>NC_092499.1:195573821-195873821 GCF_047511675.1 Marmota flaviventris | reverse complement strand
GGAAATAATTTGGTTACTGACATGACCCGGGTAAATAAATGATAACATAGCCATAGTGCTATCGCCTAACTTTTCAAAAATAATTTGCTACGATTGTACGTGTTGCTATGGAAAAACGTTTACAGATTTTCGCAGCATGATCGCATTTGTCTAACCGTCATACAAATTACTCTGAGCCGCCAAGATTCTCTCTTTTTTTTTTAATCGCACAACACTTCGAAATTCAAACTCCAAAATCCTCCTTTCTAGAAACCCCACCAAACACCCCACAGGGCTCGCCGAGGCCGCCCTGCTCGCTCCTCTGCGGAAAGGCGATCCCGCCCGCGGCGGTTCCCTACCCCACGGGCCCAACCTCACGCTTACATAAGCCCTCGGCGCCGGGGCGGGGAGGAGGGCGCCCGCTCGGGCCCTGGCTCCGGCGGCGGCCATGACCACCGAGGGGGCGGCTCAGGCTTTCAGCTGCGCCCCAGGTAAAAGTGGGGGGTCAGCCTTTTAAGAAAAAAGCGGCGAGCGGAGGAGAAGACGTTCGTCACCAGGACCGCGAGCGTCTCACAACACCCGGGAGCTGGACCGAGAACCAGGACACGAGAACACTCGGCAAGTGTCGGTCTTTCCTTCCTCGCGGGGTGGCCTCCTCCTCGAGGCTGCCTGCGTGAGCCCGGGGAAGGCTGGCAGGGCCGCCTCGCGCAGCCAACCGCCGCCACCCAGGCCGGCGGAGCCAGCTCATCCCGTTCCTCGGGGAGGAAGGTCGGGCGCGCTACCTCTCGGAGAAGCTCTTCACCAGCAGCCACACGATGAGCGGCAGGTTCTCGCGCTCGTTGTAGGTGGGTAAGAGCACCGAGTACTTGTCCTGGCTTCGGGAGCGCCCCTCCGGCTCCTGCCGAGAGCTGGCAGGACTCCGACGCGACTCCACGGAGGCCATGGCGGAACAGCGCAGGACGCCGGAGGCGGAATTACGTCACGCGGCGCGGAACGTACCAAATCCCGGAAGAGGTGGGTGGCCTGTGTGACTGAATTGCACTTCTTCCAGGCCTTGTGCGTGGTTCAGTTGGAAGTAGGCAGGATTTGTGAACCTTTTAAATTGAGTCGGAAGACTTCTTCAGGAAATGCCTACCTATTTGTCGCCTCTACTCAAGTTTATGAAGTTGTTTTAGTTTATTCCAGTCGCTAGGAGACAGTAAGCCGGATACGGAAGTGCTTCTCAGGACCATATCCGGAGGAGGTCGCCATGGCTGCCCCTGAGCAGGTGCTCGCCTTACAGGCTGAAGTTGCCCGGCGTGAGGAGGAGCTGAGTTCTCTGAAGCAGCGGCTGGCGGCAGCTCTTTTGGCAGAACAAGAACCTGAGCCAGAACGGCTGGTTCCGGTGTCGCCGCTGCCGCCCAAGGCCGCCCTGTCCCGAGAAGAGATTCTGCGCTATAGCCGGCAGCTAGTACTGCCAGAGCTGGGCGTGCACGGACAGCTGCGCCTGGCTGCCGCGTCGGTGCTCATCGTGGGCTGCGGTGGACTCGGCTGCCCGCTGGCGCAGTACCTGGCCGCAGCCGGCGTGGGCCGCCTTGGCCTGGTGGACTACGACGTGGTAGAGATGAGCAACCTAGCCCGCCAAGTGCTGCATGGCGAGGCACTGGCCGGACAGGCCAAAGCCTTTTCTGCTGCCGCCTCGCTGCGCCGCCTCAATTCGGCGGTGGAGTGCGTGCCCTATGCTCAAGCGCTTACCCCAGCCACGGCCCTAGACCTGGTCCGCCGGTACGACGTGGTGGCCGACTGCTCCGACAACGTGCCCACTCGTTATCTGGTTAATGACGCCTGCGTGCTGGCCGGCCGTCCTCTTGTGTCGGCCAGCGCCCTGCGCTTCGAGGGTCAAATCACAGTTTACCACTATGACGGTGGGCCTTGCTATCGCTGCGTGTTCCCCCAGCCACCCCCAGCAGAGACGGTGACCAACTGTGCAGATGGTGGGGTGCTCGGTGTGGTAACTGGGGTCCTGGGCTGCCTGCAGGCGCTGGAGGTGCTGAAGATCGCTGCAGGCCTGGGTCCCTCCTACAGTGGCAGTCTGTTGCTCTTTGACGCTCTCGGAGGGCATTTCCGCTGTATTCGGCTGCGGAGGCGCAGGCCCGACTGTGCAGCTTGCGGGGAGCGCCCCACTGTTACCGACCTGCAGGACTATGAGGCCTTCTGTGGCTCTTCAGCTACCGATAAGTGCCGTTCCCTGCGGGTTCTGAGCCCAGAGGAGCGTGTTTCTGTCACTGACTATAAGCGACTTCTGGATTCTGGGGAACCCCATTTATTGCTGGATGTCAGGCCTAAAGTGGAGGTGGACATCTGTCGTTTGCCTCACGCCCTTCACATCCCTTTGAAACATTTAGAACGGAGGGATGCGGAAAGCCTGAAACTCCTGGGAGAAGCAATCCAGGAAGGGAAGCAGCGTATTCAAGAAGGGGCTGCACTCTCCATTTATGTGATTTGCAAACTAGGAAATGACTCCCAGAAAGCCGTGAGGATCCTGCAGTCCTTAACAGCAGCCCAAGAGTTAGACTCTTTAATGGTTCAGGATGTGGTGGGGGGACTCATGGCCTGGGCTGCCAAAATCGATGGGTCATTTCCACAGTACTGAAGTGACCGTTGTCATACCTCAAAGATATATTTATTTACATCCTTCCAATAATATAGAGAAGAATCCAGTATTCTTTATATGACTACACAACCTCCTTTTTATAAGGAGCTTTTTGGTTGTAATGTAATATTAATGGATTATAATACCCTCTCTGAGAACTTTCTTGAGTTTTCAGCATTTAGAGGGTGCCTTGAACATCAGCTATAATGTGATAGGATTTTGTTTTACTTTTGCCTCACTTGCATTTTTCCACCTCTTTAAATCAAAACTCTAAATCATACATCTAGAATTAAGATGTATACTTAGTCTTACTGAGTTGATCACAGATGATATATTTGGTGTCGGTTTATTGTTAATAAGATATTATTTGGGTCTTATTTCTACTTCAAATAATAGAATATATCCTACAGAAATAAATGTTTAATAAAACTATATTATTGTTTGGTTTGCTTTGAAATCTTCTAATCCAGGCCCTCTTTTCACCCCTCCTCCTCTATCTGCCTTTTCTGTTTTGATTTATTCTAGTATTTTGTAACAGTGTACAATGTAGGTGTTTTATGTTTGTTTACTTATTAAAATTATTTTTAATGAAAGGCAGATCATACCCAGCTTACAATGTATACAACAAAATTAAAAGTAAAAATTTGGTATACTCTTGTATATCAGTGGCCAGCTGAAGAACACATGGCCTGTCAAAGGGGGGCTTCAACCCTCCATCTGCTTGTTGAAGGCAGGCCATAATCAGATTTTTTTGTTTGTTTTGTTTTAAGAGCAGAAATCACAGATGTAATGTGAACTCTCTGTATCTCTGGCAATAAATATACTTTTTTTTTTAAAAAGTTTAAAAACATTGTTGCAGGACAAAAGTCTTACACACTTAACACAGGCCAGGTTTATACACCAATTTGCAACTGCTGGTACAGAGTCTTGTTATTATGAAAGGGTGATATTGTTTAAGAATCACATTCAGAATTAGAATAGTCATCACTTTAACCGTGGAACATTGTAACTCATTCTTTGAACAGGTATAGTCTTTGTCAAGAGGTTGGAACAGGTCACTTTTTTTTTTTTTAAAAAAAAGAGAGAATTTTAATATTTGTATGTGGTGCTGAGGATGGAACCTGGGCCGCACGCATGCACGCTACCGCTTGAGCCACATCCCCAGCCCATGGAACAGGTCACTTTTGACTGCTCCTCTGGAGGCCTCACTGAGTGCCTGAGACCTGGAGTGGAGCACAAAGGTGGCCAGCTTTTGCCTCTTACCTGTTGTTCAGGGGAAGCCGACTAATGCAGATCTGGAAACAGATTCCTGTCCTAACTCCTGTCTGTTGTGGCTGTTCCTGCAAACCTGATTGTCAGTGGGCCCAGGCAACAGAAGCTGACTGTTAAGCTAATTAAGTGGGGAAAGGGTTTTTAAAAGTGTTGGGAGGTGCTCTTGAGACTTTTGGGAACAGACTTGAAGCTGTACTTCCAGGAATGATGATCCAAAACCATGTGTAGAACTGGGCCCAGAAGAACAAACTGCACTGCCCCATCGAGCACTAGAGGAAACTGCGTCCATGCCATCGTTAATCTTACTTGAACCAGCCCCTCCTCTCTTAGAAGACTCAGCATCTTTCTGCCACAGACCTTTTTGATGAGAGTTGCTCCGTGTTTACCTGGTCAGCAGAGCCAAGTCACATTCCTAATCCCAGCTGGGTTGAGCCCCGATGTCTACAGTGGGGAGGGCAGAGCTCCTGATGTGCCGTTTTCCCAAAGAGTGGGAGGCTTTTCAAACAGATGCTCTGTGAAGACTGGGACAAGCAGGGTGCAGAGGCGCACCTATAATCCCTGCCACTCAGGAGGCTGAGGCAGGAGGATCACAAGTTCAGGTTCAGCCTCAGCAACAGTGATGCCCTAAGCAACCTAGTGAGACCCTGTCTCAATATTTAAGAAAGAGTTGGAAATGTGGCTCAGTGGTAAGACACCCCCCGGGTTCAGCTCATGGTACAAAACAAAAACCCATTTGTATGATCATAATGTTCATATAATATGGATACTTTGACAACATTTTGTTAGAAATAAATGTTTAAAAGGATAAAATTATTTTTAAAGATAATCATGAATATATATATTTAGTTGTAGATGGACACGATACTTATGATACTTTCATTTTATTTCTGTATTTTTATGTGGTTCCAGGGATCGAACCTGCTGCCTCATGCATGCTAGGCAAGCGCTCTACCACTGAGCCACAATTCCGGTCCATGAGTCATCTTTTAGTATTTTTTTTTTTTAAATTTAATCCATTCCCTCCTATCCCCGCTGTTGTTAAGGGTTAATTTATGGGTTTAATTCAGCCTGAAACACTACAGGTACAAATTTCCAAAAGTAACCATTTGTAAGCTTGGTTCTTTTACCCACTCCCATCTTCATTCTGATTATCATGAAGGTACACTCCAAGAAATTACATGTAATCACCAATTCATCAAAATACTACGAAAGGCAAAAAATATATAGATTAATTAAAAATGGAAAACACAAGATGCACGTGTTAAATTGTTGAAGCATCTTTAGACCTCCCCCGACCCTCCAGGGCCACCCAAATAAAAAAGACCTAAATCATAGTTTGTGGTGGTTTCATTTTGCCTTATGTTTGTTTGTTTTTCTATTTAAGCCTAAGTGTTTCTTCCAGCCTATGGCTGTTTCATTTGGTTTTGGCCTTTAAAAACTAGGAGATATGAGCCAGGTGCAATGGCACACATCTACAATTCCATTGAATTGGGGGGTTGAGGCAGGAGGATCACAAGTTCAAGGTCAGCTCAACAGCAAGACCCTCAGCAACTTAGACTCTATGTCAAAATAACTTATGACTGCCACAGTCTGGCTGGGCACAAAATAACCGAGCTGCCACACAGCCTTGTAGGTTCAAAACAGGAACTCCTTTATTCTCCACACTCCTGCGAACGCCACGCACGAGGCCTTCTCTCGGGACACCCCACACACCAACCGGAAATCCCTCTCCCAGCCCTTCCCCAACCAATGGGAACTCTCCGGGAATCCTCGGGAGAACTCCAAAGTAGCGGCCGGAGGCGGACAGCAGGGGTCTAATATACACAGCTTAACATAACCATTATCATCTCAATGGCTTGCTGGCGTCACCTCTCAACCAGTCCGTTCTGGCAAAAATGCCATGCATCATTCGGACTCGTGGCTATGGCTCTCAGCGTATGATCTTTTTGCCTCAGCCTCCTGAGCTGCTGGGCTTACAGGGATCCTCCAGTGCACCCATGCACATTTAGTTTTTAAAAAATGTTTAGGCTTTTAAAAGTAACTCATGCTCAGGAAAAATGATTAGATTTTCATGCTCAGGATAAAATTTAAGCAGTTGGAAAGTATGTTCAGTAAGTGCTCTGAGACATCCAGGCTATATCCTGGGGCACAAGATCCATAGGAACAGCCCTCAACTGAGTCAAGTCTGTAGTTTCATTTATAATATTGTACCAGTGTTCATTTCTTGGTTCTTACAGACGTTATCGGGGATTTACAAGATGTTAAACTGGGTCAAGGGTATATGGGAACTTTATCTTGGAAACTCAAAATTATTTCAAAATAAGAAGTTTTAAAGTGAAAAATAATATATACAAAATGTGGAAGTCTTCTCTCTCATAACCCTTAGTCTTTCAAGGTCCTTCTTCAGACAATCCCTGTAATCAGTCTTAATATGTTCTTATGCAAGCATATTTGCACATATGCCTTTTTATGTTTTTGAGACAGGGTCATGCTACATTGCCTAGACGGCAGTGATTCCTGACTCAGGTGGTCCCCAGCTTCAAGCTCTGAGTAGTTGGATGTACAGGATTTTATGCCCAAGTCCAGTGACATATACCATTTATTAATGTTTATTTTTGCATTGCTGGAATGGATCCAGGGCCTACTGCTACATTCCCCATCTTTACATATATTATATATTTTAGTTGTAGTTAGACCAATACCTTTATTTTATTTATTTTTATGTGGTGCTGAGGATCGAACCCAGTGCCTCACACGTGCTAGACAAGCGCCCTAACCACTGAGCAACTACCCCAGTGCCCCCATCTTTATTTTTTGAGACAAGCTCTAACTAATTTGCTCAGGCTGGCCTAGAACTTGTGATCTTCCTGCCTCAGCTTTCCCAGATTGCTGCCTGTCCTACATGTTCTATTTAAAATGCAAATAGTAACATTCTGTTCACGTTGTTCCCGAGGCTCACTTTTTGGTTCCAATTGTTCTTAGTTCCTGTAGACCAACCTCCTTTTTAATGCCAAGAATACATGCTCTACAATTTCTTTAATCAGATCCTCATTAATGGACACTTTGAATACTTAGTATTTCTGCTATTAGTAGCAATGCTTCAAATAACATTTTTAAAAAAAATTTAAAAAATTGGTTCATAAGTTATACATTAGGATTTATTTTGACATAATCATAAATGCATGCAGTATAGTTTGTTCCAATTAAGTTCCCAGTATTTACCCATCCCCTCCTCCTTCCCTGTTTCCTTTCCTCTGCTGATCTATTTACTTACCTTTTTTTTTTTTTTTTTTAAGAATTGGTGTCTGTGGATTTAAAAAGTGGTGGGATTCACTGTCGTATATTCATATATGTACATGGGAAAGTTAGGTCAGACTCATTCCATGTTTCCCCTTATCCCGTCCCTCTTCTTTCCCCATCAATCCCCTTTTTCTATTCCTCTGATCTTTCTCTTATGACATTGCCCCCCTTTTATTTTCTCTCTTCCCTCCAACTTTAGATTAGCTTCTGCATATCAGAGAAAACATTCAACCCTTGACTTTCTGAATCTGACTTATTTTACTTAGTAGTCTAGTCTCCAGTTCCTTCCATTTACCATTTGATGAAACGACATAATTTCATTCTTTTTCATAGAGTAATACTCTATTGTGTATATGTATCACATTTTTCTTTATCCATCTGTTGAAGGGCACCTAGATAGGTTCCATAGTCTGGTTATTGTGAATTGTGCTGATATAAACATTGATGTGGCTGCATTCCTACAGTATTCTAATTTTAGATCTTAGAGATATATAGCAAGGAGTGGAATAGCTGGGTCATAAGGTGGTTCCATTTCTAGTTTTCTGAGGAATCTCCATACTGCCTTCCAGAGTGGTTGCACCAATTTGCAGTCCCACCAACAATGTATGAGTGTACCCTTTTCCCCACATCCTCACCAAATACTTTTTATTGTTTATATTGATAATTGCCATTATGACTAGAGATGAAATTTCAATGTGATTTTTATTTGCATTTCCCTAGTTGCTAGAGATGTTGAACATTTTTTCTTATATCATTTAAATAATATCTTTTTAAAAAGTAGATGGACACAATATATTTTATTTATTAGTTTTTTTATGCGGTGCTGAGCATCAAACCCAGTGCCTCACGCATGTGAGGCAAGTGCTCAACCACTGAGCCACAACCCGAGCCCTGAAATAATATCTTCAAGTTGCTGGGTGCAGTGGGCACATGCCTCTAATCCCAGTGATTTGGGAGACTGAGGCAGGAGGATTGCAAGTTTGAGATCAGCTTCAGCAAATTAGTGAGACCCTGTCTCAATGAAATAAAAAAAATACAAAAAGGACTGGTGGTGTAGCTCAAAAGTAGAGCACCTCTGTGTCCAATCCCCAATATCAACTAAATTAAATTAAATTATATATCTTAATTTTTATGTCTGTGTACAAATGTATTTAACAAGTGATAAAGTGCTTACTCTGCGAGAGCACGCCTGGTTCTGATTTTGAATTGATTTTGGCAGCGCAAAAACCCCTTCTGAAGAGAAAGTATTAATGTCTACAACACTAGACAGGGCTGCTTCCTGCGCCTCGCCAACACAGTCATTCAGACTTTAGGCGTTGCCAATCTGATGGTTAAAAACGCTTTTCATGGTTAATTTGTATGTTTATTGTGATCAAGCTTAAGCGGCTTTTCACACATTTAAAGCCTTTTCATTAAAAAATACTACTTATTCTTGGTAGTATTTCTCCCAAGTTGTATGTCCTTGATCATGTATGTATATATATTATATGTACATATGTGTATGATCCACTGTCGTATGTTCGTATATATGGACATGTGTATGAATGTATGTTACATATGACTAAGACCACTTAGGCAAGGGGCGCGTCATTCTTTAGACATTTATTGAAAGACTGCTTCGTGCTGAGTGCTGATTGGGTTCCCAGCAAACGTGACATTGGGGGCTGGCTGCCTTCCGGTGTTCACAGCTCACTTTTGGCTTTGTGGCACTCAGGAAGTCCTTCCCCACCTAGGTGATTTCATTTAATCTTTTGAAAACTGAGTGAGATGCCAGGAGCCATCTCCTGTTCACAGGTCCCCAGATGTGTCCTTGCCGACAATAGATTCCCCTGAAATAACCGAGCTGGCAGGGGGTCTCTCCTCAAAGTGCATCCTGCCGCTAAGGAGTGTAGGCTCTCTTGTCCCTCCAGGGCATTTTAGGAGACATTCCTTTGTGTTCTGGGTGCTTTTTCCGGCTGTTCCCAAGTATTTTATGCACCTAATCATCCTCAGACCCTCCCCACCTTTTGGAGCATGGTGGGATATTGTGAGCCAATCAGCTACCCCGGAACAAGGCTAGTGTCGGCCTGTGCAGTGCCCATGGTCTCCTAATGAGGTCTCAACCACTTCAGTGCAGGGTTTTTGGTCTTTTTTGAAAACATGGAGGAGTCAGGTACAGAATAACCAAGTCGTTAACTAGCTGTGGATGTTTCTGGCACACATTGTGAATTCCCCATGAGTGTTTTGAGGTTTTCTGTGTACTCATGATCACGTGCACACACACAGACAAGGATTTGAGGCGTGGTGTCACACTTGAGTTTCTAGGTTTAAAAGCAAGCACGTGATGGGGGCTGGTGGTCTTGGTTGAATTTCTGGGGTAATGAATGACCGCAGCGATTCATACCTTCCCAGGTGCGAGACGATTTTGAAGTTTTGGTCACAGAACCTACGCCCCCATGTGTGATAAAACTACATAAAAGGAAAGTAAGGGAGGGTTGAGTAGAGCACCCAGAACACAGTTCCCTTGGAAGAGAGGAGGGACGGGACAGGGAAGAGGACCATGGGGTGAGGAGCCCACGATTGCTAAAGTCCTGACTTTTGTTGAGTGGTAGACTGTAGCTCATGCACGACTAGCAATGAGAACGTGTTCTATACCCAATATTCAAAAAGGAATTATGGCTGGGGTGGTAGCCACAGGATCTCTGAGGAAGAGAGCCATGAGATGAGTTGGGAAAAGAGCATCCTAAGCAGTGGGGACAGCAAGTGCAAAGGCCCTGAGGCTGGAGAGAACATCCCGAGTTGGAACATGCAAGGGGAGCCAAGTTGGGCTGGAGCAGAGAAGAGAGGAAGGCCAGGCCAGGTCAGGCAAAGCGTCATGAGCCTTGATGAGGAGTCCGGATCTTAGTCCAAGGCAACGGAAAACCATGAGAAGGTGTATTAGTCTGCATTAGCCTTTATTATAACAAAATACCTTAGGCTTAATACTGTATTTAAAAAACAAGGCTTCCTTAGCTCTTAGTTCCGGTGAGGACCTCACAGTGGGTGGCATCATAATGGCAGCATTGCTTTTGAGAAGGAGAGATCACTTGGTGGGACTAGAAAGGATCCTGTCACCACCTAACATCACCAGCCTGGGGACCCAGCTTCCCACATAAGCCCTCAGGAGACAGACCATATCTGAAGGGCTGGGGAGGGCTGCAGAAGGAAGGAGCGCTGACCCCGGTGGTTCTTCACGCGCTGCCTCTGGCTTCTCTGTGGAGGACTGTGGGGCAAGCCAGCCAGGCGGGCCCTTCGGCCCACAGGGGAGAGGAAATGTCCTCTGGCTGCTGTTTCCGATCGATCGTTGCTGTAACCAATGCAGCGCCTACGACAACCATAAGCTCTTTCAGTCCCGGGAGTCAGAGGTCTCAAAGTCATGGTCATCAAGGCTGCGTTTTCTCTGGAGGCTCAGGGACGGTCCATCCCCGTCTTTCCCTGCGTCTGGAAGTGGCCTGCATTCCTTGCTCTTGGCTGCCCCTTCGTCACCACCACCAACCGCCTAACAATTTCAGGGGCCGGGTGACCCAGGCTCCCTCCGTGCCAGCCCCTCCGGCTCTTCTTTCCCCTCCTCCCCCATCGTCTCTCTGACCCTCCTCCCTCCTCTCCTGGGGTCCCTGTGTTACGGGTGACCTACCTGGGCCACCAAGACACCCTTCCCACCTCAAGATGCTTAACCACACCTGCAGGGTCCCCTTTGCCAGGTAGGGGACTGTGTCCATAGCTCTGGAGGTTTGGACAGGTTGTCTTTGGGGGCTGCTCGGGTGGGGTGGTAGGAGGACAGAAGCAGACTGAGGGGAGCTGAGTCTCAGAGGGGGCTCTGGATGACCCGGGAGGGGCGGCAGCGCGGGCACCTCGAGCTTTGGTTTGGGCACCTGGACCATGTGCTGTGTCCTTGCCCTTCCACGTGCTTCATGTTGCTGATAAAACCACGTCCCAGGGGAAGCACCGCCTGTGACGTGCCATGCCTGTCCTCTCTGGAGGATCACGGACCCTCCTCCCGGGGCCAACCAGCCCAGCAGTGGGGACACCGCTCCTCGCGCCAAAGCCCGAAGTAAGCTCAGGGCTGCTGACAGCGACCTGTGGGACGATTCATGGTTCCTGAAATTAGGGATTCTATAGATTCCACAGAGACGCGCACCAGTCCTGGCTGCACCGCCTGGTGGGTTCCACCAACGGGACCCACCCTGTCACCAGCTCCCGTCCAGACCAAGCGGCACAATGTGAGGGAGCCCAGGAGCCGCCCTCCACTGGGGAGGGGCGCCACCGGCCGTGATGGGGGAAGAAATAAGCTCATCCTTATCAGTTTGACTTTCGTTTTCTAAGATGAAGCCCCAGTTCCCAGTCTCTCTGAAATTTGGGTCCCACTTCAAGTGCTTTTGTCCCAGTGACCTTTTCCGGGTGCTCACGGGCTTCCTGAGCTGCTGGCTGGCCAGACGCTGAGAGCCACAGCTGGCCCCCTGCCAGGGTCCCACGGGAGGGCAGCTGAACTGGCCGGAAGTAATGCCAGGGGAAGGTCTGGGTCCAGCCGCCGGGCTCAGAAATGCAGCAGTCCCTCACCCCGCCGGGCCAGCCTCATCTTAGGACATCTGGGCACCGCCGCCCGTCCAGCTGCCACAGCATATGGAGGGCTGCAGGAGAGGCCCCGAGACCGCAAAGCCACCCTTGCCGTTCCATACGCATGAGGAGTTTGGAAGAATGTTCCCCCAGCCGTGGGGAGGGGGCAGCGCGGCTGATGACCAGAGCCACTCACCCCTGACACGGGGTGGGGGTGGGGGCTGAGGACATTCCTCCCTCCAGCCCCTCAGCCGGGAGCAGGGAGGGTGGACACAGGGCCCAGATCCAGCTTCTCCCATGTGCTCGGCCTCCTCAAGTATTTTTGAACACTTTGTTTGCCAACACTGGGGACACAGGAGTGACAGAGGCAGGTCGTGTCCCGTAGTCCCAGAGCTCCCATTGTTGGAGGACAGAAGGCTTGAAAATGGAGGAACACAATTAATTCCAGCAACATAATCTGCAGGGCCCATGTTCAAAGGCTACTCAGCATTTCCATCACCAGCTAATGACTCGCTGCAGAACGGAAGGGGATACGCTGTGCTGCTCACCGTGAGGCTGCACCGATGGGAAGAAGAGCCTCACGACAACTTCAGCAGAGCGTCCAACCCAGCACAGGCCCTTCTGCGCCGAGGCCCTGTGACTGCGGGGGGTTGCACGCTTGTGAAGCTGGCCTGGACATTGGGCAATGTCTGCGAATGCTTTGTCACAACTGGGAGAGGGGAAGGTCTGCTGGCATCTAGTGGACGGAGGCCAGGGATGCTGGCAAACAGCCCTCGGTGCCCGGGATGGCTCAGCTACAAAGAAAGATCTGGGCCCCGCATGCCAGCTGTGTCGAGGATGAGGAATTCTGTTAATTTCAGTTTTTTTTGATATAAGAAAGGGGGACCTGTAATCCCAGCGGCTCCGGAGGCTGAGGCAGGAGGATCGTGAGTTCAAAGCCAGCCTCAGCAATTTAGCGAGCCCCTAGGCAGAGCCCCTTTAAAAAAAAAAAAAAAGAGCTGGGGGTGTGGCTCAGTGGTTAAGTGCCCCTGTATTCAATACCTGGTCCGCCCCCCAAAAAAGGTGGGGAGTTGTTGAGAGGGTCTTATGAAGGCACACAGCCAGGGGACTTGTCTTCATCTGGAGAAGGCTTCTTGGAGAAGAGAACAGGGACAGGAGCAAAGCATGTGCATCAGCCCAGCGAGGGAGGTGCAGACAAGGGGTCTTAGGGGACCGATCCTTAACATCCTTCTATTCTTTTCTGAGGTTTGAAACCAAGTGAGAAAGAGACTCTTGAGTTAGGTCGACCAGGATGAAAATTCCACCCAAGCGTTATTTGGGGTCATGCTCAGGTCTGGCCCATCTTGCAGACATGCTGTCCCCTGCTTCCCCACGCCTGTCCCGGGCTGCAGGCCCACCAGAGGGACAAAGCTGCCCTGCTGCTCCAGAACACCTCCCCTCCCGCAGGACCAGGGCGGAAAGAGGGAGGGGGCGGCAGGCTGCCGAGGTCAGTCGTCAGTCGTGCTGCCTGGAGGGACACCAGACGGTGGCGGGGTGTCCCAGGGCAGCCTTCTCCACCTTGGCTGCCAGGAAGAGAGCCTGGGGCTTAACAAAGCTGTGCCAGGCGCCTCCAGCCCAGTGAGCCAGAGCCGCAGGTCAGGCAGGTATATTTTTAAATCTCCCTCCTCTCGAGCTGTCTTCAACTTGTCCTGGCTTTTTTTTTTTTTTGGTACTGGGAGTTGAACCCAGGGGTCCTTTACTGCTGAGCTACCTCCCCAGCTCTTGAAAAACTTTGAAAATATTTTGAGACCCTGTCTCAAAGTTGCTGAGGGCCACCTCAAATTGCTGAGGCTGGCCTGAAACGTGGGGTTCTCCTGCTCGACCTCCCGAACCTCTGGGCTGTCCCTGCCTTCTTGAATCCCGCATCTGCCAGGGAGGAGCACGCTCAGTGAGTCAAGATGAAGGCTACTCAGTGCTCAGTGAAAAGGAATTCTCCAGTGCTTCTGTCACCTCACTTTCTGTCCAGCTTTGTTTTCCGGGGTGGCTCATCAGAGCTTTGCTTGTGAGATTAAATACACTCCTATAATAGAAGCCAGTGGAACATTCGCATTTGAATATGAATTCTTTATGACATTCCTTGGATAAATTAAGGTCCCAAGATTCCTTGACACCAAAAGTGCAAGAAAATTCAAGTTCCAAGGAATTAGAGGCCGAACCCGAGTCCTCTTGGAAAGAAAAAAGCAATCAGAGTCCAAGTTCATCTCCAGTTTCTTACTCTGCTCAGGCTTCGCCAGGAGAGGTGCCATGGCACTGGCTGGAGGAGGGACATCCTTTAGCCACTGCATCCTGGCTGCTCCTTGAACAAGGGCAGCTCCCTTGGGAGCTCAGAGGAGGAATGATCCCCCTGGCCCTCCTCTTCTGAGTGGCCACGTGTCAAGGAGGCAGCTGGGCCAGCCCCATGCCCTCCACATTTTCTAAGGAAGCCAGCCAAGCAGCCCCCAAGCAAGGGATGCTCCCTCGACTCCTGCCTGCGGGCTCCAGGCCCACATCATTACTGTTAAAGACAACAGTGGAGAACAACCTGGCCCAGCTCCAGCAGGTTGCCTGGGCAGGGTCACCTGTGCCCAACTGGAGATGTAAATCCAGGTGGAACAGAGGCAGCAAACTTCTTTAAAGGCCCAGAAAGTAAATATTTGGGCTTTGTGAGCCACAGAGTCTCTATCACAGCTACCGACAGTCCCCTTGCTAATCCTTAGACAATCAGGCAGGACTAGGCACCAGTAAAACTTTCTTTTCAGGAAAGGTGGAGTTGGGCTGTGAGTAGCTGACCCCAGCTGGAGAAACCTGCCACCAACAGGTTGCATTTAGCATGAGACATTCCCAGCGGCTCAAGAAAAAAGCCAGTGGTGTGCACGTCTCCTTCCCCGGGAGCAGCATCTCGACTGTTCCTATCCTCTGTCCGTGTGGACCTGTGAGAGTTTATTTGAGGTCCTTTCCTTCCTACTCAGAATAAGAATCACTGCACATTCAGGTCCCCCTCTGTGGACTGCGTGCTGAACTGTCCTGAGTACTCAATACTCAGTCGCTCTGACTTGCAGGAGAACTTAGTAGGCAGATGCTCCCATTACTTCCCATAAGGAAACTGAGGCCCAGGGTTGTTACGCAGCTCGTCTGAGTCTACACTGCTGGAAAGTGGTGGAGACAGGTTCTGAATCCATGCAGTTCGTGCTAAGACACGAATCCAGGGCCTCATACATGCTAGGCAAGTGCTCTACCACTGAGTCACCACCCCAGCCCCCAGTTATTGTGTTATTGATCCCTTGAGTAACGGGCCTGGAAGGCAGGTCGACCACCGTGTACTCGAGCACAAACAGAATTTTGAGATACTTGCAACGACTCTAATGAATTATTAAAATATCTGATTTTTATTGGTGACCAAATCATAGGGACTACTTATATGCTGATGCCAAAATGCACAGTGTATATTATAAGTGAAAATAAAGATGTATTTTTCCTCTCCATCCAAGTTCATAGATATCTGTAGACACTTCTGGAAGTCTCTGGACCTATGTGAAGGACTAGGAATTCATTTCACGTTTCTCTTCTGGGGAAGGCCGGCTGGCATTTAGTGATCTAGCACCAGGATCAAAAAGCCCCCTGTGAGGTTCCAGACAGCCAGCACCTCAGGCTTTGCAGGCGAGCTGTCTTGTCCCCTGGGCTCAGCTCTGAGGCCTTCAAAAGAACTGAGTCTGTGTCTGTATCCTCATTTCACCAGTGGATGCTTGGATTTGAATTTCCATCTTTATTTAAAAAAAACATTTTTTACACAACATGGAATATTCTTCTCCTTTTTATTTTTTTCCCACCCAGTTAAAAATGTAAAAATGATTCTCAGTTTGCAAGCCATACCAAAATCAGCTCTGGTGCGAATTTGGCCCTGGACTATAGTGTGGTGGCCTCTGTGACGTTGGCCCTTGGGCTGGCTTGTTCCCTTCCTGTCATGCAGAAGGCCAGTGCTGCTTGCTGGTCTTGCTGGTGGCTTGCTTACTCTCCCTCTGCCTTCTGACCCTACCTGTCATTCACATTGTTTTAGCTCTTGTCTTTGTGAGGTCTCTCCTGTGAGATGTATGAACTCAGTGCATCCTGGGTCTGCAGAGAGCACCCCTGAGGATGCGTGTTCCCCACTTTCCTTCTTGACTTTGTCTCTCTCCCCTGGGGGATTCTCATCTGTTTGGCCAGCACTGAGCCAGGCTTGGCCTCGGCCTGAGGTTCCAGTGTCATTTGTCCTGTCTTTTCTGGATCTACCTGTAGAGCAGCAATCACAAAATGTTGTCACGCCTGCCCTGGGGAACTGTCTCTTTGAAAGTCACCCAATAATAATTTTGATTGTCTTACTGTAATAGTCTCTCTCTCCCGAGTGGCCTAGCTCTCTAAGCCTTGGGGGACACTTGCCTTCTCAACCACTAGTGGCCTTAGGGCGGGTGGATGGTGGGAGCCCCATAAAGGAGGGAGTTGGACTGTGGGCTCTGGGTGGTTGGTTGGCACATGAAAGTGGGGCTCCAGGTGACTTGGTTTCAGTTCCTAGAAACTGGCTGACCCTGGGCATGGGGAGTAGGCCCTCTAGGGTCAGCGAGGTCCCAAGGTGCCCGAGCATCAAAAATACGTAATAAAAAGACACAATGAGCACAGTTTTACAAATGAAAATGAGACACGTGCTGAGAAGGCAGAAATCAAAGCTACCCCCTACAGAAATGAATCCCAGCAACTCCTGACCCAAATCAGGACCCCATTTACATCACCAGATTTTACCCGCTCCCCTGCTCACAGAAGGCCCATCTTCCTGAGACTTGGGGGGCCTATCTCCAGCTGGCTGGGCTGGCAATGTGAGCTGGGTTCAAAGGAGCTGGCTGTATTAATAACCAAGAAAACGGCGAAGAAACCCTGCAGCCCGTGAACATAAGTTTCTAACATGGGACAGCTCAGCTCGGTGACCCCAAGGGTCAGCTCCAGCGTTGGAAGGAGCAAGAGAGGGTGAGCACACCCGAAATCTTCTATTTATTGGGGAAAAGACATTCGAGAAAGTTCCACCCAAATAATAAGGCAAGGGATTGGGTTTCGAAGGGTGGAGCCTAGCTTGGTGGTGTCTGTGGTCAGCAGATTGACTGACATCTTGGGAAGCCACACCCATCTCAGGTGCTGTGTGGGATCACAGGCAGAGCAAGAGGAAAGGCACAGGGACGTCGCCCAGCCCAATCAGGCAACCTCAGGCCGGTCCCCTCACACGCTCAAATGAGCATAGCTCACTCACACAGCCCATGCATGGCTTGTGACAGGGACCCACCTGCCTCCTGGTGAGTCGCACACTGACAAAATATCTGGGTCTCCTCGGGGCTTCTCTGCTCGGGTCGCAGGGTCTGAGGGGCAGCATCTGCCACCGCCATTCATTGCACATCACTGTCAGCAAGAGCTGGCAGTGGAGGGTGACTGGTTGTCACTTCCCCTGGCACCAGGCCCTCTCGCTTTATTTAAAACTGTCCAGAAACGGGGCCTGCTGTTGCTGGGAGCAGGAGGTGATCTGAACAACATGAAAAGTTTGTCTCCAGGCGTTAACAGGACGCTAGTCACCCTGGAGCGCCGCACTGGCCGTGAGAGACGCTCATTCAGGGCAGCTGCGGTGGACAATTTCTGCCTAGAAGACTGTCGGGCTTTGAGCCACGCTGGTGTCTCGGGGACTCGGCCCTTTTTGTTCCTCTATTCCTGTTTATGGCGCTCCTTCCCCAGGGAGCCGGGAGTGTAGCTCTGCAGATGAGGCAGCTCTCCGTGTGGCTTTGAGGTGGGGGTGACGGTGGGAGGGCCTGTCAGGGGGTTCGCGCCTGGCTCCTGGTTCTGAGCGGACTTGTCGTGCTTTCCTGCAGTGGACGAGCATGTCCCGGGCCCCAGCCTGTGTCCTCTAGCAGGGACAAGGCTCTGCCCCTGCCTCATGTTGCCCTGCTGCTTATAGCCTGCAGGCCCCCCGTGTTACCCTGGCACCTGTCCCATGTTTGGATTTTTGTGAGTGATCATTTTGGGGTCACCTAGGTCTTTATGCATCCAAAGAAGTTTGGTTTGATGTGTGGGTCTTCCCCTGAGGTCCTTCCCAACTTTGCTCCTCCTACAGCTGTCCCCTCTCTGACAGCACACAGCTGTTCTTCCAGGGGTGGAGGCCACCTCCTGGATTCCTTCTGGAACTCTCTCTCTCTTTTAAGTGCACATTCCACCTGCCATCAAACCCCACGGCTCCACCTTCAAAGTACAACGGAGTCTGCCGGCTTCTGCTCCCTCCCTGGTCCCTCAGTGCACAGTCACCTCCTCCCGGGGTGCTGCCTGCTCCCATCTCTCCAGTTTATTCTCCACAGCAGCCGGGGGGAACTCTTCACACCCAGGGGAGACTTGCCATGACTGCGCCTGTCTCACCCACAGTGAAAGCCTGGTGGCCAGGAGAACTCTGATGGGCCCCCGGTTCTGCCCAGCACCACAGCCTCAGTGCTCTGCCTCAGACCCCATGTTCCCCCAGGGGCCTTTGCTGTTCCTTCTGCTTTGCCTGAATGTCACTTCCCAAGGAGGCCTTCCCTTAGTACTTAATTTAAGAAATTTACAACCAACCACACAATGACCAACCACACTTTCTCTCGGGATTTGCTGTTTTGATCCTCAGGGTTTTTGTCCTCTGACCTACGAAGGTCATATCCTTGTTTATTTGTGGAGTGACTGATTGATTTTGTCACTATGGCAACCATACGAATAAGGATTCAGACCTATTCGATGACTCTTCTAAAACATCTGCCTGATGAGACTGGGTTTGGGCGTCTACGCCTAGCTGAACATCTAGAATAGGTCTCCCCTTTGTCCACAGGTCTCAAAGGCAGTGAAATTTCTCTGGCCAGTTTGGAGGCTGAAGGGATGAGTAACCCCTGGCTCTTCCCTGTGAGTGAAAAGCTCCATTGATACATTCTCTTTGGAAATGTCATTGGGAATGAGTCACGGGCCAAGGGATTGCCGCATGGGGCTGGCCCACATGAGCAGACCAGATGACTCAGTCTCCCCCCACAATGTCACCAGAGGCAGGGATGTGGAAGGATTCATGGACCAGGGGCAACCCCCAACCCCAAAGGGAAAAGTGACTTCAATGTGGCATGCCTGACCCAGGGCAGTGTGGCATAGCCCAGAAGGTGTGACGTTTAGGACACTTCTAACTGTGTGGACTTAGGCAAGTCGGGCACTCTCTGAGCTTGCTTGTGGGCAGAGCTGGGGACTAGGGACTCCATTCCGAAGAGGCTTAGGGAAGGCTTCACAGGGGCCAGAGGTGTGGACCCGGCCACGTGAGGCACCTCTTCCCTTGTCGCTCACAGGTGGTGGGAACACAGATGATAAACGGGGACAGACGTAAGTAAAGGCCAGGACTGCCGTACCGAGGACGTCATGAAGGATAAATACAGGACAGTGGCCCAGAGGAGAGACCTGCAGGAAGGCGCTCTTCCTCCCCGCCTGGGCAGGAGGCCCCAGCAGGGGCCCGGCGGGGCAGCAAGGCCTCCCCCGTGGGCTGGTCCCTGGAGCTTCCTCCTGCAGAGGACGTCCACAGGAGAAGCCGGGGTGTCCCAGGTCAGGGCCACGCTGGGCACCACAGCGGGAGCCTGAAGGGCGCCCCAGGATCTGCAGCTCTTATCACCGATCGCCGGGGAGCCCCTTCAACCCCACGGCGCCGCATTCTCAGGACGCGCCATTCGGAGCACCTCGTCCTTACGTGGGGCAACCGCGCGCTTCCTGCGGGAAGAACTGAGCCCGGCGCCCACGACGTCGGCCTGAGACTTGGGGTCGGCTTCGGGACCGAGCCTCACCGGGCAGCGGCGGCGCGGCCAGCAGGGGGCGCGAGGTCGCGTCAAAAGCTGTGCGGTGGGCGCACCGGGCCCTTCCAGACGGTGGTTCTTTAAATCAGCTTAAAAAAAAAAAAAAAAGTCAAAAACATACTTGAGTCTCATTTTAGCAACAATATCTATGAGTTCGTATAATTTCTGCGTGAATTCCCCCTAATATATTAAAATAAACACATCACAACCATGGCGACCACAGCAACGCTTTAGAAGCGCTTTAGACATCCTGGCTCCGCACCCCGGCCCTGGGAGCGCAGGGCTAGGCCCTGGGCATGGATGAAGGGACCCGGCGGAGGTGAGCAGCTTGGCCCGGGTCGCGCTGGGGCAGCCGTTGGAGGTGGAATTGGAGCTCTGCTGCCTCCAGGAAGCTGGAGAAGCAGAGTGGGTTTTGTGACTCCCAGGTGTGCACGTGACTCCCAGGTGTGCGCCTGACGTCTCTCAGGTGCTGTCAAGTGTAGAGCTTGGAGCCAGGGCTGGGGGTGCGGAGAGGAGCCGGATTCTTAGATGCGCCCGGTGCCTCCCCCTGCAGCGGGGAGGGGTGGTGTCGGGTCCGCTCCCCTGCAGCGCGCCGTCTGGGAGGTGCTCGGGAATCGGTCCTTATCGGGGCTCTGAGTGTACCGCCGGCTTTCCCTCCACGACCTCGCCAGCCAGAGACCCGGGTGAGCAAGAGCCCAGCCTTGAGTGTCACCAGGGAGGGGAGGAAACCCCCCCGGAAAGGCTGCGGCGCCCAACCGGAGGGTCAGCTGCGTCTTACTGCGCCTTGGGTCAGAAGAAGAGCCACCCTGCTCCTGTGACCAGGCAGATTCACCTTGAACCTGAGCTGTGAGCTCCGCTCTGTTCTCAGCTAAACGTCCCTCCTCGCTGGCCTCAGTTTCCGCATCTGTAGAACGAAGGGCTTGGCTCCGAGGCCTTCAAGTTCTTTCCCAACTTTGACGTTATTTTGGAATCATCCTCACAAGAGACTCCCTTCTCTCAGGGGAGTCTGGATTACTGATGCCGTCTCCAGATTCATCTATGTTGGCTGCCTCGGGCTCTGAGATGTAGGACATCCTGATCTGTCAAAGGTAGACAGGATCAACCCACTGAGACGGTTATTATAAAAAACCAGATGATAAAGAGAGTCCCGTAGGGCGCGAGAGCCCTGAGATTGCTGGGGAAAAGTAAAATGGTCCAACTGCTGTGGAAAACAGCACTTCCTCCAAAATTAAAAATAGAAAGTAATGTTTTATCGGTTTCAGAGCCTCCCCATGGATAAGTGCGATGTCTTGGTGGTGAGATTACACGTTATTTTGCATTTCCTCTTAAAAATATTTTCATGGGCTTGGGTTGTGGCTCAGTGGTAGAGCACTTGCCTAGCGTGTGTAAGGCACTGGGTTCCATCACCAGTACCACATAAAAATAAAAACAAAACAAAAGTATTGTGTTCATCTTCAACTAAAAAATATATATAAAACAAATTTTCATGCTAGGTGTGGTGGTACGTGCCTGTAATTCCAGCTACTGGAGGCTGAGGCAGGAGGATCACCAAGTTTGAGGCCAGTCTCAGCAACTTAGTGAGGCCCTGTTTCAAAACAAAATATAAGAAGGGCAGGGATGCAGTTCAGTGGTAAAGTGCCCCAGATTCAATCCCCAGTACCAAATAACAACAACAACAACAATAGTAATAATATAATGTAGTTCTCAATTTTCTGCTATAAGAAAACTTGTCTTATTAGAAAGGGATATTTGTAAAGATAATATAGTCCTGAAGAATGGCAGTGAGGATCAGGTTAGACCAAAACAGAAGGGTGCTTACTTTCTGTTGGGGGTCAATGGATGGTAAACAGGTAGAAAACACGTAAGCAATAAACACTTTGGGTGTACAGGAAGTCCTTCCTGGAGACTGACAGGTGGGAAGGGGGTGAGTAGGGCTGTTGCCTTCTTGTACAGGTGGCCAACGTCCCAAGACAGAGGAGGTGGCATTCAGTAAAGCACTAAAGACCGAGGACTAGCCAGGCATGTGCAGATCTGGGAGAAGATCCCGCTCTTCTCATACTTACGTCATCCTAGGTTGGGGTTGACTTTTGCCTTGAAGTTGGAGCCGTGAAGCAATTATGAAGAAAGTCCACCAAGAGCTCGAAGAAGACATTGAAAGGTTCATGGGACAGAATGGCCTGCTCTTGCCTATGTGGGAGGGCCCAAAATAACACAGGAAATTTAGGAGGGCCTTGCAGAGAACTTCTTCCAGGTCCATAGGTTGGCCAATCTTCCTACTTCTTTTGCAAATGTACAATCCTGAGAATTTATTTACCAGCAACGTTAGAGGGAGAGCTTTACCTTGGTCCCAGGTTGTAATTCTCAAAACTACCAGTAGGTGGGGGTGAAGGACAAGGAACAGGCAACATGATTAGGACCATTCATTGCGCTTCAGGCTGAGAATTCAAAGGAGTATTTCTCTACTCCAAGAAAGACTGCAGCCCTGAGAAGCTGCTGCAGCAGACCCTGGATGGATGGCAGGAAGTGACAGGCTCAGTGAGCTAATAATGCACCTGCACCAGTGGCCACTTGGAGCTGTCAAGAGATCAGAAATCCAGATTTTCATATAAAAACTCCAGGTTTTAAAATGTGGTGCTCACAATACAGTGTGTGGTGCTTTGAGGGACTGGATGCAAGTCTCCCTGATGCCAGTTTTCCATCGCTGGGAAGAGTTATCCATGTCGCCTGGATTGCACTCAAGTCCCCAGAGTGTGTGGCGTGGCGCCTGGGAGGAGACTGTACCTTATCTGCCCATTGCCCACCATGTGACCAGCCATTCTGGGGAGTCTGGGTTCTCAGGGTCAAGGGGCTTCCCTGGAGTTGCTCAACTAATAAGAGCAAAGTAGGAGCCGAGGCTAGACCACATGCTTCCTTCAGAAGCCAATGACCAGGAGTTGGGAAGCTTCGGCCCTCTTCACAGTGACCAAAAGGTGAAAGCAACCCAAACATCCCTCACCTGATGAACGAATACGCCGAATGTGTTCTGTCCACAGTGGACAGCGGTGACGGCACAACACGGATGAACCAGGATGAGAAACAGCAAGAGGAAGCAAATCAGGAAAGGCGGAGAGCAGATTAGTGGTTTCCAGGGGCAGGGGCGGGGGAAGTGGGGACAGGGTGGTGATGGGTCAGGGCTCCTGCCTGGGGCGATGACAAGGTCCTAGAGCCTGGCACCAACGGTCGCACAGACCCGCTGAGCTCTAAAGTCGCTAAGGTGAACCTCGTGTGAGGCATACTTGAGCTCAAAAAAAGGAAGCCCTTGGGCATGAGGGTAGATCAGACTCGGGAGCCCGACACAGCTTCGTGCCTGGCTGTGTCCTAGGGTCTCCACAGACGGGGCCCATTTTACCCCATGCCGTGGTCTGGTGTCGGCAGTGGCTCAAGGTTTGCTGGTGCACATCACTGGGTCTGATGGAAAGAGCTCTGAGGCCGCAGGTCTGGAGCCCGAGGTCTGCTCCCGGGAGATGCCGCGGCTGCAGGTCCTTGGGCCACACTTTGGGCATGCAGGGGATCAAGGACGAGGGAACTGCGGCACAGAGACACTAAGTACTCTGGACGGTGGCCCAAGTTCTAGGCCTCCTCAATAGTCACGTGGACACGTGTAGCTCCTTGAGTCAACTGGACAGCTGGGGTGGGTGGGAGAGGCACAGGGCAGGCTCCTGGGCCTGGGGTGGTCACATCTCCTCCTGTCGACTGTGCTTCTGCCTTCAGAGACGTGAGCTCTGGTTTGTTCACTGAATTCTCGTTACAGACTGTATAATCTGAGCATTAAGAAGAGATGTGAGCTTTTTATGCAGTATGACCTCTGAGGGCCCAGAGTGTTCTCTCGGGGCTCAGTTGAGACGGAAACCTGCCGGGCGCGAGAGGAAAAGCTGCACTTTTTGTAACAGATTCCTCAGTAACCAACCAGAAGGTGGCGACAGGAAGGAGCAGTTGTGTGAACAGACTGGGGTGTGATTTGTCCAGCTTGGCTCCCAGGAATTGCTGAGTTATCAGTCAGAGTGTTTCTGGCTGCCAGCAGCGGGGAGCCCTCCATCAGTGGGTGGTCTGTGACTTACAGGAAGCTGCGGGCAGAGGGTCCAGGGCTGCTCTGTAGTTCATGGCTATCACCCAGGACCCAGGTGCTTTCTTTCTCCATTTCTTGGTATGTTGGCTCTCACCCTTGGTTTGTGCCTCAGAGTCACAAGATGGCTGCTGCATCTCCAGGCATCATGTCCTCTCAGGACAGCATCCAAAACAGGAAGGGAGGGAGGGAGGAGGCCAAAGCTCTCTCCTTGTGCAGTTCTGTGTTTAATAGGGAGGACTCCCCAGATCCCGCTTCCCGAAGTGTGCACACGCCCCCCTCCCATAATTTATTTCTCTCTCTGGTGCTTATCGCTGACATCATAGGTAACGTGTTTGTTCTGTCTGTTGTCTGACTTCCCTGGATGAAAGGCAAAGCTCCACCAGGTCAGGACTTTTGCCTGTTTTAGTCCCTGATGTGCCCCTGGTGCTTGCCACAGGACACAGTGAATGTAGAAGGAACGCCGGCCTCTGCCAGCCGTGAGGCCACCCTCCTCTAAATGATAGGAAGTGCCACTGTCCCTGGCTGGCCCGAGGCAGGCTGAGCGTGGCAGGACCCCCTGCATGCCCAGGGCTTCTGAGGAGGACGGAGGAACCAGAAGGGGAGGCCGGGAGGGGCCAGGCCACGGAGGATGCCCAGGACACGGGGCAGGCAGGGGCCTCTCTCTGGGACTTTAGCAGCCAGACCCAGAAGCTGGCAGAGGTGGCAGGAGCTGGGCTGATCCACGGTCCTTGTTTGCACTGGACTTTGAGGGCTGCACCTAGAAGGGACCTTGGCAAACCAGGAGGGTCGGTCACCCTCCTAGAAGTAAGCCCCTCACCCTGACCCGCCTGCTCCTGCCTCTCCCAACGCTTCCCAGAGTCCCCTGTGCAGCTGACCCCCTGTGCAGCTGACCCCCTGTGCAGCTGACCCCCTGTGCAGCTGACCTCCGGACTCTTACTGAAGTCAGACTCTGGCCCCCTGGGTCTGGGTTGGGCATGGAGGGTCGGCATTTCCAACAAGCTTCCTGGTGGGCCGGGGTCACTGGTCCAGAGCCACACTTGGAGCCGTGGTGCCTGGGAGTTCCTCAGGCTCACTGCAAACCAGCCACCTCTGGCCCCGATCGGGGGGAGAGGAGCCGTGGCCACCCACAGCACCCACCGCGTTTCCCAGGGCGAACACGACTGGGGCCTTGGGCTCGCTGTGGAAGCTGGCCCCTGACTGCATTTTTGTTGGGACCCCCACACCCGCCTGCAGACAGCCCTCGTCCTGGGCACTGCGTATCCAGTTTGCTTTTGGATTATTTGGTCCCTCCTGCTGGGGCGCAGCGGGGGTGCGTTTGCGTTTTCTGGCGTCTCCTTTTATCTCCCCTGCTTCCCGCCTCCCAGCAGCCGGGTCGGTGTGTAAATGAGAGACGTCTGGGAGGATGAGAGCGCTTGCTGGAGATCTGCAGGAAGAAAGACTGAAATGAAGGTCCCCTTCCCGCCCTCTCCCGGCAAGTAGAGGCAAGCTTGTCGAAGTTTCTGGAAGTGACAACACTGGCATCGGAGCTTCTAGGAATGACTTTTTGGGGAGCAGGCGTCTGTTCTAGAACCCCTCATCTCTGCTCCCTTTTGTTGCTGCTTTAGTAGGATCACATGGGACTGGGCAGCGCGGCACCGTGGGCCTGGGCCATGTGAAGCGTCGGCAAATTACTCACTGCCCTGGGAGTCCTCTGTAAACTAGGGAGGATGACTCCACCTGCAGAGCTGGGTGCGTTAGTCTATTTCCGATGCTATAACAAAGTACCTGAGGCTGCATATTTTATAAAGAAAACAAATTTATTTAGCTCACAATTTTGGAGGTTCAAGAGCACAGCAAAAAAAACCCCAAAACCCAAAATGACCCCAAAACAAAAAAACCAAACATCTGCTGGGCTCTGGTGAGGGCCCTCTTGGCTACAGCACACCATGGCAGAGGGCATCTTGGTGGGAGCACACGTAAGAGGGAGAGGGGCTTCACATTGAGACGTGAAACCAGAGGGGGGAGGGGCCGGGCTGATTCTCGGTAACAAGTCCCTCTCATGGTAACTGACTGGGGCTCAGGAGATCCCCTTACCCCCTTCAGAGGGCAGACTCCTACCACTACCATCTGCCACTGGGCAAGGTTCCACCAGCTCCCCAAGGCCACACTGAGGACCAAGGCTCCAACATGTGAACCTTGGGAGACACACCACACCAGCCACAGCACAGGTGTCCCCTGTGTGTCCCCCGGACCCACCCTCTTCCCTGAGAGATTGCCTTCTGGCTTCTGATTGGGTGTGCAAAGGGAGGTACCGGCCAAAGATGGATATCGGGGGATTTATCATCTCTCCCTCCGGCTCTGGGCTGCAGGCGGGAAGGTCTCCCTGACTGTGGCTCCTGGCAGGCCGATCCCCTGGACTTACTAATCTGTTGCCTCTCAGATTCACAGTCACCCTTCAGCATCTCCTCTGCAATGACGGAGAGTTCCTTTAAGCGTCTTTCCTTTATGGTGAGCAGAATGTCGTGCCTTCTCCGCGGGGACACTGGAGGGACACGGCTGGCCCTCTGCTTCTCACCCACTTTCAGACCATATCTGCAGGGTCTGGCCAATCAGAGAGCACTTCCTCCTCATGGCCTCACTGGTTGGCTCGGGGACAGGCACATGGTCTAAACTGCTCCTGTCAGAGCAAATCTCAGGACTAGGTAGAAGCTGTGCAAAAGTTAATATCATCTTTCCTGTGAATTTGAACTTTAAAAGATGAGAGCTGGGGCGGCTGCAGCCATGTTGTCACCCTGAGGAGAGAGTCTTGAGCTGCTAGGATTTGCCACAGGGAACACAAACCTGGAGATGACAGAGTGGAACTTGTGAGAGACAGAGGCACTGACCCTCCCCAACACCTGCAGCTGACGCTGGCATGACCTCGGCCTTTCAGCCTGAGAACCTCTAAATATCCTGTCTCCCAACCATCTCCCTCACCACAGTGTTCTTTCCCCACAAGTCAGTTTGAGTTGGGTTTTCTGATCTGGGAACACAGTGGTTCTACCTAATGCAATGGCTTAAGGAAGAACATACTTCTTTTCCAGCTTTGACTGCCTTGCCTCATTTGGTCCCCATTCCATCCCCAACAGCCCTTGGAGGCAAGTGCCCTCATTAGCTCCATTTTCCAGCTGAGAAGAACAGTGCTCAGAGAAGTCAAGTAACCAGCCCGAGGCCACCCAGCTAGAGAGTGGTGGAGGGGGAACCCTGGCCCGAGCTCCAGCCCTTCACACCTCCCCGCCTGACCTGCAGCAGAGTGGAAGCCCATCGTCCACCTTCTCCAGTGGCCAGGGCTGTGCATCTCAGTGGGCAGTGCCCCTGGGCCTCAGGGTCTGGCTGCACTGTGGGGGAGGCCGAGCAGTCGTACAGTGACGCCGTCCCCGTGTTCATTATCTAACTGCTAATGAACAGATCTCCAGCCGCAGTCCTGCCAAGTCTGTTGTGACCAAGTGCGAAAATGCATTTGTAATTAGCAGCAGCCAGGCAGGCGGCGAGGACCGTGTGAAGGTCCCTTGAAGTGCAAGAAAAACAAGGCTGAAGCAGGCCCCATTCTTCTGTGTATGCTGTTACTTGGTCCAACCCCTTCCGTGGTTGCTGCTGAGTCCTGTGGAATAATTAGCCAGGGTAACCGCCGTGCCCTTTATTGAGCACCTACTAGAGACCCGAGTCTGTCTTTGTGTTCATCCTCTCATTGCTTTTCACCTTCCTGGCACCTGGTGGGGTGGGCATCAGTGTTCCTTTCCTACAGAGGAAGAGCCCGAAGTTCAGGGAGGCTCAGTGACTTGCTGCCAGGGCAGTGAGTTGTCGGGGAATCAAACCGCAGATTCTCTGGCTCCAAAGCCCAGGTGCCTCCTGTTTGTCCTGGAACGTGCAACACTCTCTGCGCCTTCTCCAGGTTGTCTTGCTCACGACAGCGCGTGCCTGTTCAGTGTGGTGCGAGAAGGGATTGAGGATCGACCCTTCTAAAGATAAATATCGTTAAGGGCTTCTGATAGGCCAAAAAGACAGACGCTGAAGTTCACAGGGCCCTTCCTGGACTTCTAGTTCAGGCACAAGTGTGCATCAGTCAGCAAAAATAGCAGAAACTCAGCCCCTACTCATTTAAGTGAAAAGATGATTTTTTTTTGATCACATGAATGAGAAGTCCAGGGAAGGGGACGATTTCAGGCAATGCTGGATCTAGGTGCTTTTTTCATTAGAACCTGGCTTTTCTCTCTCTGTCCCTTGAGTGTTTCCTCCATGTTAGCTCTATTTTCAGACTCCCATCTCCACACCACTTGAATTTATATCCTGAGAGAGAGGAAGGGTGATTTTGCTGATTGGTTCTATAAAAATCCCAGCATCCATTCCAAGGAAGGAATCCAGGGATGTGTCAGCTCTAAGACTTGGGCCTCTCTGTTCCTGTTCTACTACCCTCAGCCCTTGGCTTTTGTCCTTATGGTCACCTCATGGTCCAATAGGGATGTTAGAGATCCAGCAATCACATCTAGGTTCCAGTAACAACAAGAAGAGATGGGTCATTTTCTCCCTTTTAAAGGAGCCTTCTCGAAATCCCCTACAAGGCTTTGCTTACATCTTTCTGGTCAAAATGTACTCATCTTGTTGCATCTTGCTGCATAGGAGGCTGAGAAA
Source organism: Marmota flaviventris (assembly GCF_047511675.1). Classification (NCBI taxonomy): domain Eukaryota; kingdom Metazoa; phylum Chordata; class Mammalia; order Rodentia; family Sciuridae; genus Marmota; species Marmota flaviventris. The sequence continues at coordinate 195,845,452 of NC_092499.1, read as the reverse complement.
TCAGTCTGTGTTCAGGGCCTGGACAAAGCTGAGGCGTGGGTAAGGTGGGTGGTTGGTGGCCCCTGGATTTCTGTCCCCGTGGGCCAGCACGGATCCTGGAGCTGGGAAGCCTAGGGCGTTGGTGTTGTGCCCGGGTGGCCGGGTGGCTCCTCCTCTGTGACGTGGGTCTTGCGAACAGTGCTCGGATTGGAGGCTGGAAGCTGTGGCTGCACACCCCAGCTGCCTCTTGTGCCTCAGTTTCCCCACCCGTGACCTGGGGGTGGGAAGCCCAGCCCCGGCAAGGCCTGGCTGTGAGCAGAGGAGACCGGCTCGGAGCAGAGTGGCCACCTCTTCCTGGTTTTCCGGGCATGGCTTAGCTTAGCGCTGGATGCTACCTGGAGACCCCCGGGAGCCCTCCCGTGCTGGGCAGGTGGGTGGAGGTCACCCTAAAAGCAGTGACTGAACTCAGAGACGGCTGCCGTCTGCAGGGGACAGCCCCTGGTGGGCTCAGCAGCACGGCAGGCCTTGTGTCTTTCAGATCCGCCATCCTGGGTCACTATGCGTCCCCCGGGCTCCAGGGCCCCTCTTCTCAGCCTGGCCCCCGGGGCCGTGGCTGACGTGGGCTCAGGTGGGCTATTTGCTGAGGACGTGCTCAGCAGAAACCCGAGTGGAGCGGCCTGCTCAGGCCTCTCCCCACCAGCCAGCTGTGGGCCACCGTGTCACCCTGTCACCATGTCACCTCAGGCACCTCCGCTGCTGTGAGGACGAGGTGGCTGGGCAGGGCCACCAGGCAGGACGCCACAGCACCCTCTGCCCGGGTCCTCCCTTGGTGCCTGCAGGGCCATCAGGGGAAGGGCTCCTCCTCCAGGGGTCCCCAGCCCCCCAGGGAGCTCACCGGCCTGGACAGGGTCGTGCACCCTCCCCAGGGCTCCCTGGCAAAGGGCGCTGGGTTACCGCAGTTGGTGTCAACCCTGAGACCGGGCACCTTGAAACCTGGGCCAGCAGGGACCCTGTGGGTGGGGACGAAGAGGAGCAGCCTTCATCTGGCAACCAGCCTCTCCGTCCCCAAGCACCAGGCGTGTGCAGCAGTGCCTTGGAGCTCTGTGAGGGGACACTGGCCCTGCTCGGGAGCCCCCACTGCCCCAGCCCTGCCTGCGGTTCTGGACAATGCTGCCCAGGCCTCGGGTAGCAGGGGACTGAGGGGCACACCCCTGTCACTCCTGGCCACAGATCTTTGCTCATCTCCTTTCAGTGGGGGCTCCCAATCTGTCCCCTGAAGAGAGCAAAACACCCCCCAGCAACCCAGTGGGACAGGATTCAGTTCAGCGGGGGTGGGGCTGCTGGGAGCGGCTCCCAAGCAGAGCCCCCTCGTCCCTGTGACCGTCCCCAGTCCCCAGGTGCCTTGGGGGACTGTCCCTGCAGCTCAGTTGTCATGCCAATTGCAATAGACCCTTGAACTTCTAATCCTCTTCTGGGACAGTGCACAGCTGTCCCTGCAGCAGCCGTCTGGTCACCTGTTAGAAGGACTCATTTTTAAGAATGAGTCTGAGTACTTCCTTTTTGGATCCCAGGGACCTATCGTGACGGAGCCTAGGCCCAGAGCATAGTCCTGTCATTTTTTTTCTTTTTAAAGCAAGGAGAGTCGGTGGCTTAAATCTATTTCAGCAAAGTGAGCTGGTGTTTACAGGTCATCTGGGTAAACAGTCTGTACTTTTCTGAAAAGAAAATGGAAAAAAAGACCCAAACCCAAAGCTTCGGGCTGTTTTACGGCTGCAAGCGCCGCTCCACAGCACCCTTCCAGCCCTTCAACTTGGAATGGCAAGCTGTGGACGAGGCCAACCGCTCACGATGGAGGTTGTTTCCAAGCAGAAATTATTGGGTGACTTGGGGTGGGGGCTGGCTGCGCAGCACGACTGTGGTGTCAATATGGTGTGTGTGTGAGTGTGTGTGTGTGTGAGTGTGAGTGTGTGTGTGAGTGTGAATGTGAGTGTGTGTGTGTGAGTGTGTGAGTGTGAGTGTGAATGTGTGTGTGAGTGAGTGTGTGTGTGTGAGTGTGAGTGTGTGAGTGTGTGTGTGAGTGTGAGTGTGAGTGTGTGAGTGTGAGTGTGAGCGTGTGAGTGTGAATGTGAGCGTGTGAGTGTGTGTGTGAGTGTGAGTGTGAATGTGAGTGTGAGTGTGAATGTGAGTGTGTGAATGTGAGCGTGTGAGTGTGTGTGTGAGTGTGAGTGTGTGTGAGTGTGTGTGTGAGTGAGTGTGTGTGTGAGTGTGAATGTGAGTGTGTGAGTGTGTGTGTGAATGTGTGTGTGTGTGAGTGTGAGTGTGTGTTGCAGGGCTTGGTACAGAAGTGAGGGACTCACTGACCCATTTGTCCAGCAGATTTTCACTGAGCATCTACTACGTGCACGGTGCCGCGCTGGCACTGTGGTGGGGCACTGCGGGAGGGTCCCTGCCCACATGAAGCTGACCCTGAGTGGGGACAGAGATCATGTGTCACTGGGCAGCAGGGGTTTCAGAGAAGGGTGAAGACAGGTTGAGCTGCTCTTCAAGGACGGCAAGCCCAGCAGGTCAGGAGACGAGCTCCAGGGAGCGGGCAGCTAGCCACCGAGTTCCCAAGAGGGAGGGGACACACAGGGAGACACCAGGGTCAGTTAGCAGAGGGGAGGGGCTGGGGACCCGGCTAGGAGCCTTCACTGTGGAGGGCGTGGCGAGGGGGCCACCAGGCCGAGGACCCGCTGGCCTGGACAATCTCGGGGGCCTGGGCACAGGGATGGTCTCTAGCTTCTTGGTACCTGGCCCTGGGATGACCAGGGCAGCTGGACGGTGGCTTCATGGGTGATACAGGAGGTGGTGGGATGTGGCTCTGGATGGGGGGTTGGCATGTGACAGGCACACTCCAGGTGAGTCGTTTCCTGTGCCCTGGGAGGACAGTCCCTGTAGGGTCACCAAGGTCCCCCTCTCCAGGCTTCAGAATAGAGTGGACACAGACCGTTGCTGTTCTGGAGACTGGTCCCTCGGCGGGCGGCGGGGTGAACAGGCTGCGGGGGGGGGGGGGGGGGGGCGGGGCAGTGCTGGGGAGGACCTCCTGCCATGACCCGAGGGAGAGGACGGGCAGACCTGAGGGCCAGCCACAGTCACATCTCACCAACGAGGCCGGTCGGGGAGAGGGGAGGAAGGCCAGCGAGGCAAGGTGACCGTGTCGGGAGGAAGACTGTGTCTCTTCTCAGGGGGAAAACAGACGTGAGGCCATTTCAGCAAACGGTAAAGTGAGTAAAAATGATCTCTGCGTCCCCTGTCACCTGCCCGTGTGGGAACATTTTATTCCTTTTTTCACAAATTGCCAGCAGCTGTAGGGCAGTGGCGAGGCCAGCTCTGCTTTTGGGTTGTTTGCTTTGCCCCTGCTGCGACCTCAGGGCCTGGCTCCATCCCCGGTAGGGGTCCCAGCAGGGGACGATTCTCTGGCCCTGGCCCCCTCCAGTGCTGCTGGGATGCGGCTCTTGGCTCTGCTGTCCCCGCTGCTGCATTGCACCCCTCCCCCTCCTCCAGGTCCCCGTTAAATGTCACCTCTGGGCAAGTCCTTCCCTGACCCCACCGGCTCAGGAGGCTCTCCTCCACCTCCTGTGGCCCTGGTCACTCTCCGCCAGGTCACCCGAGTGCCCATCACAGATTGTTCCCTTCAACCACGTGCGCTCTCTCTCTCTCTCTCTCTCTCTTTCTCTCTCCCCATCACTGTTTGGTCCCCGCAGACAGGGGCCTAGCCCCAGAGGCTCGCTGCAGCAGGAGGGGTGCTGGGCCCATGCCGATGCCCTTGGTGGGGTGGCCATGGGCCTGCAGTGGCCGCGGGGTTAGGTGGTCAGCGGCACCCACGCTTCCTTGGAGACCTGTCCTCCTCGAGCAGAGCCGTCTTGCTAGGACGCACGATGGTTGCGGGGGTGGGGGGGAACCGGACGGACTGAGGCAGGTGAGGCCGAGGCAGGAAAGACGCAGACAGACCCTGTTTTCATTTAGAATCTCGTACTTTATTCATTGTGATCCAGGACACTGTTTGAATCCTTGGGGATAGTGCATTAAAATACCTCTCATCCTGATGGCTGAGTTTTCTGGCCGCCCCTTAAATTCTGTGCCAGAGGCAAGTGCCCGGCTGGCCCCACCCTGGTCCTGGTCCTGGTCAGAGGGAGCCTGGGACTCTGCACTGTCACCAGCCTTCCCGGTGGCCCAGCGCGGGTCTAGAGAAGGCCCAGCTAGGTCACAGATCAGAGATGACCACGTGACCCAGAAAATGGCGCCTGGGGTGCCGCTCTGCCCAGAGCAGAGATCTCTGCGCGGAGCCCAGAGCGTTCCTTGTCTGAGCCCCGGTCACGGGGAGGCCCCGGGAGAGGGGAGGGAACCCCGAACCCCGCCCTTCTCTGCTTCAGACTGACCTACAACGGGGCTGTGCACAGCTTCTCTAGGAAACATGGTCCCCTGCTAGAAACGGGCAGGAAAGCTTGAAGCTTCTCAACTGAACCCGAAGCAGCGGGCTAGGCTTCCTGAGTTCGCTTTCTCCTAATTAGGGTCCAGGGCCCAGGAGCCCACTTCACGGGAGGGTTGGGGCTGAGGGCCCGTCTGCCCGAGCTGAGGTCTGGAATGGCGGCTGATGCACACCTTGGCCTTGGTCATGAGGACAGAGCAGAATCTACAAGATGAGGTCAGAAATCCTGACCACTGTGACCCCAGTCTCTTCTCCAAACCCCCAGCTCTGGGCTCTTGGGGGACATGAGCCCTCCCTCCCAGCATTGCTCCCTTTAGGGCTCCCTCCTGCACCCATGCGCGTGTCCTCCTGGCTGCTGGCGCAGGGCTCCCTCTGATACCATCTGCTTGGCATTTCCAATGGCCTCTGTACCTCACTGGTACATTCAAGGGGGAAAAAGGTCATCCCATAAATCTGAGGTGCTATCCTGGGGATGGCAGCGGCTGATCATGGTGACATCCCCCGGGCCTGGGAAGGTAGAGCTAATTAGTTAAAAAACTTACTTTGCGACGTGAGTCACTGGAAGCAGGTGTCAGGAGAGCCATTAACGAGGCTCTCGTGACTCGGATGGTATTTCCACTCTGCCTCACCACGGGGGCACCGTGCTGAGATAGTGGGGCTCTGGGGGGTGGGAGAGAGGGAGGGAGGGAGGGAGAGAGAGAGGGAGAGAGAGAGGGAGCAGAGGAGAGACGGGGAAAGGCATGGAGAGAGACGCTCCGAGGAGCGACCTCCAACATTAAAAACAAGTGCTGGAACCAAGTGCCCCTCCGGGCTTTGGGCCTCTCCTCTGTTCCCTTCACTGTTACGACAAATGTGTACGAGCCCCGGTCAGCCCCCGCCTGCAGAGGCGCCAGGACCAGGCCGAGCCATGTTGCCGAGTCCCTGCCCGTTGGCAGTGACCAGCTCGTGCCGAGCCAGACCATGGCTGAGTAGCAGGACCAGGGGAGTGGGGGGCGCTGGCCTGGGTTCTGGGGACAGTCGGGTCAGGGAAGCCTCCCTGGGAGGTGGCAGGAAGGGCGCTCCTGTCAGCGGGGCCTGCAGGTTGAGGGCCGAGGGGACGGCTGGGTGTGTCTGAAGAGCAGACCCGAGAGGCCGGTGGAAAGAGCCACGCAGGAGGAAGTCGGGGAGGATCCCGAGAGGACAGGGCCAGGGGCCCAGGGCGCTGGCTTTATCCTTGTGCAATGGACAGTCGCCCGGGGCGTGGGCAGGGCGGCCTCACCACCAGGCTCGTTTCCCAAGTGTGCTTCCTGCTGCCGGGCTGGGGTGGGGACGGTGGCAGGGCCTCTGGCGTGTAGGATGGAGAAGAAGGTGATGCTGCGGTACCCGCGAGGGGGCAGTTTGGGAGTGTGACGTGGGTGTGAAGCTCCTTCCAGATGCCCATGAGGCGCCACGGCTCGGGTCCTGGAGCTGCGGGGAACCTTCTAGGCGGGCCTCGCGCCCTCTCTGTGTGCGTCATCTACACAACCTGAGCTCAGGGAGCCGTCTGGTTCAGGCGGGTGCTCTGGAGGGCTCTGGGGCCACACGAGGGCCTTTGGGGGCTTCAGTGTGCTTCTCAGGCTGCCCAGAGCCGTGGGCCACCAGCCCAAAACACCCACCCGCCTCATGTTTGTGAGGATCCAGGTGGCGTCAGGCATTTATTTTTCATGATACTAACACACACGAGGAGTGAAAAGACCACACTACGGGTTAGAGAGGGAATGAAGCCACTTCCCCTCTGGGGTCAGCAGGGCCAACGGGCCCCTGTGTGTCCTGTCAACTGCTAGGAGTGCCTCGGGGACTCTGTTTGAGAAACAGGCCTCAAGGGGAAAAGAGAGGAGGGGGAAGGAGGGAAAAGGGCAAAAAGGACCAGCCTGGGTCAGGAGAAGCAGAGGGCAGTGCCGGGACCACCGTGTCCCCAGGGGCCCTTGTCTCCTCCAACCCCACAGCTGAGCCACCCCGGCCAACGGCCCTTTTACTTCCGGTGCCCCTGTGGGCTTTGCTCCCTCTTTCAAGGGGAGCCTGGGGGGAGGCGTTCCTTTCTGTCACCGGTTCCCTGTCCCCCGGCACGCTCCGCACCGAGGACAGACGTGCTGCGGTTGCTTGTCCTCTCTTCCAGGCACCTTGGAAGCGGGTTTTGCTGGGCGTTATTTACATGGTGGGCAGGAAGAGCCGCCTCCCGGCAGGGGAACAGACTGGGGCAGCCGTGGCTGGACGCTGGGGCGTGAGCAGCTTCCCTCTCACTGTGGAGCAGAGGGCAGGGACCCTCTGCCACGTGGGGGATGTCCTTCTTGGGGCGGGTCCGGGCCATACTGATGTCTCTCTGGAGGCTTCTGCGGTGGATGGCTGGAGTGCGGAGGTGCGATGGCAGGCAGGGCAGGGTGTCCTCTGGGCTCAGTTGTTGTCTCTGGTGTCCGAGGAGGCACTTCCGAACAAGATGTCACTGTCCTGGGACATGCCGCTCAGCTGCGACTTGGTCTTGATGAGGAACTGGGCCCTGCGGAACATCACCCTCTCCTGCTCCTGCTTGAGCTCCAGGTAGGAGCGGGAGAAGGTGTGGAAGATGGACGTCACCGGGAAGGCCATGAGCAGGATGCCGCTGAGGATGCTGCTCAGCGCCACCACCTGGCCGGGGGTGCTCCTGGGCACCATGTCTCCGTAGCCCACAGTCGTCATGGTGATGACCGCCCACCAGTAGCAGGCGGGGATGCTGGTGAACTCGGGGCTGTCGGCCATCTCGTTCTCGATGACATAGAGGAGCGGGGCGAAGAGGGCGATGGCCACGCACAGGAAGAGCAGCAGCAGCCCGAACTCGCGGGTGCAGCGGCGGGCCGTGAGCCCCAGCGTCTGCAGCCCCAGCGAGTGGCGCGCCAGGCGCATCACGTACAGGATGCGCAGCGCCCGCAGCACGCGCAGCACCAGCCCCACCTTGTCCAGGTAGCTGTTGCTGGCGCCCGGCTTGCGGCGGCCCGAGGCCGCGCCGTCCACCAGCAGCGTGACGTAGTAGGGCAGGATGGCCACCAGGTCGATGAGTGTCAGCGGGCTGCGCAGGAAGGCGAACTTGCTGGGCGCCTGGATGAACCGCAAGAGGAACTCGAGGGAGAACCAGCCCACGCACACCGACTCCACGATGAAGACGTTGCGGCACATCTGGGAGCACTGGCCCTGGGGAGAGCCAGGGGTCAGCCCCCGCCGGGGAGGGCCGGAGCTCTGCCCTGCACTTGGTGGGCACCCACCTGCTTCTCTGCGTGCTCTGGCCTGGGCCTCTCTAGCTCTGTTCCTACCCAGGCCTCTCTCTCCTCAGCCCTGACCCCTGGCTCTCTGCCAGCGGTCTCTCTTGTCCCTTACCGCTTGGTGCCTCGACTCTTTGTGTCTTTGGAAATCTCTTTGGCTCTTGAGATAAAGCAGTGTCAGAAGCAGACGGCTGCTCTCTGTCCACAGCCTTATGGCCCAGCCTCCGCCCTCCCTCACCGGGACAGCTGCAGTCACTCCTCCCTGGGCTCTCCCATCCCTGCAGGTACCCAGGGGGCGCCTGAGAACATGAGTTGGGTCCCTGTCCCTCCTCTGCAGGGCACCTTCATGGCTCAGAGGAACAGCGAGAGTCCTCGCGGAGCCCACGGCTGCCTCTCCATCTCCTCCTGACTCCCCGCTCTGTCCTCCCTCCCCACACCTGCTGCACCTCCCAGGCCCCCTGCTGGCTCCCCTAACACCTGGGTCCCCCCTCCAGCTGGCCTGTGACTTCTTTCCTCCTTCCCAGAACACCTGCTCTCTCTCCTCCAGGCTGTGTCCCAGCTGTCACCTCCTCTGGAGACCTTCTGTGATCCCGTCTAGGCAGCTCCCCTTTTCCTGCATCCAGTCCCCTCACTCTGTCCCTTTGGTTGACAGTGCTCAAAACCTTCTCATAGGCTTTCTAAGTTGCTTATTTATATGTGTCTTGCCTGCCAGCATACCCCACCCCCACCCCACCCCCCACTTCCCACCCCCCCACTTCCCACCCCCCCACTCCCCCCCACCCCACTGGGCAGGGCCATTTATACACGCTGCTCACTGCCTGGACCCAGTGCCTAGACAGGTCAGCATACAGCAGGTGTTTAATACATGGTGATTACAGGAAAGAACAGAAGAAGCTTGGGCTGGAGTTCAGACAGTGGTGGAATCCCTCAGCCATCAGGGCCCAGGCAGGCGCAGGAAGTGGGCTGGGCCCACTGCAGAGCCCCTTTCTCTTCCCCAGGGGGGTCAGGCTCAGGCTGCCTCCCTGAAGCTCTCAAGAGAAGCTGGGAATCTGCAGTTTTATGTGACATCTGGGGATGGCTGTTGCTGACTTCAGTGTGGTGACAGCACAATACAGAAAACTACTTCATGGGCCATAGTAACACAAAGGCCATCAGCTTAGGCCCCGGTCTGCAATATAACTGGACAGCAGACCGTCCTCGGAAGACTGGGCTCCTTCTGCAAAGGGGCCTTTGGCAGAGAGGAAAGGTGTGAGTGTCTCTGTCCAGTGACTCTGTGTGGGTCCTTGGCCATGCCAGGGTCTCCAAGTCTGGCTGTTAGTTTTCTCTGCCTGGAGACGGGAGCCATATTTGGCCTTCAGGTCTCGGTCCTCTGAGGCCTTCCTGGAGCACACCCCCTCTGATAGCCCCAGCACAGAGCCCCTAGCAAGTGCCTCACACTTATGGGTCACGGGGGTTAGTGGGAGGCCTTGTGCTGGCCACCCTACCCTCCCTGCAGAGCCTGCATACAGAGGGCCCCCGAAATGAAATTGGAGAACAGCATTTTCTCTGAATCATGAAAAAAAAAAGCCAGAAATTATTTTTAAAAATTCAATATCAGAAGTTGAATAAAGCAGTGGCTTTATTTCTATTTTCCTGTTAAAACTGGTATCAAAGTTGTTGGAACTGGGTTCCAACAGGGATAGGTTTCTCGTGGTGAGCCCCCTGCCTCTGGCAGGTGTGTGTAAATCCTTATTCACTACCTCTGGCTCACTTGTGCACCAGGCACCATTCCAATCACTCCACGTAGGCTCGCTCACGGAGTCCTGGCAACACTACCAGGTAGGCCTATTCATACCCCCCGTGGACAGGTGAAGAAACTGAGGCACAGAGAGGTCTAGTAACCTGCCTACACTTGCACAGCTAGAGTGTAAAAATGGGACTCAAATTCAGGCCTTCTGGCTCTAGCACTGTCTTTTCTGTCCCTGCTCCCTATGCTTATCAAAAGTTAATTTTGAAAGAAAGAAAAAACTTAATTTTGGCTGGGCCTGGTGGCACGAGCCTGTAATCCTAGTTACTCATGAGGTTGAGGCAGAAGGATTGCAAGGCTCAGCAATGTAACAAGACTGTCTCAAAATAAAAAAAGGCTTGGAGATATAGCTCAGTATTGGAGCACCCTGAGTTCAATCCGCAGTACAGGAATACAAAAAGAAAAGGTAATTTTTTGGTATGATGCTATTTTCTTAATACCCTTTAAAAATTCAATATATTGAAAAATACATATATTTTCAAGTGTATTTGAAAAACTTCAAAGTGCAACAACCTTCCATGTGTTGTAAACGCAACAGCTATTGCTACTTTCTCCACAGTCTCTGTATGTGGGAAAATCTTCTCAGGGAGAGAACTTCTGATGTTGTTAGAGACTGCATGTAAGACACTTAGCACATGCAGGGTATGCAGTCAGCGCTCGGTAAATGCCAGCTGGCATATTTATGTTCAATTCACACCATCAGACCTATTTCTCAAATACCTATACATTTTGTGCCTGTCTGAGACCTTCTGGTCTCAGAACCTCCACGTATAGGGAAGGGATGACAAGTCAAAGGCCCACGGGTCCCAGGCACAAGGAGCCTGACTGGAGAGGACGTCCCCTGGGAACTCCACCAAGAGCTGCCCTAATGAACCCCAGGCCAGGGCGCCTGACCTTCCCATTTCCATTGTATTTTGCGGTGCTAAGGGTCAGACCCAGGGCCTTGCACAGGCTAGACAAGTGCACTACCACTGAGCCATGTTCCCAACCCCTGACCTTATAATTTTTAGAAGTTAAGAGTGCACATCGTTATTTGGAAAACATGTTACTTTTGAATGGTGGCTGCCGAGTGAAATTGTTCAGAAATCTTGCAGGCCAATCACAGCTTCTCTGGGGTTCTCCTGGGTCCCAGGCTGCCGTGTGGTTGCACATGTAAGAACACAGACTGTGGCTCAATCAACCTGGGCTTGGCAGCCTGCTGGGCCTGCCTCCGTGTCCTCCTCTGCCAAGTGGGAGTGAGGACACTTCCCCCACAGGGTTACTGGAGGATCTGCAGAGAAGATCAGATGTAGGCGGAGCCACCGTCCCACTGCGGCTCCTGTGCTGCTCTGTCTCTGGGAGCCTTAGAATGGCACGCACCGTGGTGTGATGTCATGTAAATACACGCATTCTCCTATTTAACACAAAGACACCCTCACCATCTGGGGACATGCATAGACACATATGCCTAACAATAAAAATTATTTTTAAGACCCAGAAAATGTGTCTGGGCTACTGCTATGCCAAGGAATTAGGAAGGCTGAGAAAGGACTCAGTTGGTGAGGTGAGTTTTGATGAAACACATGATGTGCTTGGCAGGGACGTCACCACAACACCTGTGGATTTGCTCACTCAGACATTCAACCACAGTGGCCGGTTCCTCATCTGTGCTGCACAGGGTTCTAGACACTGTGGGATGGGGGAGGGGGACACAGCAGGGACCAGGGTAGTCATGGCCGCTGGCCCTGGCTGGTATTAACAGGGAGGGCAAGCAGCTCCACGCACACACACACCGTGCAAGTGGCAGGATGTCAGGAGGGACTGGGGATGCTGGGAGGAGGGACAGTGGACTGCAGGGGGCAGAGTGGCCCAGGACACAGCTCTGCCTCCAGTCCTCCACCCCCTCCCTCGCCCTGGCCAGTCTTACCTGCTCCTCCTCCTCCCTCAGGCTGGGCAAGGTGCTGACGGAGAGGTTGACCGCGGTGACGGTGACAAACAGCACCGACAGGCAGGCGAACACCTTGCCGGGCAGCCCCGAGTGGGGCCTCTCCACCATGTCGCGCAGTCTCCGCATGCAGCGGCCCAGGCGGCCCTCGGCCCTGGCGGGGCCCTCGCTGTCGCGGCCCTCGCTGTCCAGCGGGTCCTCCTCGTCCTCCTGCTCCACCATCTCGGCGAACTCCTCGATCTTCTGCAGGTAGCGGCGGCGGCAGCAGCCGTCGAGGTGGTCCTCGGCGATGCCCCAGTACAGCAGCTCCTCCTGGAAGGAGAGCGCGCACATCTCCCGCAGCAGCCGCAGCTTGCCCGCCCGCAGGAAGGTGAGGATGGTGCCGAAGGCCCCCGGGTTACGGTCGAAGAAGAACTCGTTGCAGGTCACGTCGTAGTCGTCGCACACGTTGAGGATGTCGTCGAAGTTGGTGCAGGCCTTGAGCTGGCCCAGCCGCGTCAGCGGGAACTCGTCCAGCGTGGTCCAGGGCAGCGAGTACTTGATGCCGCCCACGTTGATGATGATCCGGCGGCGGCGGTCCCCCGCGGGGCTGCCCGGGCAGGGGCCATCCTGCGGCCGCAGCCGCTGGGCGCGCCGGTAGAACACGCCCTTGAGGGACTGGCTCTGCGGGAAGAAGGCCGGGTGGAAGGAGGCGTCCGAGGTGCAGCTCAGGGCGCTGTAGTCGTAATCAGAATTGTCTCCCGGGAGCAGGGTCATTTTGGGCCTTCACATCCCTCTAGGGCCTGGGGGGAGAAGGGAGGAGAGACCCTTGGTGACCCCCAGTGCGTCTGAGCCCCGCTTCATGGAGGGGGCGGGACTGAAAGCCCAGCCCTGAGCACAGGCAGAAGCACTAAGGGCAGTGGGATGGGCGGAGGACGGGAACTCTGGGAGGTACCAGGGCTGATGAGGACCTGGGAGTGGGGTCCTAGGATGTCCTTCCCAGGGGAGACACCAGAGTGCTGTCTCACCTCTTAAGGACACAGTAAGAAGTCAGTCTGCAACTCGGAAGAGGGTCCTCACCAGAATCCCCTTTGCTGGCACCTCCTTCTTGGACTTCCAGCCTCCAGAACTGTGACAAATAAATGCTTGTAGCTCCAGCGCCCAGCTGACGATACTTTGTTATTAAGATGTTCACTTAATAGTGAAAATAGCAACATTATCACTCAGCATCTCCTGACTACAGTTTTTCCATATCCATCTCATGAATGCCTTAGAAAGGTACAGAGTGCACGCCTGGAATCCCAGCGGCTGGGGAGGCTGAGGCAGGAAGATCTCGAGTTCAAAGCCAGCCTCAGTGAAAGTGAAGTGCTAAGTAACTCAGTGAGACCCTGTCTCTAAATAAAATGCAAAATAAGGCTGGGGATGTGGCTCAGTGTTCCAGTGCTCCTGAGTTCAATTGTAGAGTGACACTGTGTCCCTTAGGGCTTAGGAACCCTGACACCCAGCAGCAGTGCACAGGATCAGAGGTGGTCCCCAACCCTAGGAGCTGACCTCCTAGTGGATGGTTGGGCCAAACCTGTGCTGTTATTTACTCAACACTTTATTTTAAACTAACCCAGTTTTTTTTTTTTTTTTTTTTTTTTTTTGTGTGTGTGTGTGTGTGTGTGTGTGTGGGGTGGTATTTAGCTTGGAAAGGCAGTTTAGTACAGACCTGAGGTTCTCAACTAGGGCCCGCTCTGTCCCCAGGGGACAAGTGCCAATGCCTGGAGGCATTTTTGACTGTCAAAACTGGGGAATGCTAATGATGTCCTATAGGTAGAGGCCAGGGATGCTGTTAAATGTAGGACCATGAGAGCCCCTACAACAGGGAATTACCTAGTCCCAAGTATCCAAAATGCGGAGGAGGAAAAGCTCAGGTGAATGGGTCAAAAACAGGTTTCTGGAGCCACTCAGCTGGGAAAGGGACTCAAACTTGATGTTTCCATTTCCTCATCTGTGAAAAGGGCACAACCATGTGAGCCACCCCAGTCGTGTGTGCAGAGGATTAAGTGAGCCATATACACATGGGCCCTTGGTGCACACAGAGCGGGCACCTGATAACAACTGTCACCCTTGTTGTTGGTATTTATGTCACAGTAACTCCTGTATTGTTTCCATAGATGGGAAACAGTATCACCTGCCGAAAGTCAGAGGTGAGAGACAAGACACACTTAGTAACCAAGACAGGGCCATGTTTGTTTATGTGACAGCAAATGCCACTTCGAGGATGGCCTGGTGGCCTGCCAGCCATGCCTGCTCCTCCAGTGAAATCTCCTGTCCCCGCCCTTTGCCATGGTGAATTGGTCTCCATGGCACCACCCAGTTTTGGAATCATCCATGTACCAGCCTGGCTCCCTCCCTGGGGGAAGGAGAAGGCCTAATTCATCTTGAGTCCCTGTGCCTAGCAGGGTAGGAGCTCAGAGAAGGGGAGGCTGCCTAACTCTATTTCCAGCCAATGAGGCCAACAGCTTGAGGGTCCTTCGGGGAAACTGAGGTCAGAATATCAGCTGGCCCGGACTCCTTCCTTCTCGGCCCTCAAAGCTAAGGGCGGCACTACTACATTGAAGTTGCTTATTCATCACCAGCTCTGGGGCTGAGTTTGGTTCATGAATATTTTGCTTGGCTTGGAGAAGTTTCTGAAAATTGAGAAATTTCATATAAAAAAAATCCTTGTTCTTGGCATCTCTCGATGTCAAGACTATCTGGCAAGGCTTGGCCCAGATCCCCACTGAGGAGTGGCAGGGCAAGCAGGCTCCGATCTACCTCAGTCTTCACTCCTCCTCATCGTCTTCCTGACACCCACTCTACCTCACTTGTGTGTTTTCCTTCCTGGCCCTGTGGACATCTGAGTTTGAGACCCTGAGGTCACCCGATAGGCTTCTCCAGAATTAAACGGATGCATAGAAAAAGTAGTAAGAACCTAACGCTTGGTTTTAGAAGCCCCATTCCCCACCCAGCCCAATCCCCAGGGGAAGCAAGTGCACACGCTCGAAGGGTGTGCAGGACCAGGGTTTTCACAGGAGCCCAAGGTGGGGGTGGGTGCCCCCGGGAGGGCCCCTTCCCAGCAGCCACTGCTTCATAAGGCATATCCCGGCTCTCATCTTGGGGGAGAGCTGGTTTCACAGCCTGGGTTTGGTTTGCAATACTTCCTGGGTTTAGAGTGGGGAGCATGGGAACCCAGCTCCTCTGGCAGAGCCTGCCGGGCTCCCCGGGGGCGTGGGAAGAATCCCTCTCAGGCACTTCACTCAGCGATATTGCTTTTTAGCTTTATCGCTGCCACTGAAGACAAGAGAGAAAATGACATTCTGTTTGGCAAGAATGGTGATGGAAGCAAAGGACCTTCTTCTTGCCCAGCCCGAGGGCTCCTGCTGTGGAGCCCAGCTTGCAGCCGCCCTTCTCTCCAGGAACTTCTCCCTCTTCTCTGCGGCTGGAGGCTGGCACAGGCTCCCCCAAGGCTCCCCCGAGAGCCACTCCTCACCTCTCCCCCTCAGGCCCCTCCTTCCGTTAGAGCTGAGCTGGGTTTCCAGTGCAGACCTGTCCCAGCCAGCTTGGGAGCAGAGGAGGGCTACTCTGCAGAGGGCAGTAGTGCTGTGTCGCATCCCCCCAAGCCAGAGGCCCAGGAGGGCCAGAGGCTGGGATTTGCTGAATGGGGGATGGGCACATTTCTCTCTGGCTGTGGGTCTTGCCTGTACCCCACCCATTGAGAGTGGGAGAGAATCTCTAGACTCTAGAGTCAAGTTCATCAATCAAACAGGCCCCGCAGCCTGAGCTGGGCAATAATGCTGCTTTCACCCAGCCTGATGCCCTCCCAAGACACGACATCTGTCCTTTCTCCTTTGCTGGCTCTAGATCCTGGTGGGGGAGCTCTGGGGAGGGGCTGCGGAGGTGGGGATGAGAAGTCCCATGGGAGATGTCATCCACTCGTTCCTGAGCATCCCAAGTGTTGGACGCTGGGCTGTGTCTGCAGACACTGCAGAGAGCAAGACAGACCCTACCCCCGTCCTCATGGACTTCTTGTTCTGGGGGAACACAGTCTCCAAGGACATATGCCAAGGACTTCCAGCTGCAGTGAGGGCCGTGACGGAACAGAGCCAGGTGACAGGTGGAGAGCCACCACGGGGTGTAGGCAATGTTAGCTGGAGGGTCAGCAAGGGCTTCTGGAGGAGGGGACGTGGGGCAAAGCCTCATGCAGGGGGAGGAGTAGCTCCTTCCCCCACCTGAGGGTGGCCTTGGACGATCAGAGACCAAAGAGAAGGCTGAGGGGCTGGGCACAGGGCGGGATGGGAATGAGGGCGGCAAAACGTGGAGGTGGGCGGGTGCCAGGTAGAGGAGAGCTGAGGCCACTGTGCGGGGCTGGGAGACCGGGCTGAGGAGGCAGAGGCCACTCTGGGAAGAGGCTGCCGAGGCTGGAGCAGTGGAGGGGACTGAGGAGCTGGATGGGTAAGGGATGGAGGTGGAGGAAGAGCTGGCAGGACTCCCTGAGGCAGAGAAAAACAACGCAGGTGATCCAGGCAGTGCCATGTACCGAGGTGACAGGTAGGTGGCGCTGTGACAAGCATGCTCCAGAGGCAGCATCTCACAGCATCCTGGCTGAGGGATGATGGACAGGGAGGACTTCGGGGAAGGAGAGGGTAGGGAAACGGCCTCCTGTGCGACAGTCCAGACTCCAAAAGCTGATCTGACCAGAGTGTGTGTCAGCTGACAGGGACCAGGTCACAGAGCTGTGGTGAAGGCCAGAGGCAGGAGCCTGGCCTGTGCCCAGCACCCAGAGCCAGCTGAAGCTGCACCCGTATCAGGCCCATGAGGTCAGTACAGCCAGACACCGCAGGGGGGTGTGGCAGGTACACAATGTCCTCCAGATGTTCACATCCTGCTCCTGATTCCTGAAGTCCCTAATTCACTAATTTCGGGGTCAGTGAACATATACAGAGAATTTGCCCCACTGTCCAGTAGGGAGGGATGAAGAGCACAGAGGGAATTGGGGCTGGGGAGAAGAGGACGCTGAGGTCAGGAGATCATCTTGGGTTATCTGAGTGGGCTCATGTGACAACAGGGTCCTTCTGTATGGAAGAAGCAGGCAGGAGAGAGTGTCAGAAGGACATGGTATGAGATGGCTGGACAGCCAGATGGAGGGGCCAGGAGCCAAGGAATGTGTGGCCACTACAGGCTGGGACAGGCAAGGCCAGGATCCCCCAGAGCCTCCAGGGAGGGCACAGCCTTGTCAACTCCCGAGCTGAGCTCAGCCAGACCCTCTGTGATCCTCTGGCCTCTGACCTGTAAGGTCATCAATTTTGTCTTTCTTCAGTTTGTGGCAATAGAAGCAGACTACAGGGAGGGCTGAGATAAAGCCCTCCTCCCCTGGGGAGAAGCTGCTGACTACTGTAATTGGGGATGCAAAAGAGCCCAGTGGCTTTGAAATCAGGAGACCTGGGTTCAAGGGCAGGTGTGCTGACTTTGGCAAGGTAAGCTTCACCTGAGATTTGGTCTCCTCATCTGTAAAATGGGGATATGAAAAGCTCCTTGAATCATGGTGAGGACAAAAGCAGGTGACATGTTTGGCCCAATGGCTGACACACAGTGAGTCCTCAAAGGATGCCTGCTGTATAATTATTAGCTATGGGGAGAGACTGTCATCCACCCTCACCCACCAGCCAAAGGTGTCTCCTGTGGCCTGATGCCCTGGGATATGAAGCCAGAATCATCCGCTCCAGAATCCATGGCCGGGGGAAGTGCAGCCTGGTGCAGTCCTTTGGGAAAGCACTGAGTGGTACCGAGGGGAATGAAGGAGGCTGTTACCCTGTGACCCAGGATCCCACTCCCAGTTTTGTTCCCAGACCGAAACCTGCACTGTGGCCAATGATGTTGGTGATAAATTATTTGCACTCTAATCTTTGACTCAGCAGTTTGCTTCCGTGAAATCAGATCTAAGAGAGCAACAAAGTACAAGAATGTGGTTCTGTGTTGCCTGTGGCACTAGGAGGTTCCCAATGTCCGTCCCTAGGAAGGGGATAAGAGGGTCACAGCAGACCCAGACTGCAGAATCCTGCAGGGTGCTCAGGAGGCAGAGGCAATGAATGAGATGGAGGTTTCGCAACATATTTAGGTCTTAAAAACATGGAAGCCAGTGGAGAGAGAAACAGAAGTTCACAGCACTATGCTATTTATGTAAATGAATGCACACACATTACATATTTTGCGAAGACTCAAGCACATTTGAGGATCCCTGTCAACCACACGGAGGGTGCCCGGAAGGGCAGGGGAAGGGGATGAACCTGGGGTTTGGAACAAGGAGAAAAATGAGTGAAGCAGGACAGGGTGGCCAGGCCAAGGAGGAAGAGATGGGGACAGACAGGCAGCCCCCACAACTTGGGGTGAACTGGGTTCAAACACAAAAATGAGAAGCAGGAAATTTACCAAGCCCCCAGCTTCTGGAATGCCCTGGGGTCTTTCTTAGACCTCCTCAGTCAGCATGCCCGAAGGGGAGGCCCAGGAAGTGGCATTTTTGTTAGCGGTTTCAATTGCACTAAAGTTCCCTCAGAAGACAGCCTGGAGGTCCGGGGCTGCAGGGGCTGAGGCTGCTCTGGACTGGGAGGAGCACCTGCCCCCTGCACCCCTGCCCAGCTGCTCAATCCCCTGGGAGTTCTGGAAGGCTCTTTGGGTTTGCTAGAAACTTCAGCACTGGGGTCACCTTGACCAAATTCTCCTCCCAGAGGCCAGAGATCCACCGGCAGGCACTCCCTATGCCATTTCCTGTCCTTCTTGGAAGAATGATGGGCTCACAAGCTGCGGTGGAGGCGGGGCACACATTGCCGAAGACGAATGATCACTGAAAGCATAAGGCGTTCTGAGAGGCAGTCCCCCAGGAGCTCCGCACACGACTGAGGGCCCAGTGCCTGGGGGGTGGGTTTGGGTCGGGGGAACAGCATGGAACAGAGGTAGCCATGGCTGCTGCTCCCTGAGCCAGCCACCCACTCCCAGGGGCACTGGCCCCTTGGAGCCTTTTCCCTCCCTACAGAGTGAGGCTGGGTGCCCCCTTGCAGGGCTGTGAGGAGGGTCTGGTGAATGCAGCTTTGCTCAGGGATGAGCGGCAGCACCTGACCTCCCATCTCATGGCCACCTTCCACAAGGACAGGTGCTGAGCCCACCTGCTGCAGCCCTCTTGGGTCTCTCTCCATGGCTTCCAGACCCGCTGGCCTCTCTGGCCTCTGCTCTTTTGTCATGCTCATCCTTTCCAGGGAGTTCTCGGCCCCTCTTCTGAGTGCCAGCGCCACGCGGAGAGTGCCACACGCACAGTGCCATCCACAGCAGCACGGGCCTCCCTTGGCTGCACCCGCAGGGCCAGGCACTGTGTTGGGAGACTTAATTGCACGAATCCCTGACTTTTCCTAAAGGGGAGATTTTATCACGAATGCTCCCATTTTTCAGATGAGGAAATGGAGGTGATAAGTGACGAACCTAGAGCTGAACTCCAAGCCAGTCTTTGTTTTGGTGTTACTGAGACTGGAATCCAGGGCCTCGTGCACACTAGGCAAGCACTCTATCACGGAGCTTTGGCCCCAGCCCTTCTTAAAATTTTTACTGTGAGGGTGTCTCTGATTTGCCCAGACTGGTCTGGAACATGTGATCCTCCTGCCTCTGCCTCCCAAGTAGCTGGAATCACAATCCTGCACCACTGTGCCTGGCCTGGCCTGTAGTCTTCTGTGTTCTCAGACTACTGGCTTCTCATGGGAATGGAGGGGTGGTGTCTCCGCCACCTTCAGCAAGCCTGGGACAGGGTGCCTCTATTTCTATGGATGAGCTTTTGGAAAGTCTGTAGAGATGGGAAAACGCAGGCCATTGCTTGTGACTGGGCAAACGTCTTCATCCCTATTTTGTGTTTGCATTAGGGCAGAGCAGGCGACCGGCAGAATCTCTGCATGTGTCCACTCTGGACTGCCATTTTGGCTTCTGGAAAGAAGAGAGCGGGGCAGAGATGGCGTGCTGCAGGCCATGGGCCAATGAACGCAGGCGGCCTCTCCGCGCTGGGCAAGGCCAGCTTGGCTGCTCCTCTGAGGACTCTCTGTTTTCCGCCCACTGAGGACCATTTTGGACTTCTGACCTCCCCAAACTACAAGATGCTGAATCTGTGATGCTTGAAGCCACTAGGTTTGTGCCAACCCATAACCCGGGAACACACCCCTGAGGTGGCTTTCCTAAAGAAGATTCCCGCCCTCAGCTCCTGGGGTCTCACTCTCTCCCTCTCACTCCAGCTTCTGAACCTGCACCTTTCCCTAATTCTGGGAGGGTCGTAGGGACCCCTTCAGTCTCTCCCCCCGCTGCTCTTCCCCGCTCCCCGTGTGTGCTGCTGCCAGCGCAGCTCCATCTGTTAGGATTAGGGCTCCTGGCTGGGCTGACTCAGAGGTGGGTCATGCTACATTCATCCCCAATTAAACCATTAATCAAAACAGATCCAGCCCGAGCTTGGCCCCGTCCTGGCATGTCGGACCTCCGAGAGACGCCATGCTGCATGGGGATTATTTCTCAGCCACCTGCTGTTCATCCTTGTCACAATCCAAGCATCTCAGGCCTTGCTTCCTCTGAGCTGGGGTCCCCATCCCTGGGGAGATTATGTGCTGGGAACCGGGCTCTTCTCTCAATCCCTCACTTGCCTCCAGAGCAAAAAAAGTGCCAGAGTCTCCCATTAAAAACCCAGGCTGCCTCTGGAGCAGCCGGGCTCTGCTGCTGGCAGAATAACACCACACACACGTCTGTTTTCTACCGGGATGTGTTGGGGGCCCGTGTAAGAACACCTTTTCTATTTGTGTCTTTGCAGCGGGAAATTTGGGTAGAGAGGCCTGAGCAAAGGAGCAGACTTGGGGACCTTGGGACATCAGGTAGGGAGACACCTGCTTGCATGATTCCTCAGGGGAGTTGCAGGTGTGAGACAAAAGTCACCACAGGGCAGGGGACAATCGTAGGCATAAGTCACATCCTATCTGTAGCAAATGCACTTCATGTGCTGATTTTGTTCATCAAGTACAATCTGCTAGATAATAAAAATGGCCAACAGTGATTGAGTGCTTGCTGACAGATCTTGCCTCTGGCTTCTTATTAATTCTGTTTAGAGGGGCTTATCAGCCGCCATTTTCCACCCGAGGGCTCCATTTCTGGGTTTAATGAATCAACCAAGACTGGATTCTCAAATTCCCTACACCTCTGGCAACCAGAATAATAACTCTATCAAATATGAGGAAAGGGGTGGAAAGAAGGGACACCCTGGTCAAGACACTGAACAGGGGGTCCTGGGGCTGAAGTCCCAGATCTGGTGTGAGTCACTAACCTCCTGTATTCAGGACACATCTCTGCTCTTTTGTTCCCTGGGGCAGCTCTTACCTCTGGCCAGAGCCCAGCTGTGTGTGAGGTTCAAAGTGGCTCCTGGACCTGCCACCACCAGGCTCCAGGGTGCCCACAGCCTGGCTTCCCAAGCCTTAGGAGAAGAATCAAGGTTTTCTGTTTCCAGCGCTCGCACAGCTCCCTGTGGGTTTGGAGTGTGTCCCTGGGTAGGCATCTTTCCACTGGAACGGGCTGGCTCAGAGCATGACGGATAAGACGAATCCCCAGAGATAATAGCTCACCTGACTTACACACACCTTCCCTCCCTTTCCACTCTGCAGGTACCTTTGTAAAGCACCAAAAAAATCAGAAGTCAGAAGACACAGGCAGAGGCTCTGGTCCTACAGAAACAGGACATGTCCTGGCCACGAGCCCCAATCCCCAGCAGTGCCAATCTTAAATTCGAGGCGATGGTGGTGAGGCTCCCCATAGTGACTGTGTGGGGGTATCAAGTACACCCTAGGGGAAAACCTTGCTCAGATTCATAAGGCAGGAGCTCCTCCCTCCTATCACCCCCACCCCAGAGCTCAGGGTGTCAGCAAAGTGGATGTCTATGTGTCTGTCTCCCTCTTGCCATCCACCTGAGTGACTCTGGACCCTTTAAGTGCTTAAGAATAGCAAGTACTTAAGAAGATGCCTGCTGAATACACAGCTTGACCAACAAACCCCACTGGTGGCCGCCTGCATTTACCATGAGCTACATGAGCCCAGCATTTCCCACCCCTGAACCCCATCATCACCCCCCCCCCCTTAAGGAGCTTTTCAAAGACTTTTTCTTCTTTTCCAAGAACCCACTGGACGCCACCCCCATTCCCCCACCCCCATTGAGAATGAATGCATTTGATGAACCCCATTTCTACCTGTAAACATGGGCTGCTGCAGCTGGTCACCCAGCAGGTGACTTCCCTTCTACTCTTAGCTGCAGGAAGGCTGCTCCCACCTATCCTTTCCCCACGCCGTCCCTCTCCATTCTCTCCTCAGCACAGGATCTCAGTACGTGTTTACTGACTGACTGAACCAATGTTGTGCTCTTGGCATGGTGGCTGCCCACAATAATGGCTCAGCCAATCTTTGAACAATCTTTGAACACTCCCTGATGGAATGAATGAACTCCACCTTCCCCAATCCTGCAGGCTGAGCCCCTCTCCAGTATGGAGCTCCAGAGGCTGAGGAGACCTTCCCTATCCCACATTCTCGGGCTTCCTGTGAACTATCTCGCTATCCTCAGCACCCAGCACACAGTAGGCGCTCAATAATCGCTCATTGAGCTCATTAATGAATGAATCAATAAGGCCCACCGGTGAGGGTGCTCCATTCGGTGCTTATAGATGGAGTGAATGAAGCAGCGACAGACGCCCCCCTCCATCCCAACTCTCCCACTTCCCGGGATCGGGCGAGGCTGCAAGAAACCTCTGTCTCAGGATGAGCGCCCCCACCCCACGCCGGGTCACGCTGGCGAAGAACGTCCCGCACTTTGCATCCGGGGGACCCCTGGGTTGCAGCCGGAGCTGGACCCCCACCGCAGCCGTGGCGAAGCGCGCTCCACGCCGCCGCCCGTGGCAGCTCGCTGGCCCTCGGTCGCCCCAGCCTCCCTCCCGGCCGGTTTCGAGGCCCCCGCAGGAGAGTGTGGGGCCACCACCACGTGCAGCGCCCCCAAGCCGCAGCGTGGCGGAGCGGGGTCCTGCCCGCAGCGCCGCAGCGTCCGGCGAGGCTGCAGCGCGCAAAGTTCCCACCTCAAGTTCCCGTCGCGGCGTCCCCGCCTTGGAGTTGGCCGGGTCACGGCTGCCGTCCCCGGTGCCAGCGGGCTCGGGACGAGGATGCGAAAGGGGGCTGGAGGCCGCCGGGGGCGCCCGCTCTGCCTCCCGGAGCCGCGGCCAAACTTCGGCCCCGGGGCCCGGCTCGACTCCTGCTCTCGGACCCAGGGCCACCCCGCCTCCGCCTCCTGGTCCCCGCCGGGCTCCGAGTGCGCCGGGAGCGCGGCGCTGCGGCCGCCGAGGGAGGGAGCGGGGCAGGAGGCGGGACGAGGGAGGGGACTGCGCGCGGGGCGGGGAGAGTGGGCGGGCGGCAGGAGCTAGGCGCCCGGCCTCGCCCCGCTGCTGGGACGGAGGCAGCGCGACGGCCGCACCGCGCGGCCGGGCGCCCAGATCGCCGCCGCTGCCTCCGATCGGGGGCCTGACGCTCTTGCGGGGGTCGCGCGCTGTGTGGCACGTTCCCGCCTGGCCCGGGACGGCGCGTGCTGTGTCCCCCGCCACCGCTGTCCCCTTTCCCTTGCTGCTTCACGCATCCCCTCCCTGCCGGCCTTCAGCTTTTAAGGCCCCGAATTCCGCTTCTTGGAGGCTGCACGCGCCAGGCTGCTCGGCAACCTCCTGGGGTCGCGCGCCACGTCACGTGCTTTCCCAGGCGGTTCAAGGGCACCAGTGGCACAGGGTCTCTTGCACCGCTGCCCTGGGGTCTGCGCGTGCCACGTACTTGAAGCCTTGGCCTCAGGCTGCCCTGGGGCCCGCATTTCGGACGCGCTTCCACATCCTGGCGCCCCAGGCTCCAAATCTGCCTTTCTCTGGAGGTCCTGGGGCACCACTGTCCTTGGGCTCCTTGCTCCCCTGTCCCGGTGTCCATCAGTACCATGGTTCTGGAGCCGCACACTCTGCGATCTACGCAAGCTTCTACTTGGGAGCCACGGGCTCCATATCCTGTGCCGTTTCCTCGGTTGCCCTTGGATCTCTCCTGTCTTTGCATCCCTTTGCATGCGCTTCACCGCATCCTCTTAGTGATGGCATGTGTCATGCCAGGTTCCTTTTCCTTTAGGTCTTACTTGCCCCTGAGAGACCCATATGATGCAGCCGGCACTCCCAGCCCTGCACGGGTGCCTGGACAGGGACCTGGAGTTTTGGGGTCCTGCACAGGCACAGGAATTTGTAGGAGTGCACACAGTCGCTGGGGTTGGGTTGAAGGGCTCTGTCCGAGGAGAGTGTGCTTTCTTAGAGCCAGCTTTTAGGATCCCTTATGTAGCACTTTCCTCATTTTCTTTCTGTCTTTACCACCAGAGAACCCAGAAAGGAGTGCACAACGCACGTTGGAGAGTTGGGGGTGACTGCTCTTTCTGGGGCTTCCCTTAGAGGAGGAGGGTTGGCATTAGCCCTACACAGTAAGCTTTGGCTGCACGCTCACTCAGCCAACCTTGGCTTCCGCGCTGCTCAGCAATGGTTGGGGGAACTCAGGACAGTCTATGGGATGGATGTGTTCTGTGGCCTAGAGACAGCCAGTCAGGACAGGGGAGGAGTTGGCCCGAGAACCCGCCTTCCACTGGGGAAGAGGCAAGAGTTGGGAATGTTGAAGCTGTTCAGTTTCCATCTGTGGGGGCCGGGGACTGCAGAGACTGCTTTAGATAAAATAAAGAGGGAGGGCTCTCTGAGGAGTGACTGTGCCCTCAAGTCCTGAGCAAGGAGAAGGAGCCCATCTTTGGAAGATCTAGGAGGAGACCTTGCTAAGTGCACAGAACTAGAAAAGAAATGGCCTGTGGACAGAAGAGGGAGGTGTGTGAAGAACAGGGAGGCCACTGGGAGAGCTGGAGGGGTCCCAGCCCTGCCCACGGACAGCACCCTGAGCTCTCAGGTGCATCAGGCCCTGCCTTCTGTGCCCACCTGAGAACTGTCAGGTGCTTCTCTCTTTCTCACTTGCTCATTGTCTGTCTCCCTGCTGAGTGACGGACTGCATCAGGGCAAAGACCGGACTCTCTCCTTTCAGCTCCTTCCTCACTGCTAGGCACATGCAGAGAAGCCTCTGAGGTCCTTGTTGGAGGAACCCAGAGCAATTCTCTCTGAGGGTCGGACCACTGTCCTCTGAGAAGGTCACAGGAACAAGACATGAGCAGAGGATCTCAAAACCTTATTATGCATCTGAATTCTCTGGAGGGTTTGTTCAAAACCAAATGGTTGGCCCTTCCCCGAGAGTTTCTGATTCAGTGGGTTTGGGGTCCTTCCTGCAAACTCCTGGTGACTGTCTGGGCATCATACTTTGAGAACCACTAATATCGAATACTTGGGCCCCAACCCCACTGCGGCTGACTTCAGAGTCCACATGAGCTTTTGGAGTCATCCCAGGGCTCCAGGATCTGCCCTTTGTGTAGGATTAGTGGGACCTTGTGGCCACCTCTCGAGAGGGGCTGTCCCCAGGGATTGGGCCTATCAGAAGTCATGCACATGAGTCAGACGTTGGGGTGACATGCAGACAGAAGGCTGGCCACCCTGTGGCGACCATCAGTAGGGATGGCGCCCACCTCCCACCCCCAAGTACACACGGACTCACATGCTCCGCAGTTCAGTCACTGCCTGATCTTATCCCTGACTGTGCTAAACAGTGTCCAATAAAATCCTCCTAAATCCTTTTAAGGAATTCCCTCTTTGCCATTCCTCCCTCCCTTGAAGCCTTCCAGATTTTCAGCTCTTCATATCTTCATTTCCCTCCTGAGAAGCGTCCGTTGCCAAGCTGTCGCCTGGGAGTGGACGTCGACGATGCCTGGGACGACGGCTTTCTGAAAAGACGGGAACATCGGTGCCCAGCCCCTCCTCAGGGCCGGGTGGCCATTGGGTGATTGGTGGATGTCGGAGTCACACACGGAGTCACACACTGTGGGCTCTGGCACACAGACCGGTTCTAGTTGTCTCTATTGGGTAAATAAAAAAATAAAAAAACTTTTAAGAATTAATTGCTAACCTTTAAAAATCAGATTTCACATAACATTTTTTACTTTTGAAACCCTGGGAGGTCTGGCTGACAGTCTTTACCTGAGCCGCGTGCTGATGGTGGGTGGCGAGCCCCTGTTGCCTGTCCGGTGGTTTGCCAGTCAGCCACATCATGTCATTTAAGTCACCACCAGGCCCCTGGAAGCCAGAGTTGATGACCTGTCATCACATGGTAGGTGGCCAGCGGCATCCCAGTGAAGGCCTGTCTGGCCCGAGTGCCCAGCTCACACTGACAGCGAGCTGCTGGGAATACTGGGGCAGGAGGCGACGTGGTGTCCTGGCTGGAGGACACACCTTAAAAGGCAGTTGCTGTCAGCAGTGAGGATAGTTCCCCTTCTCATCCGTAAGAGCTGTCGGCAAGTCAGAAGGGCCTGCATTGTTTTTCCACAGCAGCCTATTTTTTTTTTAAATTCACCCCCCCTTGAGATGAAAAGGCTTAGATTTGATTGGAGTTGGGGGGAGTCCGTGGTCGGGGTGGAGGGGGCCGTGGTCCTCGTTCAGAGTTAGCGTCCTGGCAGGGAGCTTCTGGGGTGTGGGGGGTGCCGCTTTTTGGAAAGAAAGTGCTGGTCTCTGAGTCAAGTGGAGTGAGAGGGGGTGGAGGACCTTGTCCTGCTCTTCCTTCTATAGTCACTCTTCCTTCTGTAGTCACTCTTCCTTCTATAGTCACTCTTCCTTCTATAGTCTGCTCTGGGCACTCTGTCCCCTTTCTGATCCTTTAAACTCTGTCCCTCTGCCGAGAGTCATCTTCCCATGGATTTCCACTGATCCAGGACTCGTCTGTGGTCACCCTGGGACTCTTGGTCCCAGCTGGGATCAGGATGGAGAGGTGAGGTTGGGGTACACGAGAGTGTGACCTCATTTAAAATTTGATACTTTGCTCATCATGGACATTTTTGCATTAATTTTTACTTATTTATCTATTTTTTTAAAAAACATGGCATCCGATGTCTTTGGCCTTCCTGGGTGAGTCTTTTGGCCTTCTCTTAACTCTTGTACTCCACGCACCTGACCTTTTGGAAAAGAGCTCTGGACTGGGAGTCAAGGGACCAGGGTTCTGGTCCAGCTTGTGCCACCAGCCCAGCTATGTGACTGGACACAGGTCCCCTTGGTACCTTGAGGCGCTCAGCTCAGGGAGAAAGCTCACCCATCCGGGGGAGGGTGGTCCCTGACTCTCATTTTGATCTGAGAGGCCATCAGACCTCTGACAGGTGGTGCATCATGTCCCTCTCCTGGGAGTTTTGGGGTCATTTTAGGTCTTGCTGACCCAGCCATTGTGTGGTGTCCCTCACTGTCCTTTTCTTGGCACTCCATGAAAAAGGCTCCTCTGTGTACACAAAACCTCCCAGGTTGCTTTTTGCAGTGAGCATTGATACCCACGCTCATTTGCCCTGTGCTGGGGGAAAGCCAGTTTGGGAAGTGTGGCGAGGCACCTTATTCTCTGATGACTTGCTCCTTGTACTTTGATTTCATTCACTGGATCATTTGACAGGTATTTGTTAAGGACCTTAGACGTGCCAAGCACCGATCAAGCACTCAGTATCCCAAAGACACCTCTGCAACCCTGGAGGAGCCGGCTTGCTTCTAGGAGACTGCAGAAGCAGATCCATGTGCTAGGGGCAGGCTGCGCTGGTGGGGGCTTCCAGGTAGAAGCACCCATGTCTAGACTATCCTGTGTGTCTTTCCTCTCCGTTGCCATCAGCCCCGGCAGTGTGCAGTCACCGCCCAACAGATTCTCCTGCAGAGAGTGCTGCGGGGTTGCATTTGGGATTCACACTGGGGGTGGAGCTGAGTTAAAGCTCTCCCTTCCTTCTGACTCCCCACCCCTCTGGGGTTTGCTCCTGAGGTTTTCCTACTCCTGAGAACCCTTGAAGCCCATTCCTGCAATCAACTCCCCCCTCTGCTCTGGCCCCAGTGGTCCCACCCCAGCCTTTAATAGCTAACAGGTGCTCTCCTGGTGCTGCTTGATTAAGAGTTCCTGGGTGCTTCAGCCCAGCCAGGAGTTTCCGGCTCTTGCAGGGAGAAGGTGCGGGCCTGGGAGTGCTCTGACCCTTCAACATACAGTGTGAACAGCCTGCTGTTTTGAATACTTGGTGTATCCCCTCCAGAAACCCAGGTGAAAATTTAATCTCCACTGAGGGGGATTAAGAAACTCAGCCTATGATATTGAGAGGCGAAGCGTTTGGGAGGGAATAAGGATCAGGTAAGGTCATTAGGTGGAGCCTCCGTTGGACACCAGTGGCTTCATAAGAAGAGGGAGAGAGACCAGCACCCACACCCACACTCCCCGCCTCTCCCCACGCCATGCCCTGCCCCACCTCAGGGCTCTGTCTGCGAGACCTAGGAGACCTACACCAGACACAGCTGCTGGAGGCTGGGCCAGAACTCTGAACCCAAAACCTCTTTTCTTTAACACACACCCAGCCTGTGTATTGTGCTATTAGCCACAGAAAGCAGTCCAAGACCCAGATACGTCTTGCTAGGACTTTCATGTTTTAAAAATATTGATTTAGGTGCCAATATTAAAAAATCCAGGAGATTTTCATATAAAGCCTGGGCAACACAGCCAGGCTCTGTCTCTTAAAAAAAAAAAATCTAACTTAGTGAGAGTGCTTACCATGGGGCAGTTGCTGTTTAGGGTTTTTACATTGGTTGTATACTGGTTTCCCTAAAATGTACCAACTTGGAACCTGCCTTCCTGCCTGGTCAAACCTGGCGAGAGCTGCTGGTAGCTTTTACCTTTAGGCATGGTGTGGGTTCTTCCACTGGCCACAATCCTCACTCTCCTTAATGTATGGTCCCACCTTTATTTATTTATTTATTTTGGAACTGGGGATTGAACCCAGGGACACTCTACCACTGATCTACATCCCGGCCCTCTTTATTTTTATTTTGACAGAGCCTTGCCAAGTTGCCCAGGCTAGTCTCAAGTATGTGATCCTCCTGCCCCTGGGGTTCCAGGGCTGGGACACTAGGCCTTGCCCCTGGGCTCCCTTTAAGCAGCCACATTGCCTGTGTGGTTCCTGAAGGTACTGAGAGCTTTCCTTCCACTTTCAAGCTTCGTAAGGGGAGAGAGTCCAGCCGCGCAGTGCATGCTGGCCGAGGCTTAGCATGGCTCCGGGAGGGAGGCCAAGGAAAAGGGCAGCTGAGTGCCAGGGGGGACTCCTGGGGGGATGGGTGAGACGGATGGGGACTAGGACAGGTGCTTGAACTCCTCTGGCATATGTGGCCTTGCCTATCTTTAACCGTTAATGTGAAATAATACATTTATTATTATTATTATTTTAACATCTTCATTTTATTTATTTTTATGTGGTGCTGAGGATCGAACCCAGTGCCTCATGTATGCGAGGCAAGTGCTCTACCACTGAGCCACCACCCCAGCCCCTGAAATAAGACATGTATAAAAGTATTCTAAGCTGGACACAGTGGTGAAGGCCTGGAGCCCTGGCTGCTTAGGAGCCTGAGACAGGAGGATGGCTGGAGTTTGAGGTCAGCCTGGGCAACACAGCCAGGCTCTGTCTCTTTAAAAAAAAAAAATCTAACTTAGTGAGAGTGCTTACCATGTGGCAGTCGCAGTTTAAGGTTTTTACATTGAATTCTACAATAACCCCGGGTGGTGGGCGCTATTATTTTCCCTGTTTTCAGGTGGAGGAAAATGAGGCATAGGTAGGTGATGCTCTCAGGATAAAAAGCCAGGAAACAAGAGGCTGTGATTGCATCGTGGACGGAATGACCCTGGCCCTGGCTGAGCAGGACCGTTCTGTTCCTGGCTTCCTCCCTCCCCCAGGCTGAGGCGGGGTGGCTCCCGCTTCCCCCCAGGCAGGCTGCCCACCCCTCCCAGGAGGACAGTCTGCTGGGCTCTTCCTGGGCCGGGCTGGGTGTGCGGGCTGCTGGGGCTGCAGGAGGCCGTGTGGGGAGCACAAGCCGCAGCAGCCCTTCCTGCCGCCGGGGACCCCAGGGGCGCAGGCCCACCGCGGGCCCAGCTCGCGCTCACTCCGTGTCCCCGTCCCGGGGTCAGCGCCTCTCCGCGCTGCCCGAGCCGCGGGTGCTGCAGTGGAAGATTTCAGCCCCCTCGTTGGTACTCTGCGTTGCTTCTGGGCTCCGTTCCCTCTTATTTCATTTCCATCTGAAATCCTGAGCTCACCCTCCCCAGCGCTGACGGGACCATTTATTTCCCAGGCTGCAGCCAGCGGAGGAGGACTCGGAGTTTTTGCCACCTTGTTTTGCTCCTGCAGACAGGGAGGACACGGGGATATCTGCATTTGGCAGCAGCAGAGTCAACCGGGCCCTGGAGCCTGAGACCCATTTTGTTTTGCCCTAGAGGGCGCTGCTGGGTGGCCTCTGTCCCTTGGGTCTCAAAACCTTGAGGGAGCGTGGCCTGTGCTTTGCAATCGCCCTGCCAAAGACCCCAGATCCTCAGAGTTGGAGCAGCTCAGAGATCTGGAGCGGCCCAGCAGGTGACTGGCGGTGGGCTGAAAGCTCCTGCCTCCTAGGCTGTCCCTTGTATCTGCTTCAGCCTTCCTCTTGAGAGTCTCAGGAGGCCAAGTAACAAGGACCCTTCCCTCCACACCCCCTCCTGGGAAGTCCCTCTGGTAGTCCTGCTCAGGTGCCCCCTCCTCCCCTTCAGGTCTCAGGTCAATTGTTCCCTCCTCAAGAGGCCATTCCAGACCCAGATGCCTCTGCCCAAAGCACCCCAGGCCCAGACTGACAGATGTTGTCACTCTCTGTCATGTTCTCCATTTTCTTGTCCTCAGAGCTCTGACACATTGCTGAAATGATCTACTGAGATTAACATGCACTTTTATTTTTTTAATCTTTCCCTCCAGAATGCAAACCCCACCAGGACAGGGACCTTGTCTGTCTTCCAAACACTTGCTTGGTATATAGGGATGCTTAATAGCTCTATATGGAACGAGGGGATGGACCCAGCCAGATGTCGCTCAGGGACTTCTGATGATCCTTAAATAAGGAAACGATTTTAGTAAGCAATGAAAATTAAATATCTGTGGACTCACTTCTATCTGCTTAAGGTACGATTTTATTTGTGGGGAAATAAGCCCGCCCCAGCCAGTGCTCCAAGGTCACGTGCCTCGTCCCCCTTGGGTGGTGCATTTATAACCATTTGCCGAGCTCTGGTTCCTTGTATGCTGTGCCAATTGTGCAGAGAGGAGAAGAAACTTGTGTCGACCTGGCTCTTCCCAAGTGGCTTCTTCAAGGAGAATCTACTGCCCACATGGTTGAAAGTCTAGGGGACAGTCTCCCTGACTCCAGGCCCAAGCTCTTTGTTGTGGCTTGCATATGAGGTGTCTCCTGAAAAGCCCTTGTTCAGGACTGTTCAGAGGTGAAATGATTAGATCACGAGAGCTGAACCTCCTCAGCTGATTAATCCACTTGATGGATTGATCATCTGAATGGACTCCTAGTGGTAACTTTAGGCGGTGGGGCATGGCTGGAGGAAGAGGTCATTGGGAGAGTGCCCTTGGGGGTTATATCTTGTCCCTGGCTCCTCACTCTGTCTCTGCTTCCCAGCTACCATGAGTAGAGCTGTTTCCCTCCCCCACACCCTTCTGCCATGATGTTCTTACCTGGGGCTCAGCGCAATGAAGTTAGCCGGCCATGGACCGAGATAGCGGAAACTATGAGCCCAAATCAACTTGTCCTCCTCTAAGTTGTTCTTGTCAGGTATTTTGGTCACAGAGTTGAAAAGCTGGCTAACACAATCTTTAAAAATCACTTTAAAAAGGGTATAATTTACATACAGTGAAGCGCACAGTTCTTAGGTTCCATCAGTTTTGACAGATGTGTGCACGGCGTGACTCATGCCCCTGTCAAGATGCAGAACTTCTCCGTCACCCCAGGAAGCTCCTGCACACCCCTTCCCACCAAGCACCCTGCTCCCCAGCCCAGCAACTAGGGGCAGCCGCTGCTTCCATTTCTTTCTCCGTGGGTCGTCTTTGCCTCTTTCTGGACTTTCCTGTGATGGAATCACGTAAAACGTGCTCTTTGGTGTCTGGTTTCTCTTGCTCGTCATGAAGTTGAACACTCACCATTTGTGTGACGGGTGTCATGGCTTGTCGATGGCATTGCTAAGGATCCTTCATTGGATGGATTTACCATACCTAGTTTCTCCAGCCACCTTTGATGGACACTTGGGTTGTTTATAGTTATGGGCTACGATGGATAGAGATGCTATGAACGTCTTCTTTCTCTCTCATGTGGTACTGGGGGCCAAACCCAGAGCCTATGCAAGCGAGGTGAGCACTTGAGCATGCTGTGAACATTCTTGTCCAAGTCTTTTTATGAACACATGAGCTCATATTGCTTGGTAAACACCTAGCAGTGGACTTTCTGGGTGAAAGATCACATGACCTCAACCACAGTGCTGTCCTGGCTCCCTGTCCTGGAGTCTTCTGCCTTTAGCCATGATGGCAGATACTCCCTCACTAAGCTGCATGAGGGCAAAGTCCCTTATCATTTGTAGCACTGTGCTTAGTAGGTGCTGCACCCAGCACAGATGAATGTGGGCTGAACCAATAAATGGGTGGAGGAATGGGGAGACAGTTCTCCATGGGTGTATGTGTGTCTGCATATCTTGCGAGCAAAGATACTAACTGCTTTGCTCTAGATTATATTTTGGAGCATGCCTGTGCAGTGAATAGCCTCAGAAGGTAGAGATAGGTGTCTCTCCAGAGCAAAGAAGAGTCATGTTTGCTACACATTATAGAAGATTAGAGTTTGAATATTATTCATCCTTAAAAGGAAGGAAATTCTAACATATGCTACAATATGGATGAACCTTGGAGGCTTTCTGCTGAATGAAACAAGCCAGACACAAAAAGGGGAAGACGGGGAGCCTGGCACAGCAGCACACCCCTGTAGGCCTCACTACTCAGGAGGCTGAGGCAGGGGGATCTCAAGTTCGAAGCCAGCCTGGGCAACTTCGTGAAACCCTGTCTCATGAAAAGAAATAAAGAAATATAAGGGCTGGGGATGTAGCTCAGTGACAGAGAATCCCTGAATTCAATATCCAGTACCCTCTGCTTGCTGTGGAAGACCAAGATTGAATGCTTCCCTGTTTCTTGAGAACAGAACTTATAGAGACATAAAGAAGGATGGTGGTCTGCAGGGTCTGGGGGAGGGGGATGGTGGTCTGCAGGGTCTGGGGGAGGGGGATGGTGGTCTGCAGGGTCTGGGGGAGGGGGATGGTGGTCTGCAGGGTCTAGGGAGGGGTCGTTCAAGGATAAGATTTGGGTTATGCAAGGTGAAAAAGTTTTGGAGATCTTTTGCATAACAATGTGAATGTCCTTAACAGAAGTGAACTGTACACTTGAAAACAGTTAAGATGGTGTTATTTATTTATTTTTTTGCCACAGACACAAACAGTATTTGGGTTTCACAAGTTCAAGGTCCCTCTCCTGGAGCAGCTGACTCATTGTAGTCCCCACTCTCCTGTGGGAATTGGGGCTTGGAGAACTGAGCAAGGAAATGTTGACGCTCGGGCTATTGCTGCGCTGTCCTTTTCTTTGACCCAGGAGTTTCCTGTCTCCCACCAGCACCCCGGAACTGGCAGGCTCACTTGCTGGCCGGCAGGCAGGGCAGACCTCATCCTCACACTTCCTGACCACTGTGGCCTCTAGTTGAGTACGTCTCTGGTTTTAAGTGCTT
The DNA here is from genome assembly GCF_047511675.1 of Marmota flaviventris. Classification (NCBI taxonomy): domain Eukaryota; kingdom Metazoa; phylum Chordata; class Mammalia; order Rodentia; family Sciuridae; genus Marmota; species Marmota flaviventris. Next base: position 195,812,250 of record NC_092499.1, on the reverse strand, counting down.
GTCTGCCTGGCTCAGTCCTAAGCTTTTGTTTACAGCTGTATTCTCGGGGTCTAGCACCGTGTCTGGAACATAGAAAATGCTCACTAGATATTTGGAGCATGCAGGAATGGTGGGTGAATGAGTGACGGCCTGCTGCCTGGTTCTTGAGAACAGAACTTATGGGGAAAACTGAACGGCTCCCCATCACAGCTGCTTGGAGGCCAGCTGCTGGGGAGCCGTCTGTTTTGTGCTGGGCTGGCTTGGTGGTCCTCCCCAAGCTCTGAGATTGTCCTACATGCTCACTGCTGAGGACACTTCAGGGTGGGGGGCAGGCTCCCACTCCTCTTGATCCGCTGGCTGTTTGCTTGTGGCGTCAGGTAGCACTCTGTCCCTTTTATAGAAGAGGAAACAGAAAGTAAAAGAGGTAAGGGCTTCGAGTCACAGTGGCCTGGCCACTGGCCGAACAACTCCAGACAGGTCCAGGTGCTGTGGCTTCTGCCTCTGGGATCAGGGGGTGGAGGTGGGCTGCACCTTGGGCTGTTGGCAAGAGGAGGGGCCGCGGTGACTCATTTAGGGCCCCTTCCAGCGCTGGTTTAGGTGGGTCACCCTGCTGGGTGGTCCTGGGGGACCCTGAGAGCTCAGGGTGCAGGTGGGGGCAGGAGCCGGTGGGCCTGGCTCCGGGCTCTCTTGATGTCGTCTCAGATCCCGTCCACTCATCCCTCCGTGTTCGCCTGGCTCTGTCCCCCAGTTTAGCTGAGTCTCCTCTGGTGCCCTGAGGATGGGGATTTCTGGCAATTTCTATGTTCTCTTTTCATAACGTTATTATGGCACAAACTTCATGTCTTGCTGCTTTGGGGACCGCTTCTGTTTATTTTTAAGAGCTTCCTTTTGAAGTGAGGAAAACATTAAAAACGGAATCTTATCAACTTTTCCTTTCATTTCTGCAAAAATAATTTCAATTCCTTTCCACACAATGTGGACCTCTATGACTTGGGGGGGGGGGTTCATACAGGAAAGACGGAGAGAGCGGGTGGGACAGCAGAGGTGTTGTATCCCAGGACACTAGGAGTGACATTTAGAGACCCTGGAGGAGGCGAGGGCAGCATGTGGACTTCTAGGCTGATGATTTTCTTAGCACTTCATTTTCATCCTTGGCCAACTCAATGAATGTTTGTTAAGCACCTACTGTGCACCAAACGCTCTGTTGGCTTGACCTTGACTGCTTAACAGGTGCGCTTGCTTCTCAGCGGTAGAGCCAGCTGTGCTCACATTCCTCTCATCTGTACTGGACTTCTTCTCCTTTGGGGGAGAGAAAAACGTCCCCTATCAGCAGTAGCAGCAGCTTGAGTGTCCACTGACCTGCTCAGCCACTCATCCCTAAACAAACATTTATTGAGCACTTACTCTGTGCCAAGCCTTCTACTGGATCTTGGAGCCACAATGGGAATGTCTGTGCTTTCGTGCTAGCGTGTGGGAGAGGCAGCGTGTGAGTGAACAGACGTGGCTGATGACGGATAGCGACAGACACGGGGAGGAGAGTCAGGTGGGGAGGGAGCGGGCAGAGCCAACTCTGCGCTGCTTGGGTGCAGCATGGTACAGGGCTGAAGGAACACATGCCACTCGGCATTGCTTCCTGAGGGCTGGAGGGGTCCCGGGTCCTTCCTCTGTGCATCAGGACCTGGTGTTCTTGTCCTGAAGCTAGGACATTTGCTGTGCGGAGACGTCTTCAACCTCACCCGTTGCACCCCTGCAGTCCCCCCAAATCTTGTGCATCCCTGGCCTTCCCAGCTCTGGGTCACCAGGCTCCCTCTTGTGTCAGGACATTGAACTCCCTGTTCCCTCTCTCTGGTAAGTTCTACCCCAAGACGTTTTCATGGCTGGAGGATAGAGTTGCTTGTAGGCCTTTGCTCCAGTGTCACCTTCATGGTAAAGTCTTTCCCAGGCACCGGACTTCAAATGGCGACAACTCCATCCCCGGTCCTAGATCCTCCACCCTCCACTTCTGTTTCCATTTCCTTGTTTTTTTTGTCACTTGCTATACAGTGTGTTTTGACTCGTGGTTACTACCCTTAGGTCAGACGGGATGAGGGAAGAGAGCAATTCCTGCAACCCAGAGGGAGAGCTCTGTCTGAGACCACTGATGACCTTCGGTTGAGGGATCTGGGCCACCCCATGTAGCCCCACTCTCCTCCCTGCATCTTGCTGAGGCTCCCCACTGCCATGTCCAATCAGGAAGTGGGGGCAGGTAGGAGTCCACCTCCAGGGACACAGAGAAGGGTGGAGAAATTGACCCCAAAGGGAGGGGCCTCCACACATGTTCTTTGGGACCCTTGAGTGTTATAAAACGTTTCTGGACCTGGAGGCTGGACATGAGTCGCACCATCAGCACTTCCACTAGTGGGAGAAGGTGGAGAGAATTACCAGGCCTGAGTTTGTAATTCAGCCCTGCCACTTACCAGCTGTGTGGCTTTGGCCAGACCACTGTGCCCTCCGTGCTCCATGTGTTAAGTGACGCCCTACGGCCCTGCTCGGCACCCCTCCCTCATGATGGGGGAGATTTGCTGGATCTAGGAAGCAGAAGTCCTGTGTAGATGGCCGTGTCGAAGGGAGCTCATGTCTCCATGGATGATTTAGAAATTCCACATCTAGATGCAAGCCGGGGTTCTGCTCATGGCAGGGACCTGGGAACCACAAACGTTTTCAGCCCATTCCACTTGCTTAAATTGGTTCCATGGAAAACAATGGAATCCTTGAGACCCCAGAAGCAGGGGGCAGTTCTCTTCTGTCCCAGGCTGTAGGAGGCTTGGTGTTTGCTGGGGGCTGTGGGAGGACCTGGGCTCCAGCTGACTCTGCTGCAAGTGATGGTCCCCCTCCCTCCTCCCTGCTCTGCAGCCACAGGGAGCACCTCTCCTGGAGGGAGGGAGGGGCACAGCAGGCTGCAGGGGTCCGTGTGCTCCCCAGAAGCTGTAGGAAGTGGGTGGGAAAAGTGCAGACCCCCCTTTACTTTTCAGGCTCACGTTCCATTCTACAGCAGGAAGAGATCCCCGGGCAGGGGCCCTGTGCCCTGATCCAAGGACCGCAGAGAATGTTGCCCGGGTTGCCAGGGCAGTTGGCTGCAGAAAGCGCATCTCTTCAGCCACCTGGGCCACTAGCCCGGTGTGCAGCTGGCTGTGGGCACGGTGCTGCTGGTGGCTGTGATCTGGCATCATAGGGGGAGTGTGGAGCATCGCGACAGGCGCAGGGTTAGAGCCGTCTCAGCCAGCCGCCTTCGCCTGCTGTGGTCTCTGCTTTGGTGACAAGCCAGGAGTCCTCAGGGGTTGGCCCTCTTTCTCTGCTGGGCGGCATGCGGGCCACCTGTGGTGGTTTCCTGTGGTGACGGCCTGTGGTCAGCAGCCATGCTCTGGCCTGGGCTGAGACCTGAGTATTTGTCTGCTACTCCCTTGAGCCCTATCTCTGGACACGTTGCTTCCTCTTTGGTGCCTCAGTTTGCCCTTTAGGGACACGAGAAGCTGTACTTCCACGCGGGCCGTTTCTCCCGGTCTCCCCCTGTGTCTGGCGTGGGTCTCTCGCCCCCCATGCTCTGGGTTCCGAGGCAGGAGGATCCTCTGCTGCATTCAGGAGGGTTGGCAGCGGCCCTGACGCCAGCTACCAGATGCAGGACACCACCTCACACAGGGTGACAAACAGAGGTGCCTCCAGTAAGAACAAGGGCAAACTTCCTGGGACGCACAAGTGACAGGCCTGGTTGATGGTCCCCGTGCTGGGGTCCCAGCGGAGGGTCTCAGGGGCCATGGGAACTGTTTCCCCTGAACACTGCTCTGCAGAGTAGATGATGCCCGTGTGTGCGCTGAGCACGACACTGCGCCCTGGGGAAGACGCTGAACAAGACTCCCAGTCCCTGCCACAGGAAGGCCACACTCCGGTGGGGGAGGGGAGATGAACTTCAGTAACTGCGTGATTTCAAAGACCGCCTCTGAACAGGCCAAGTGACATAGCGCTTCCCCGTCACTAATTTTCTTATTTAATGATTTTGAAAATTAAAGCTCCAGTATGAAGCGATACACCCAGACCACAGTAAGCATTAAGCAACATATTTAGAGAGATGACTTTTTTTTTTTTGGTTTGGCTGTAGAATAGATGATATTCAGAAAAAAATCCTTTAATTTCTTTCTTTGCTGATTTATTATGTGCAGAAAAAGGCAATATTTATTAGTAGGAGGATTTGTTTCTGATGGCTGTGGTGAAAAATTGCCACCAACTGGTGGAGTGAAACTACAAAAGTGATTTCTCTCGTAGTTCTGGGGCTTGGAGTTCGGAGTCAAGGTGTGCACGGGGACATCCTCCCCCCAGACTCCCCGGGGAAGAGACCTTCTTGCCGTTCCTAACTCCCAGTGGCTTCCCGTGTTCCTTGGCTGGTGGCAGCCTGGCTGCAGTCTGGCGTCATCTTCCCCTGGCCTTCCTTCTGTGCCCATGTCCCTGTGTCCAAACCCCTCTCTTTTCTCACAAAGGCACCAGAGCCAGGAGCCACCTCTGACCTTATCTTAACTTGGTTGCCTCTGTAAAGACCCGATTTCCAAATTCTGCCACATTCATAGGGGCTGGAGCATATCTTTATAGGGGACACAGTCCGAACCAGGACCAGAGCCAGGCCGGAGGAATCCGTCATGGCCCACGGGGAATGACAGGGCCAGCTGCTGCCGTGTGTGTCGGAGGTTGGTAAGGGGGGTGGCGGGCTGCGGGGCAGGCAGCAGCGCCACCAGTGCCTTGGTTCCAGCCACGCCTCTGCACATGCGCTCCGGCCCCCTCCCTCCTGTCTTCTTCTAGAAGACCCCAGACCCTGACAGTGCAGCCGTCCATGCTGTGCCCAACTGGGCAGTAGCTAGGGAACCACACCATGGGGGCTCTTAAGTTTATGCCTGCAAATCTCAAGTGGACCCTCGGCATCCCCAGATGTCCCTCTCCACTTCCGTTCACTCCCCTTCAACTCAGGGATCACGGGTGTGCATTTTCTTGTCTCTGCTCCTTGTCCCTCACTCTTAGCTAACACCTGGCCTTGATGCCCATAGACCCCCCCCCCCAATAATCCCACCTCCCCATAGACTCTACCTCTGTATGGACTACCCTTCTCCATGGACCCCCCTCTCCAAGGACCCCACCTCTCCGAGGACCCCACCTCTCTGAGGACCCACCTCTCCGAGGACCCCACCTCTCTGAGGACCCACCTTTCTGAGGACCCCACCTCTGTGCAGGCCCCACCTCTCTGTGGACTCCCCTCTTCATGTGACCCTCTCTCCCCCACTCCACCGAGGTCCACACCCCCAGCCCCACCCCCTCCTGGAGGACCTTCTCTCTCTTGGTCCTCTGTCTCCTCTATGGTCTCTTTTTGCTTCAACACTAAAAGGACACCCTTTGCCTCCATTCTTGCCCCTGCAGCCAGCATCTGGCTCTATGCTTCTCTGGACAGTTGAACCTACCTGTTTCTGGTCCCTTCCCGTCGACTTTGAACCACTCCATCAAATCTACTCCAGAGAACCGAAGCCAGTGCCCACCCTGTCAACCCAAGGTCCATTCTCACCCATCCAGTGGCTCAAACTCCCAGCAGCGTGGGACACAGCCCATCATGTCCTCGACATGCGCCCTCCCTGTCCCAGGGCTGGGGTACACCTGCTCCCCGCCTGCTCGCTGACGGCCCCTCCTGAGCCTTGTTTGCTGGCTCCTCTTCTGAATTCTGGACCAAACCAGAGCTGTTCTCTCCTCTATTAACTCTCACCCTTAAGTGATTTCATCCATCCAGGGCTTAGAAATGCCATTTATGCTTGGATGAACCCTAACTTGCATGTCAGGCATCGGTTCTCTTGATTTTTAGACCTGTGTATCCAACTCCCTATTCAACAACTCTGCTCAGAGCTGGGAAAGGGCCCAGGTCTGCCCACTGCTGTCCCAGGCCCTGCTTCTGCCTCACCCCGTTGTCAGCTGAAGTCCCAGGAGTCCTGCTGTGTGGCCGCCCTGCTCCCCAAGCCCCACAGCCAGCGCCCCCACCAGTCACCTTGCTTCTCTCTCTCAGCCACCTGGAATCCAGCCCCCCCCCCCCCCCCCCCGCCCTCCCCTGGTGCAGGCCAGCCTGGTCTCCTGGGAAGGGGCAGCCTGAAGACTGGCTCCCTGCCCTCACCCTTCCCAGCCCTTTTCCTCCTGTGGCTCCAGGGGACGTTTTTGCAAACCCCGCTGCTTGCTTCAGATCTTTCAGTGGCTTCTCAGTGACCTTAGGAAAAAATCTAGCTGCGTGTGGTGGGACTCTGCCTCCCTGCCCGTCACCAAGCCCCGCAGTCACACCCCTCCCTTCATCTCTCACCACCGCAAACCGAGGTCCAGTGGCTCCTGCAGGGGCGTCTGGAGGCCACAGTCCACGCCCCAGGTGCTCTGTTTACTGGGCTGTCATTGTCCCAGGTCTTTCCAGGGAACGTAGTTAGGAAATACGTGTTTTAAAATGTCCACGGCACATCGCGATCCCACGCTTCAGATTCAGAAGGTCCTGGGCCGCGCCGGCTCCCTGTCTCCCTTCCTGGGCCCATCGCACTGCTCAACAGCAAGACCACTTGGTGTCCTCATCCTGTTAGACATGGTGGTGGCAGAACAGCGACCTCAACCCCACGGAAGCAGGTTAGGATTGACTTGCCACCCGCCAGTCCTCAGAGTGACGTCAGTCAAGATGCGTGACATTCCTTGGAGTTGGTCCTCTTCCTGAGGCTCCGCTGCCAGCCAGACACCCCGGGGCCCCTCTCCACTTGTTGTCCACTTTTCTAGCATCGCCCTCGGAAGCGGTTGACTTTGCTTATAATTATGTCAACGGTTTGTAGGTTCCTGTGGTAGACTGAATAATGTCCCCAAGGTGTCACACTGGATGGAGGTGCTGCTGGCATGCAGTGGGCAGACTCCAGGGAGATTGCTGGGCACCCCAGAGTGCACAGTGTTGGGAGTCGCCCCGGTTCCAAAGACTAACTTCCCCATTCCCCCCCCCCCCAGAAGAGCCGTCCAATGGTGAGCCCTGCTGACTCACATGATCCTTACCCACCAATCAGACTAGCCCTGCTGGCTCACATGATCCTTACCCACCAATCAGACTAGCCCTGCTGGCTCACATGATCCTTACCCACCAATCAGACTAGCCCTGCTGGCTCACATGATCCTTACCCACCAATCAGACTAGCCCTGCTGGCTCACAAGATCCTTACCCACCAATCAGACTAGCCCTGCTGGCTCACATGATCCTTACCCACCCAATCAGAAAGCACCTCATGCCAACTGTCAAACCGTTCAACCATTAAACTGTCATAACTGTCAGACCACCCCCCCCCCTATAAATATGCAGAGCTGTTCCTCAATAAAAGGACATTTTCTCTGACAACGAGCCTTGATCGTTCTTTCACACAGGACCATCCCAACAGAGCACAGAATGATCCCGCTCTGTTATGAGTTTGGATGAGAGATGTCCCCCAAAAGCTCACGTGTGACACAATGCGAGAAGTTTTTTTTTTGTGTGTGTGTGTGTGGTGCTGGGGATTAAACCCAGGGCCTTGTGCCTGCGAGGCGAGCACTCTGCCAACTGAGCTGTGTCCCCAGCCTGCAGGAAGGTTTGGAGGAGGAATGGTTGGGCTAGAGCCTTAACCTCATCAGCGACCGAATCCCTGATGGGATTAACTGGGTGATGACTGGAGCCAGGTGGGGTGTGGCCGGAGGAGGTGGGTCATTTGGGGGTGTATATTCTGTATCTGGAGAGTGGCGTGTCTCTCTGCTTTTCTGATCATCATGTGAGCTGCTTCCGCCATGATGTCCTGCCTCACCTCGAGCCCTGAGGAATGGAGCTGGCCTCCTATGGACTGAGACCTCGGAAAGCCTGAGCCTTCAAATAGACTTCTCCTCGTGTACAATTGTTCTGGTCGGGTCCTTTAGTCACAGTAGCCACAAACCTGACTATAACATGCTCTATTATGGAGAACGCCCAGATGAGAAGCTCACCTCGGAGACTCACAAGCCTCCACTGACTCAGCCTCCTGACCTTGGCCACTCTCGGTCCTGGGATCTCCTTTACTTCCTCTTCCTCTTCTGCAGGTAACTTCCTCTCTCCGTTCTTGTTGTCTTCTGAAAAACCTCACCATTCAAAGAACCCAGTCTTTCACCAGCCTTGGGGACAAACTGTGACAGGCCCGCACCAGATGTGCCTGTACCCTCTTGGTGGTTACCGGCTCCCCCAGCTTTTCTTACAGCTAGGGGCTGCCATGTGATGCAGCCTGGCCAGTGAGGTGTAAGGGGAAATGTGTTGGGGGCTCTCGGGAAAGAGATTTCTGCCTGGGAGTGGAAATTGGCTGGCGTCAACTCTGGTAGCTCCCTGCTGGAGGCTCCCATGTGAGGATGTGATGTGTGTAGGGTTATGGCAGCCATCTTGTAACCAAGAGGTAGATCAGGAGAATTGCAGAGATGCCTAACCCTGGTAGCCTCTGAATGAACTGTCCAGCTCCAAAATTCTTGTTAAATAAGCCATAAACATTCTTAGAATTTAGACCATACTTGATATATTTGGACAATTGATTTAATATCTCTCTGTAAGAAGAGAATAAATACTGCATAAAGCTATTGTAGAGATTTAATGAAATGATGTATGTATGACATTTGACTAAGTGCTTGGCATGTCATAAATATTCAATGATGTTTTGTAGATGTTTTTGTTATAGTTCCTATGAACTGAATTAATCAGAGATGATGTTATGGGTTTTATGGCAAGTCTCTTGTATTGATTGTTCACTCAATTATCCAACCAATATATATTAGATCCTGCCACGACTGGGTGCTGGGAATGATAGGATTTTTTTTTTGAAGAATGAAATTAGAAGCAAACAATACCCAAGAAGTTTTCTATCAGGTTTCAGGAAATTTCCTTTTAAGAAATGTATTTTGAAGATGGTGGTTTTCTGTCTCCTGTTGATAGGTTTGTCTTATCCGTTTACGATGCTTTCTTAAAACCAACTTACTTGTTTGGTCAAATATATTTCCTTCAAAAAAAAACTTTCGATGACTCTGGTAAATGAAAAGCCAATATCACTTGGCATAAGCAAAACTTAGCCAAACTATAAATGCCTACAGATGCCCTAATGTCATGACAGGATGACAGCTTCATGGTGCGTCACCTGAAATCATCTTGCACATCAGCAGCTGTGCCTATTCCCCCTTAGCAAGACTCTGATGAGAATAATAATAATTTGTGAAAAAATTTAAGTTGAAAAACCTCCTAAGATCCATAAATGCTATGTTGACAGAGAGGTCGGATGTAAATAATGTGATTATCACACCTCATTATTCCTCAACTCTTCATCATAGTTAGAGCAGAATTAATATGAAATATAGCAGAGATTTCTGGTAAGCAATTTTCCCCCCTCTTGTTAAGTTTATGAAGCATTTCTCTATCATAATTCTCAAGATACTTCACTGTGAATGGAAGAATCCAATAATGCCTTTTTTAAGTGATTTACTCTGCATTTGGGGGTTCTTATTTACTTAACTTTTGCAGGTTATGGACTTTCTGAAAAATAAATGTCACTGAGCCGCCCTGCATGGGCCCAACATGATAAACGGCTTCTCCTTCTTGTCCCGGAACACCCTTCATGCTACAATTTCCTGCAAAATTCAGCACAAGACTCCAACACTTTTCAAATGGTTGACAAAAAGATCACCCTCCTACCCTGCCCAGCACAACACAGGATTTCAAGATTGTATGTATAATAGGTTGCCCTCGAATAAACCCAAGCCTGAATTACTCAGACTTTGGGAAATTTGTCAACTTTGGATGATTTGTGATTGTCAGTGGGAGCCGTGGAGGGTAGAAGCAAGATCTTCTCAGAGGAACTGACATGCGTGTTTGGTCCTGGGAAGAGGGGTGTGCGGTGAGCAGGGCTGAGCCCAGGATGGGGCTGCCGGGAAGAGCAGCACTGGGGACAGGTAAGATGGAAGGGTCCGTGTAAAAACCCACCTGGGTGGGCTGGTCCTTCAGAATGGAGAGAGGAGAATGTTTGAAACCATCCACTGAACAAGTCAGACTCCTTAAAGACCGACTTGCACCAAGACCTGGTTAAAAATAAGCAAAGAACACGAGTAGTTACTTCTCTAAAGAAGATAGGCAAACAGCCACAGGCACATAAAAAACAAAACCAAACAAAACCCATGCTCCAACCCCCTGATCACTAGGAAATTGCTGATCAAAGCCAAAATGAGATGCCACTTCATCCCCAGTAGGACGGCTACCAGAGGAATAAACAGACCTAGGATCGCAAGGGCTGGTGAGGCGTGGAGAAACTGGAGCCTGGTGCCCCATGGGTGCCGCTCCTCAAAAAAACAAACACGGAATTAACATGGGATCCGGGGATTCCACGCCTGCTCTAGAGCATGCCTTGTAGTTGCAGCTCCTCAGGAGGCTGAGGCAGGAGGCCAGCAGTTCTGGGCCAGCCTGGGCCACAGGGCAAGACCCAGTCTCTTAAGGAGCAGGGTCTGAAGGCGCATGCTCATCATCCCAGTGACTCAGGCAGGCAAGTTCTAGGCCAGCCTGGGCAACTTTGTGCAACCTTGTCTCAAAATAAGGCAAAATTTTAAAAGCAGCTGGGGATGTAGCTTAATGCATAGGTCCCTGGATTTCATTCTCAATCCTGGAGGAAAGAAATTTAAAAGGAATTGAAAGCAGAGTTCAAAGAGATACATACACCCACCTTCCTAGCAAACCAAAAGTAGCCGATGGGTTTAAGTGAACAAACCAAGCGTCTCTGGCTGGGTGAATGAGCAAAATGTAGTACCTACATATAGTGGAATATTATTCAACCTTAAATAAGAAGGAAATTCTGATGTGTGCTGCACCATGGACTTGAGGATGCTGTGTTAAGTGAAATAAGCCAGCCAGGAAGGGCAAAGGTCACATGAGTCCATTTATTTGGGGCCAAATTTATAAAGACAGAAAGTGAACTGGTGGATGTCAGGGACTGGTAGGAGGGGGAATGGCGAGCTGCGGTTGATGGGTACTTTGGGATTTTAAGATGAGAAGATGGCCAGAGGAGGATTGCACAGTAATGTGGATTACTTAACACGGCTGAACGGTACGCTTGAAATTGGCTGAGATGTAAATTGGATGTTCTGTGTATTCACCACAGCCCACAAAATAGCAGGGGTGCCTTGGGAGATGGCTCACCTTCCTGCCAATGGGCATGGGGTGGCCCAGGGTCACGGCACCTTAGATATTGAAGCACATGTGCCTTTGCTTTATGGTTTCAGACTAGAAACACATTGGTCACTGGAAAGAACCTTCTGTTTGCCCAGCGGACTGTGGAAGGCCCAGAGGTATTCATTCTGGTTGGCTGGGCTGGGGTGTCTTTCTCACGGTCCAGCAGTGGCCAGCTGTTTCTTCAGTGCCTGGAGTTACAGCAAACTGGGTTCAGGAGGCTCTAGAACATGCAGCTCGCCCTGCAGGGAGCCTGGGCTGGGAGGCGCCCTCCCTCCAGGGAGTGAGGAGGACCCCCCCATCATCCCTGGCTGACCTGGGCACACAGGGTTTTAAAGATTCCCCTGTGATCCGGGGCTGAACCTGTCACTGGAGCTGCCCCTGAACTTGCCTCCCCTGGTGCCTCTCGCCCTGAACCCGATGCATCCTGCCTGAGTGAGTGGATTTGAACTTTCCCACCTGGGGCTCTCCTGTTGGGATTCTGGCCTCCGCCCCAGGTTGTCTGCATCCAGCTGCCGACTGGACGTGTGCACCCTGCCCTGGCCGTGGCCCTTGTCCTGGGCGCCTTTGTCCCGCCCTCCCTCCTCCGTGGCGGTCTCTCAGTCCACGCACCCTTCAGGGCTCAATGGTCGCACCTTCGGGAGGTTCCCCCTCCTCCCTCCCCCTCCTTCTGCTTGAAGACCCTCCTCAGCTGTGTCCTCTGAGGGTTTCCCAGCTGGGCTCCAAGCTTCCTGGGCCCAGGGCACTGTGATTCGTTTCTGCGTATCTTGTCACCCTTGCAGCGATGGCAGGAAAGGACAGGTAAGTGTCCCGCCCAGGGTCTGGCTGAGGCACAGCAGGCAGCTGAGGATCTTGAGTGAGGGCGATCTCCTGGGGGCGGAGGTGTGGATGGAGGGAGCGGCCACTTGGGGTCAGTTGCTACCGGGGGGACGGGCCCAGTTCTGCCAGAGCTCGTGTTTTCCCAAGAGGAGCCTGAAGCCTGAGGGGAATGTGACGCCCCGGGTGGACCTTCCTCTGGTTGGGTGCTGACGGCTGCCCGGCCTGGCCCCACCCCACAGTGCACTGTGTGGACAGCGGTATCACTGGGTAGTCGAGGGATGAAGGCCACCTGACGCCACTGACCTCCCCATCTGCAACATTAGGTGGCTGTGCTGCTGGCGTCCCCAGGTTCCTCATGGAGCGTGGTGGTGGCTGTCATCTATGGAGGACTGGCTCCCACAGGGCCTGGCTCATTTCTAGCAGCCTGTGACGCGGGGCAGAGTGAGGTGACCTGAGCAGGGTGACGGCACTGGCACCTGGGGTCAGACATTGGAGCCAAGCAGCTCGGCTTCTGCGCCAGGAGGACCCCCGTGAGGCTCTTCTCAGGGCTCCGCAGGCCGCACTCACTCCGCAGGCGTGCCCTTGGGACCCTGGAAGGAGGTAGGACGGTGACAGTTCCCGTGCTGGGAACGAGGCGGAGCCGCGGAGGCCTGTTCCAGCCGAGCCCGCTGGTCAGGGCAGTGACCCGCCGTGGAGTCCCCTGGGTCCACCCGTCCCCATCACTGTGTGGCCTTCAGCTTTGCAGAGTGCCCTCAGCCAAGTGGGGCCACCACGCTGGCCTTACCGGAGGGGAGTGGGCAGGGTGCTGAGGCAAGGGGACACTGAGCCCCGTTGGGGTCCTACAGGGTGAGGAAGTGCCAGCGCGCTGGAGAGGACCTCAGCCTGGAGACATGGCTGTCCCGGCACAGAGGTCTATGACACAGATGGCAGTTTAGACTGTCCTCCGCCTCTCGGTCACCTGGCAGGCGGACCCTCGTTGCTGCCCCTGGGCCAGGCAGACACCGTCTCCCCAAACAGACTTCTTTACTCTTCGTCTACTCGGAACCCAGGCTGATCGTAACCGCAACTGTCACAATTACAGCCAATACGTATTAAGGGACAAGTGCAGGCACCATTAAGGGACTTTGTGTGTTTCCACTTGTCAACAATCCTAGCGACTCGGGAGGGGGTGTGCTCTCATTCCCTCTGCACCAGGGAGAGGCAGGAGGCAGAAACAGGAGACCCAGGGGTGACGGTCACCCAGGTAAAGGGGGCGGGTGGCCCCACGGCAGGAGAGTTACCTGTGCTCCTGGCTGAGCCACTCCGACCTCTGGGATCCTGGTCCCCTGCCCCACCCCTGTCCATCAGCGGGGTCCTTCCCCCAGGCAGTGACTGTTGAGAGGAAGGTGCTTGTTCCCAGGCCCCTTAACTCCACAGGGAGTGCATGTGTGTGTGTGCGTGTGCACACGTGTGAACCCCGGCTGGTGCACACGCACCTGTGCTTCTCTAACCTCTTCACGTTCACTCAGAGAGATCCATCAGGTCCTTTGGGTCCCTGTGCCACAGTTGGTGAACGAGGCAGACTGTCACTTGACCCTTGCAGCTCCGGGCATTAGTACTTCCACTTGCCATCTCTCTCTACCTAGGACTGTTTGTCTTCCCAGACTTAAGACATTAACATCGCCTGACTCCAGGGGACCACCATTCTGCCCTCTGTCTCCATGAACTTGATGGCTCCAGCCACCTCCTCGCAGTGGGAACAGTAGTGTCTGTCTTTTGGTGCCTGGCTTATTTCCCTTAGCATCATGTCCTCAAATTTACCCTCACTGTAGTAGGTCAAAAATTCATTCTTTTTTAAGGACAAATAATATTCCATTGTGTGGATATGCCACATTTTTAAAAATCCCTTTGTCTGTTAAAAAATACTTGGGTTGCATCTTCCTTTTTAGACATTGTGAGTAATTCTGCCATGAACATGGGTATACAGATCATGATTCAAGACCCCGATTTCAACACTTTGGGGTATGTACCCAGAAGTGGGATTGCTGGATTGTGTGATAATTCTGTTTAGTTTGTTGGGAAACTGCCTTATTTTCCTCATCTCCTTTTTATACAGCTGTATACTATTCCATTCCATTTGGCTTCACACATAATTAACGCCTCTGTGACTGTCATTGGGCATGTTGCCTGTGCACAGTTTGTTTTTCTCATGAATACTGATCAAAGAAATGCTGTTGGGTTGAGGATAGTCTTAATTACCATGTTTAGTTTCACTTGATGGGGCTCAGTCTCCTGTGGGAAGCCCATGGACCTCCCTGATCTCCATCTGCTGCTTTGGCTATGCCCAGAGACTCTCACCAAGCATGGCAGGACCACGTCTCCTGCAGTCCTCCCTCCCACTGACCAGAAGCAGGCATGGAGCCTTTGTGAGCCCGGCCTGGCCTTTGTCTCTCTGGGGGAGCACTACAAGGTGCCATTCAAGCTCCCCATCGGCATCTCCTGCACAGTTCCCTCCTTCAGCCACCGACACCAGCCACCTGATGCTGACCCTCCCGTTCAGCTGTGTGGCTTCCTGCACCACTGGTGCTGGCCTCTGTTGCGGCTGCCCACTTGATCCCGTCCACCAGTTATTCTGACCTCAGCTCTGCCTCTTCCAGGAAGCCCGCCCTGCTTCCTCCTGCCCGTTCTTTTCTGAACGTGGGTAGTGGTCACAGTTTATTGAGCCTGTCTCAGGTGCCGTTCACCTGTTGCCTTTTGATTCCTCCCGAGAGCCGACAGCCGTGCGAGGCCTTTGCTGGCTATTTACATTTCACAGAGGAGGGAGCAGGCGCGGGCGGGCAGGCAACTTGCCCACGTGAGTGACTGCGAGGTCAGGAGCAGAGCGGCTCCCGCCAGCAGCCGGGCTCCCAGCCTCCTGCTTCTGCCCTGCTTGCTGCAGGCTCTTTGCTTTGTCCTGTCGGCAGGAGGTGCCCAGAAAGGTGACTTCCTTCTCCAGAAGCGCCTGTCTTGTCCTTCCCCGGTGTTCCCGGCGCACAGCGGGAACGAGGCCACTGTCCTTGTCCTCCTGTCTCATTGATGTCTGAGGGCAAAGTGCTGCTTCCAGGAAAGGGGGGTAAGCTCCCGTCATCAGCAGGAGCAGCTGACGGAAAGCGAGCCAGGCAGAGGCCATCTTCTGTGTGAAAAAGGGGAGGAGAGATGGCCAGAGGTGGGCCGCGTCCCCAGCCCACTCCCCGGGGGCCGCCGGTTTGCCCTCGTGTCCTGAGAGTGTCCTGATCTGCAGGTGCCAGACTCCAAAACTCGGTGGACAAGGTCACAGTCCCTGAGCTCAGGACTCACAGTGGGGGAGCCCGGCCGGCAAAATGCAGTGACAAGAAACTGGGCGTGCTCCGGGGAGTCGTGGAGAGAGGACGGCCAGGGCTCGTGTTGCACGTGACCGGGTGCCAGCGGTGCCGCCTGTCTGGTCCCACGGCAGGGTGGGGACGGCCCCTGAAGGAGGGTTTGCCCGGAGGAGCTGTCACCGAGTAACACATGTCCCAAACAGGGCATCTCAGACAGCGGCGTCGCTGTCTCAGCTCCTGCGGGTCAGGGTCCAGGCTCTGGGTGCCACCGTCTCATCTCTCACAAGGCTGGGATCCCGGCGGTGGCCTGGCCCGAAGGCTCAGCTGGTGGAGGAGGCTCCCTCACACGGTACTGGTGGACGCGGTTCCTTGCCGGCTGCTGGCCTGAGGGGTCTCCCCAGGGCGGCTCCCACCAGAGCCAGCTTGCCAGACAGGACGGAGCCGGAGTCTTCTTGAGTCTCATCTCACATGGGCATCTGTCCCCTTTGCCATGTTCAATTTGCTGGAGGGGAACCAGGGGGTCTGGTTCACACTCTGGGGTCGGGGTGACACAGGCGTGAGTTCCAGGAAGCAGGGTCCCCAGGGGCATCCCAGAGGCTGCAGGGATCCTCGTGAAGAGGGGGTCTAGTTAGAGAGAAGAGCCCGGGCAGGGGCCATCTTGGGGGGAGGGCAAGCTGCACTGGGAGACAACGCCATGGCCCACGTGCGCACGTGTGCATTTCCACGTGTCGGATGACGGGTGGATGTGCTCTGAAGCCTCCTCTAATTTTGGCAGTAACTTTTAAATGCAGCACTTGGTATCTAACATGGGAACCGAGAGGTTCAGAGAGATGGAGAGACTTGTCTGAGGCCACACAGCTGAGAGTCCAAGCCAGCGCCGCCCTCTGCACCTTGAGAGTCTTGGTTGTCGTGGCCTCTCTGCTTGGTTCAGGATTGGGCTCCTCAGAGGGCAGCGGGAAGCCACTGGCGGTTTGGAGCAGTGAGGCAGGACAAGGGTCAAGCCAATGTCTTCTGAGCTGCACGTCTAGTTCCAGCCGTGATGGTCAGCTGGGGCCAGCAACACCTGACCACGATGGCAGGACCTTGGAGCGAAGGCAGGACCTTGGAGCGAAGGCAGGACCTTGGAGTGCTCTGAGGAGTTCCTGAACAGTCAGGAGGGCGAGGGGACCCCTCTGGGGATGGCAACAGAGGCGAAGGTGGACCAGCTGAGCTGGAGGGCCACCTGTCACAACACCGTGCCCTCCCCAGCTCAGGCAGCTTCTCTGCCATCCCCGGGCCCCACACGAGAGCCAGAGCCGCTTGGGAGGCCAGAGCTTTTCATTTCCTTCTGACAATAGGAGGGAAATAGCGTCGGGACTTAGTCGCACTCGGTGATTAAAGAGCGCTTTATCACCAGCAGGGCAGATGCAGCCTCCAGTGGCCTTCCAGAAAAGAAAGAAAGTTTTGCTCCCTTCAGTCTTCTGCTCTTCATATGGAAATAGCTGGCGGCTCCTGCCTGGTTATTTCTGCCTGTGCTACCGCAGCGGGACACAGGCTCATACTTCTGGGCTGAGTTGTCCTCAGCTTCTCGCTTCTGCGCGGACTGCGGTCCCATGGGGCAGGGTTCTCCCCCTCTCCATGGCTCCTGGGGCCATTTGGTCAGGAAATGCCCTAAGCTAAGCTCAGGTGCTCTGCAGACCCGGGACTAGGCCTGGCGTGACCAACAGGATGCTGGAGTGGGGACTTTGGACTCAGAGTGCCCTGGGGCCAGCAGATTTCCTACCTGTGTGGGGTGCCCCGGGGCTGGGCTTCTCTGAGCCCATTTCCTGGCCCATCAAGGGGTAGCAGGTACTTCAGGTGGGTGGGTGTGAGCATTTAAAAGGGTGCAGCGGCCTTCATGCTGCAAAGCCTCAGCAGAGCATTGATGCTCGTGGAGATGGTGGACAGGACCAAAGCAAGCCTGGAGCTCTGGAGAGCACCCGAGGACCTCTGCCTGCCCACGGCTCTGCGTCCTTCCAGGAGCACCAGCTCCTGGGCCTCCCCCCAGGGACACTGCTGTGGCGCTTGGCCCCCAAGGGGGCAGCACTAGTGGGTGGTAACGGGTTGTGTGTGAGAGTGTGGCCTTGGACCAGCTCTGTGGGAGCCACGCTTGGGGCCTAAGGAGACCTCAGACTGGTTTGCATTGGTCTTGGGTTGTTTGAAATGAAAGACCCAACGTGTGTGTGTGTGTGTGTGTGTGTGTGTGTGTGTGTATCTTAAAGATATACATTGCACTGGAGGTGACGGGTAAGAGGTGACAGCACTGTGGTGGGCATCTGGACAGTTCTTCAGGGACACAGTCACCCAGAGCGTGTGTCCCCTTTCCAGCTTGAACAGTTGTGTGGTTTGACCCCCTCTGGGGGGCTCCCAAAGGAGCAGTCCCTTCATACGACTTTAGGCCAATGGAGCCACCCTGCTGGGGCTTTGTTCCGTCATCTGTGAAACGGGACTAATGGTCCTGGCCATCTACGGGACTCTTTGAGGGTCGGGGTCAATAGTGCTTGGAAACTTGAGCAGAGCGTCCTCGTGTAGTGGGAGCTGGACAAACAGCAACCTGCTGGTGCAGAGAGGGCAACTGTCTCTGGGGGACTCCCCAGAGGCAGAGCTGAGCCTGGACCCCTTGGGCTGCGTGGAGGACATGCTCAAGGATCCGCAGCCCGGGGAGGAGCTGGGTCAGGCGTGGTCTCGGCTGCAGCTGAGCGTCGGTTGGCCTGTCCCCTGAGCCGGGGCTGGTGGGTGGCTCTGGTGGAAGGGCACAGAGCCATCTGACCCTAGGCCAGGGCCAGGCTGTGCGCCCCCTCATTCCTGCCCGCAGGACTGGTGAGGCTTCTGAGAAGGGGGTGACAGGGACCACAGGACGCCAGAGCTTACCCAGGAGTACAGTGGGCGCGTGCTGGGAAAGGGGAGCAGGACGGGGGCCGCCGGGACCCTCCACGCCTGTTCTCATTCCCCACGAGACCGAGCCGCGTGCCCTTGTGTTGCTTCTCTGCCAAGGTCAGCGGGGCCCGGCCTGCGGTGGGCAGTGGCTGGCTTCGATCCGCTCGGCCCTCGGGGCAGTCAACTTCCCTGGAGCTGAGTTTGCTCCCAGAATCCCAGGCCTGACAGCATCAGGCCGCGGAAATGAGGGGTCCTGGCCTTCTCGGCCTTCCTGTCTTTTGCCGGAAACGAAAGCAGCCAGAAGGTGGCCCACACGGAGGCCAGAGAGATCCTGGGGCCTGGTGACGTGAGAGAGTCGCCGTGAAAAAGCACGTCACCACAGGGACAGAGGAAAGGACGCTGCCAGGCGTCCCCAGGGGAGTGTGGGCCTTGGCTGCTCGTCAGGAGACCCCTGGGTGGGACGCAGTGCTGCGCTGAGGCTGAGCAGCTTCAGATCAAGAGACGTGTGCTGTTCCGTCCGTCCCTGCAGATAGAGCGGAGGGTGTAGGCTTTGACAGAGGAAGTCCCTTTGGCCAGGACGTGATGGCAATGAGCTCGAAGAAAGTGTCTCGGGCTGGCAGGGGGAGGAGGAGGACCCCTGGAAGCAGAGGAGCTGCAGGGCTGAGAGGCGCTGAAGCTTAGAAGCTAACTTCCCAAACAGGGCGCAGAGTGAGTCCTCAAATCAATGACAGTAGCTTGGGAGAAGCCCATCTTTGTAATTGGGATGTGGAGGAGGGGGCTGCGGTGGAGCAAGCATTGGGAATGGGAGCGAGGTGTGAACTCCTATATACTCATCCATCCACCCACCTGCCCATCTAGACACCTAGTCATCTATCCATCCATCCATCTATCCATCCATCTACCCATCTGTCTATCCACCCACTTGCTCATCCATCCATCCACCCACTCATTCCTCACCATTTATTAAAAACATTTTTTTGAATAGTTAGGACATTTACATGGAAGAGATTCACATAGAATAAAGGATAAGAAAAATAGTAAGACCCTGGCAACTTGGTATTCCTCCCAAGAGAAAAACAGTTACTAGTTTATTTAATTCCTTTGGGAGATATTTTGTGCACACAGAAGTGCGTAGACAACTATGCTCTCTGTTCTGTGCCGCGATCTCTCAGCGTGTCTTGAAGACCCAGATGGCATTCACACGTAGCTCTGGAAGGCTGTCGGCGGGCTGTGCATGTTGCAGGAAGCTGGGCGAATGCAGATTATCGAGGACAAGGACACAGGCTTTGAGGTGTTCTGCGAAGTGGCTCTGCAGAAACCAAACATCTGATTTTTCACTTTCTGTCTGAGGAGGGGTGGCTGGAGTTTCACTCATTTGCATCCCTTGGGTTATAAATTGTTTTCTTTCCTGCTTCTCTGAACCCAAAATAAGTGAACAGGGTGTTCCCCGTGACACAGCAGAGCCGTGGACAGCTACTGGCTCTTCTCACCAGGCTGGCCCCCATTGGTAGGGAGCCCCCTTACCCCCCGACACAATCAGGTTTCACATTTCAAAGCTTTCAAAAAGGTAAAAGATTGGTACAGCAGCCGTCCTCGCGTCCTTCATTTAGGGTCACCCGTGTTGGCGTTAGATGTTTTTCCTGTTGCATTTTTGCCCCCAACTCTTGACATTATGACCCTTCACCTATGAATACTTCAGCCTATGTCCCCTAAGAACGAGGACACTCTCCACATAACCCCACAGAACAATGATCGCACGAGAAATTCATCCTGATGGAACAACTTTAAGGTAGAGCCCACCTTCAAACCTCCTGTTTGTTTTCTCTCTGGAGCTGCTCCCCACCCTGGTCCAGATCCAATCAGGATTAGCTGCTGCGTCCAGTTGTCCTGTCTCCCAGGTCCTTTCATCCAGAATGCTCCCCGATTCCCCCTCCTCTCCGTTTCTTTCCTTCTCTTATGACATTGGCATTTTTAAAGGATTGGCCATTTGTCTTCCAGGACATGCGATGATTTGGGTTTGCCCGGTGGTTTTCTTGTGCCTGGATTTAGGATGGACATTCTTGGCAAGTCTGAAACACGGGGTCCATTTTACTTCCCACCTCGTCATTTGGGAGTCATGGGTCAATCATGGCCCGTCATTGGTGATGTGACATTTGGGCATCTGTTAAAGGGGCCTCTGCGAGATTTCTCCCCAGAACAGAGACTTGGTTCCTTTGTGATTCATAAGCGAGGCCATGGGACTCTCCTGCCTCTGGCAGCTTTGTCCAGTGGTGACCTTCTTCGCTGGCACTTGGTGTTGCCATAGAAAGAGTGTCATTTCCCTTCGGAATGGAACATGGTGCTTGGAAGTGTTCAGAAACCAAGTCCAGGTGCCCGGTGAGCCTGGTGATCTCGGGGTGTCGTTATTTCTAGGGCAGAGAGAGCTAGGACATGTGTGTGTTGACCTCAAGGGTTCACAGTGACACCACGAGTTATTTTTGAGCGTCACCGAGTCCCTCTTCCTTTTTTAAGAAATATTTTCCCTTTTTCTTCAGGTTGGGTAATTCCTGCCCATCCCCCCGCCCATATTTATGGCTTCCGTCTACCACAGTGAGAGTCCAGGCTCCCAGTAAGATTAATATATGGACTCATTTCCTCTGTTGTGTAACCCTCACAAGACGCTTCCAGAATTTCTGTGCCGTTCCCGCTGTCAACAGCAAATCCACTAAGTCACGTTCAGTAACTGTACAGGCACAAATATCCTCTGGAAGTAATCAAGTAACTAAAAAAGTTCCTCGAATCAATGATTTTCTCTGCAGAGCACATGATTTATTTGCTGAATGCTTAGATTTATTTGTTTCTGCTTGTATTCAATTTTAGAGTTGCTTCTTTCTACCCCTTTTGATTAAATGTAAGTGGCTCAAAAGCAAAACTATATAAAAAGGTAGGCTCAGAGACGTTCCCCTCCCAACTCTATCTCGTTCGCCCTGTTCTTGTCCACACAAGATAACAAATAATGTTCATTGGTTTCTGGAATGCTCTTCCTGTGCTTTGCAAAAAGTCATTAAACACACACACACTCACACACTCACACACACACACTGCTGTTTGCACCTTGCTTTTTCCCCTTGGCAACACATCCTGGCAGTTGGTCCCTGTCGGCTGTGATGAATAATTCTGAGCATATTCTTTTAACATACACGTGGAGCTATATCTGAAAGACAAATTGTGAAGAGTGGGATTGTCGGGTCAAAGGGGGAATGTATATGTGACGAATGTATATGTCCCTCCTCAGGGACCATCAGCCCTCCTGCAGCAGCGTATGAAGTGCCCGTCTCCCCAGGGTCCTGCTGGCCATGTCGGGTGTTAAATTTTGAATCTGTCAATCTGATAGGGGAGAAATGATTATTCAGTATAGTTTAAATTTGCATTTCTCTTATTATGAATTAATTGGAACATCTTTCCCACGTTTACATACCATTTGCATTTTTAAATAACTTTCTAGCAGGTTTTCATCTCCCCAACTTCTATTTTTAAGTGTTATTAATGTGGAAGGAGAGTAGCCCATCGCTTTGCATTGGGAGGCCGCTCTGGGTTGGAATGTTATCAGCTAGAGGATTAGTTTTAATTATGTTCTCGTGGCCGATCACCTGTCTTTGGTGTTTCCTTATTTTTGAAACATACTCCTAATTCCCCATCTGAATTCGTGATTTCATAGAATCCAACTCCGGCGTCGGCTTCGAGACCTCTCTCCTGTGCCTGCCTATGTCAACCAACTGCCAGCGTTGGAGGTTTCCTCCTCTGGCATTTCCTGAACCTGATGTTTTGTTTCGTGGCTAATGTCCTTGTTCTTGCGTCCACGTGGCTGTGAGGTCCATTTTCCTGATTCCAGGCTTTCGGTGTCCACTGCCTGAATAATCCTCTAAGACCTTTCGAGATCAGCCTGCAGGGGTGTGAGGTTCTGTTCATTTTTAAAGAGGTATTTTCTCTCTGTGTTCTTCACTTTGGATAATTTCCACTGACCTGTCTTCAAGGTGACAGACTCTTTCCTAGGTCATTTACATTCTGCTGTTAAAATCGTCCAGCGAGTTTTAAAATTTCCTAGTGTACTTTTCAGTTCCAGAATTTCCATTTGTTTCTTTTGGTGTTTTCTTTCCCTGCGGAGATCTCCTGTCTTTTTTTATATACCACAAGCATAGTTTCCTTTATATCTTTGAGCAGTTATAATTGCTCTTGAGAATGGGTTACGTTTTCTTATTTCTTTGTACACTGAGTAATTTTGGTTTATATTCTAGATATAGTCAATATTATGATGAGGAGGCTTTACATCCTCATCCTATTTCAAAGAGCGTTGGTTTTTTTTTTTTTTTTTTTTTTAAGCAAACAATGAACTTGGTTGCACTAAGATTGCCAAGTCCGTCCATCGGGTGGCAGCTAAGACTTCTGTTCAGTCCCCCCACCCCTTATTGGGCTGCTGAGAGTCTACCCATGAGGTTCAGAGGGACAAAGTTTACATACAGAATTTGGGCTCTCCTCTGCCTGGGTCACTACTTCTGAGGAATTTTCTCACTTCCCAGTGCGGTGGCTGCTCAGCTTTGTCCTCTCTCTGTTCTGGCCAGTAGGACTGTGGCTCCTCTTTCGAGTTTCAGTGGCCCACACAGCCTAACTGTGGTGGGCTTCAGGGCAAAAGTCACACCTCACGGCAGCAGGAGCGACTGCTGTTCTCTTCTTTCAAGTGACAGCTTCTCATAGGGGCGGGGCCTGTACCTTGTCCTCATGGTCAGTACAGACCTGTGTTGATGGGTGGCCAGTCCAGTTGGAGCTTCTGCAGCAATAAGAGAATGAGAACCTTCCAAAACCACCTTCGGCTTCCCCCCTCCTCGTCAAGAACAAGCCCTCTTGGCCTATGGCATTTGTGGGTCCGGGTATGCAGGGCCAGAACGGCCATACTTGCAATCCAGGCTGTGATTTCTAATGCGTGTGCTTCTACTGAGGAGAGGAGACCCAAAGGCATGGAAAACAAAACAAAAAACCTGCTGTTTGAAAATGAAGACAGCAAGCTGGGCACGGTGGGGCCCACCTGTAATCCTAGCAGTTCGGGAGGCTGAGGCAGGAGGATGGCAAGTTCAAAGCCAGCCTTAGCAAAAGAGAGATGCTAAGCAACTCAGTGAGACCCTGTCTTTAAATAAAATACAAAATAGGGCTGGGGATGTGGCTCAGTGCCCTTGAGTTCAATCCCTAGTACCAATATATATAAAATTTAGGAGAATAAAAACATGATGTCTTATTATTTCTAGTGATTAGAATTTGCATACTTACTCAGGGGAGGAGACAATGAAGGGAGTGGTCTAAAATAAAAACCAAATCCAGTTAATATCACCTTACCATCTTTCATTCTTTATTCCTGGTGGTTGCTAAAATTAATTTCAGTTTTCCTTATTTTGCTGGAAGAAGTACCCTTTGCCTACCTGTACCCTAGCTCTCACCATCGGCACAGGTTTCCTAGCAACTGGGCTGATGATTGCAGTCAATTTCTCTCTTTCTTTTTGGTATTCTGTATATACTATGCTATTTTTAAGCACCCAAAATACTGTTTTTTTTTTTTAATGTAGTGGTGTTATTTTGGTATTTTAAAAAGTCTAAAAGCTGAGTCATTTACATCTTGAGATCATCCCTGAGAGCTTTCTGCTGCATTAAAAATTCAGATTGAACAAATGATTACCTGTTTGGAAAACAGCTTTCCCACCTTCATTATCCCAAAGAGAAGGGAAAAAATCATACTTGGCAATGCAGAGCTTGTGTTGCAAACATAATCCTAATAAAAATTCTCTGTGACCTGGGATGTGAACATGACGGCTTTGAGCTGGATACAAGTAACTCTGCGACCGGCAGGCACCTCCGCAGCTCTGTGCGGGGAAATGAAGACCCTGTAGAACAAGTGACAATCACCTTCGAACGAAACTCCATGAATTATCACAACCTCCGTGAAGAAACAGGGTGTTCCCCAACGTCTCACAGTTATGGGAATGTGGGGGTGTCAGAGGAAAGCATGTGGGTTGGCTCACAATAATCCTCTGTGTTCCCCTAACGTGGGGACACAGAGCCCCAACAGCTGGAAAAAAGTGCACAGCGTGACATTTGGCACCCATCGGTGACCTCAGTGCACACTGATTTGCAATGATTGCATGTAAATAAACAATATTTTACTTAATTGTTCCTTTGTCACTTAAATTTTTTCTTGAATTGGTCATTTTTCTGATGTTTCATTCATTTTATCTGCTGCTGATGTGAATTAAATGTCTCCTATTATTGCTTATATTCTAAATATCAATGGTGGTGCTTAATAGTTTGTAATGTTTACAAGTCTGTGATTCAACTATGTTGAATGTTTCTTTTTGATGATCTTAAGCGACTTGATGAATCCAGTACACTTTTTGATACAATCCCAGTGTTCGACACCGACTTGCTGAGGCTGTCATTTTCCTCGGGAACAACACCCCGCAGGAGTGTGATTTCTCCTGTCAGTGTTAAATTCCTAATGGAAGACTTTTATCTGTGCCGTTGATTTCAGGAAGGCTTTTGGAGGGCAAAGCACTCAGGTCATGGTCCCAAGAGATGGCTTGGTAAATGAGAAAGAGAAAGCAAGCGGGAGCCCATGTCCCCGGCCGAGAACTCGGTCCTCTGAGCCTCAGTGGCAGTGCGACCTTGCAGGGTTATTAAGGAGAGTCAGGGTGACAGCTCCCTCCCTCCCTCCCTCCCTCCCTCCATGAATCTTCTATCTCTGCTAGAAGATTCCTGCCGACAGAAGAAGGGTTCAGAGGCCAAGCAGGTCAGAAGGGCAGTGGTTCTGGTGAAACCCAGCCATCGACAGCCCTCGCAGTAGGACCAGGGGAGGCAGAAGGGGAGGCAGAACTGACCCAGGAGAACCATCGAGGCTCCAGAGTCAGCCGGCAGGCTACCCGGAGTCATTCAATTTTAATGCCTTTCTCCTGTGATGCATCTCGACTGGAAGAGCAAATTGAAATGGGAACAGCATGTGGAAGCGTCTTCATTTTCCAGGCACTGTGAGGCCACCCAGAAGGGACCAATGGGGCGGCGGGTGGTGGTTGGGTGTTTGTTTTGAAAAGTGCCAACCAAAGAATTGGTGGCAAGATGCAGGGGGTGGCTTTCCTGAGCTCGTTTGACCTTGCAAGCAGCCTGAGAAAACCTCCAGCTAGCTATTGCCGGTGACACTGTGACACATTGTACCACCTCTTTCCTTGTTAAATAATTCAGAGGTCAGCAAGCTCGGCCGCCAAGAAGGCGGGTGTGTGAGGCCGTTATTTGCAGTGAGGTCACGTTCTTCCAGATTTCTGCAAACCTTGGTCTGTTTATCTGATTGCACAGTATAAATCTGCTTGGTTTGAAAATGCTGGCTGACACGCTCGATCACGTTCAGATGCCACCCGGGCTGGGATGAGACTTTTCGGCAACGTGCCGTGCATCGGTTTCTAAAATACTTGCCCTGTTGTTTATGCAGCTCCAGCTGTGTGCCCGCTGGTTCAACAGACACCCCCAGGAGGGAGACCAGCACCACAGAGCTCTCACCCCCTTGGTGATCGCGTCCCTCTGTCTCGCTTCATTGTGAATGGCACCTCAGTCTCCCTCATTTTTCTCTCCCGGCTGTACGCACAGGACCAGTGCGTGGTAGGACTGCAGAATCTATGTGCATGCGTGGGGTTCAGAGAGGCCAATTGGGTCCAGTCTTTATGGGTGATTTCTGTGGACCTCTGTCCACTTGTTTTGATGAGGACTTAATGTAGTGGATATCAAGTCCCTCCGAGGAGCTGCCCAGCACTAGGACAGGGACTCTTCATGTCCACTTGCAGTGGCCCTATTGCTCAGGTGATCCAGCTCCAACATTTTGAAAGGGGCAGCTCATCTCTTAGGGCTCAACCTGACCATTTTTTTTCCTCCTTTTTCTTTTTGGAACTAGGGATTAAACCCAGGGGCACTTTCCCACTGAGCCACAGCCCCAATACAATACAGCTGGTTAGTAGCAGAGATGGATTCAAGTAGTCCAGGCTCTCCGGCTTAGGACAGGCACTCTTCTCCCTGCCATTTTCACTTTATTTTTTACTTATAGAAAGGGTCTCATTAAGTAAGTTGCTGAGGCTGGCCTCCAACTTGCAATCCTTCTGTCTTAGCCTCCTGAGAGTCCCTGGGCTTGCAGGTGTGCACATTGCACCTGACTTCAAGCTGAGCATTCCTTACCCTCTGGCAAACTACACTTCCCATGTTGCTGGAATCCGAGAAGCCGGAG
The DNA here is from genome assembly GCF_047511675.1 of Marmota flaviventris. Taxonomy (NCBI): domain Eukaryota; kingdom Metazoa; phylum Chordata; class Mammalia; order Rodentia; family Sciuridae; genus Marmota; species Marmota flaviventris. Next base: position 195,785,708 of record NC_092499.1, on the reverse strand, counting down.
TTGGAAGGGATGTAGAAGCATGGTCAGCCAGGTCAACTGTTCATGATCTGTTTGGGGCATAAGTCCCTTTGAGACCCCCATGGGGACATACTCACCTTACACTGGGTGGATCTTTACTGCTCTGGAGGTGGGACTGCAGCAGGGAAATGAGTGACAGACATCCCTGACCCTAAGTCCCAACCTCTGGGAAAAAGTGGGGGGAAGTAGCAATAAACTCTTATGATTTGAAGCTTGTGTGTGAGACAATGCAAGGGAGGTTCGAGGTGCGGTGATTGGGTTGGGAGAGCCTTAACCCAGTCGGTGCACGGATCCCCTGTTAGGGATTAACTGAGTGGTGACCGTGGGCAGGGAGGGTGTGGCTGTGGGAGGCGGGTCCCTGGGGTGTCCCTGGGGGTTCATATTTTGTTCCTGGTGAGGGAGCTCTCTGCTTCCTGTTGCCGTGGTCAGGGCTGCTTTCCTCCTCTGCGCCCTTCTGCCATGTTCTGCCCCACTTGGGCCCAGAACAGTGGAGTGGGTCATCTGTGGACGGAGGCCCCTGAAGCCGTGAGCACTTTAGGACTGGCCCTCCTCTATGTTGTCATTGTCAGGTCTTTTGGTTGCAGTGATGGAAAAGCTAATGAAAACAGAAATAAAAAAAGAATAGTAACAAATACACAAGTGTCTCTGGAGTGGAATGGTGGACCCCAGAGCTGAGGGGGCGCAGGCGCGGGTGGAGGAGGGTAAAGATGCTCCCTTCCTGCTGGCTCCAGGGGCCTGGCTGGACGAGGTCAGGGTGGAAACCTGGCCAGAGCGCTGGGATGGATATTTCCCGGTCGCCGCAGGACACTCTGCATGAGAGACCTCCTGGGCAGCGGGCAGGGGCAGGGGGACAGGGTGGAGCCCCTGGGCAGTGGGATCCCGCCTGCTGACTTGGTTTCCCCTGGGCCCTGTGTGGATCTCCTAGTTCAAGTTCTCATCTTTCTCCCAGGATGCTCCGCTGTCTTTGAGTTAATGACCATGATGGCCTCCTCCTGTTAGTGACTGTGATCTTTCTGAGTAAGGCATATACTCACCTCGCCTGTGGACCTTGCCCTGTTCTGCCTGGTCCCCAGCTCTGCTGCTCCAAGTGACTCTTGGGTATGGCTGACAGCTGCTCGCCAGGCGGGGTAGACCGAAGTTGAATGCCCAAGGTTTGGAGTGCGCAGCGACATGTGGGCCTGCTTCCCAGGTGGGCTGCATGTCTCTCGGGTAGAGAGAAGTTAGAGATAGAAACTGAGGGGGCTCTTTTAGGGCACTTGGGGTCCAAGACTGCCACCTTGGGCCTCTGGTGGTGTTATGGTCTGGATGTGAGGTGTCCCCCAAAAACTCACGTGTGAGACACAGGACAGGTGTCCGCCATGAGCTCCAATCAGGGCCCGGGACCCCCATGGGGCACCCACAGGCCCAGCAAGTGCTGTGCTCACAAGCCTGCGCCAGGATCTGGCTCAAACCTGCTCCTCCCTGTCCCCTTCCCCATGAGTGGCGTGCCATTGCCCTGCGGCCAGGACACAGCCGGTGCCTGTCTGCTTCCCTCCCCCTCAGGGAGCCCCATGGTCCTGCAGGCCCCCAGCCTCCTCTCCCCCACCCCTCCCAGCAGGGCCGGGTGCCCTGGCTACAGGCCTCCACTCCTGCCTCCTCCCTCTGTGTCCCCTGCCATGCCCCTGGCCCTGCAAGCCCCAGGCACAGCCGGGCATGCCCAGGGCCACGCTCCCGGGGCAGGCCGGGGCCCTCCTCTCTGGGTCTCCCTGCGCCTCCCCTCCTCCTCGTCACAGGCGCCCCCGTGACCGGAGCCCAGGGCAGGGGCTCAGCCCATGACCAGAAGTGTCCAAAGCCCAGTGGAGGCGCAGAGGGAGGGTCCAGCTCCGAGCGGGAGGTGGGGGAAGCCTCAGTGGGGCTGGTGTCTGTCAGGTACAGGGGACCCCTAGGGGTCTCTCCGGTGGAGAAGCAGGTGGCTGTTCTGGGAGATCGAGCAACCCGCGGAGGTACTGAGGGTGGGAGAGAAGAAGGTGCTCGAAGGAAAGCCGTGTGGCCGTCCGGGGAGGAAGGGGGCGCAGGGCAGGGCGCCAGACAGAGCCAAGGGGGCTGGGAGTCCCTGCAGCTGATGACCGTGGGCTCCATCCCACCGGGAGCAGAGGTGAGGCTCGCCTTGCAGCAGGAAGGGGCCCTGGGAGGGAGGGGCTGGCCGGGCTGTTGGTGCTCCCCGTGCGACACCTGCAGGTGACCCCGCTTCCTCCCAACCCGGGGCAGATGCTGGTGGTACTAGGGACAGACCCAGGGCGTTGCTTCTGGGGAAGGGGAGCCAAGACGAGTGTGGGCTGACGGGGCTTCCCCACCCTCTGAGCTGACATCCGGGTTACCAGCCAGGGCCTCTCTTGGGGGGACACCCCCACTCCCACCCTGACTGCGGCTGCTTCCCCTGTCTGGCTTCCAGGGCTGGACCGAGCAGGTTGGAGGATCGTGGGCAGGAGCCAGGAAGGGCAGAGCGGAGTGTATTGAGTATCAAGCTAGTTGCCGCCGTGCCCTGGGGAATTGGCTGCTTGTTTCAGGACCTGCAAGATCCACGGTGAATAGCCACCTGCCCACGGGGGGTTAGAAAGCAGGCTTCGGGTAGAGCCAAACTTGAAGGTGGACAAAGAGGCTTGGTTCCACCTTTCCTGGAAGATCTACCACATGCCAGGCACAGCCTCATTTAATCCTCATGCAACTCTTCCAGGGAAGTAGTATTATTTCCATTTCAAAGGAAGAAACCAAGGCACAGAGAGGTTAAGGACCTTGCCTGAGGCCACACAGCAAATTCTCAGTTCTCAGTGTAGCACACAATCTCTACTGGTTGTCCTGGACTAGCTGCAAACTTTTTGCTTTTGTCCCAGATATATAATCACTGCTCAGCCCACGTTCTTCCACAAGCATAATTGCCAGTGTTTATTAAACATGTTCATAGTGCCAAGCACTGTCTGTTACATTATTTGGAATTCTTGCAACACACCATTTGAAGTGAGGGTGTTTATCCCCACTTTGCGGATGAAGAGTTGAGGCTCAGAGAGCTGAAGGGACTCATCAGGGTCACGCAGCTGGGAAGTACAAGCAGGTGTGCACCCGGGCAGTCTGACCCCAGCCCTCCTTGGGGACCAGCCCTGCAGTCTCCTCTGCAGACAGCCGGCTTCCCCTCTGCGCCCCCCCTCCCCGCTCCTCCTCAGCAGGGGCTCTGCCCTGCACTTCTTCTCAGTCTGTCAATAAGCAAAGAGGGAGGGAGATTCCTGCCGCCCCAGGAAGGGCCGTTTGGCATCTCAAAAGAATTGGCCAACTAGTGCCCCATCGCTGCCAACAGGCCACCTTTTACTGTGTCTGTGGTCAGCAATGGGCCCCCGGCGGTGACTTGCTGTGTGCACTGGGGCCTCTCATGGAGCTGTGCTGAGCGGGTGGGAACAGTGCTCTCTCCAGCTCTCCGGTAAAGGTCACGTCTTCACTTGTGGAAATTCCTGCCAGAAATACAGGAAAAGAGCAAAATGGTCTCCAAGGCCCTTCTGCGCCCCGGGGGCTGTCTCCCGCGGCATCCAATCAGGCTCAGTGTGATGCTCCTGGCCGGCCCCGCCGCCCACCCCAGGCCCTTCCTGAGGGTCCTGCCTGCCCCATGGGGCAACTGAAGCTTAGAAGTGACAGGGACTTGCCCTGTATCTATGGGTACATTGTGGGAATGGCATTTGGTCAGCGTCCCCTGGAGTCCCAGCTGTGCTGTGCTGGTAGATCCTCTGACCCGTCCCCACTAGTCACCTGGTGTGTGTCTGCTGAGGACAGAGTCTGCACTGTGGTTTTCCCGGGTCAGGGCTCTGGGCTGCAGGTCCCCTCTTGAGTTTGTCTCGAGCCCTATTTCTCAGCAGTGCAGTCCGATGGCCCCCGCCCGGAGGTTTCTGAGCAGTCTCTGGAAGGCTTTGTCTCTGTGGCGCTGGTTTCTGGCTCCTCTGGCCGACTCTTGCTGTCCCCACTCCATGCAGTGTCCACTCAGGTCTGTCCTTCCGCCTCCCGCAGAATCACCCCGCCCACACCAGGCATTTTTTGCACACAGTGGGCTTCCTGGGTAACGTTGGGGGACCACAAGGAGACGGTCTCTGCAGCTGAGATTCCAAAAGTTCTCGGTTGACTCTCAGGCCTTGTGTGGCTGCCTGTCAAGTTTTTATTCAAGGACACAAGGAAAGTGGACAAGTCAGATGGGTGCCGTGGAATTAATCTCTAAGTGAAGCAGGGCTCACGGCAGAACGTTCCAGCATCCTGAATTCAGCAGCCCCTCCCAGCTCCCCTGCCCCATGCACTTTGCCCAGGAGATCAGCGAATGCCGAGAGGACGCTGGCCGTGGGCCAGATGCTGTAGGATCTCATCACTCCTCCCACCACCTCTGAGCGAAAGCTGCTCCTATTCCTCATTGTGCAGATGAGGAAACCGAGCCTTAGATTAATCGCTGGCCCAAACCATGCTGGTGGGGGTGGACCTGGGGCTCCTCTCTCCAGTGTCCCTGTTCTTAGCCTCTGGTCTGGGGAAGCATTGTGCACTTGACTCCTCTGTGCACGTCCTCGGCCCTCACATGGTCGCCAGCTCTGCCTTCCAAAGGCCAGCTCTTCTGAGTGGCCACTGCTGCCTGATGTGGCCCTCCTTCACTGGGCAGCTGGTGGATGGCTGAGGGACTGCATGTCCAGGCTCCCGAGTTGACTCAGCCTGGGGTGGGGACAAGGGCTGTGGGGACGCAGGTGTCTCCCCAGAATCCGGCCCCTTGAGCACCCTCCCTGCGCTCCGCGAGTCTGCAGAGCTGTGTCCATCAACATGTCCTCGTCTTTTAATTTGGGGAAAGAGGACATGAAAGGAAAGAAACACAGCGGTGGTGGGGGGGGGGGCAGGACGTCTTGTTGGCTCCCCGGGAAGGCGGGCAAGATGGATCGAGGGCCCCGCCGTCCTCTGAGCTCACGCTGTTTGGCTTCAAAGTCGTTTCCCACATGATGCATTGTGCTTTCTGGAAGATCAATTCCCCCTTCTCAAGACCACAGAAGAGTCTCCGTGTTTCAAAACACATTTGAGCTTTTTAAAACTAACATATTCAGTCGCATTGCCTCTGGTATCTGTAAGCAGACCCAGTCCCTGCTATTTTTGGGATCATTTCCAGAAAAATAATTTACTTTTCATTGTGGAGTCTGTCAGGCTAAGTGGAGTGAGTCTCTTTGTGGGGCTGGACGAGTAAATCCAGTCCTGAAAAAAGACGGGGATTTAAAACCTTTCCTGCAGAGACGGGCTCGTCGCTGGGCCTGCCTCGTAGCTGGAAATCAAAAGGAGCTGTCAGGAGGCCTGTGCACGCCACACGCTTTGCTATCATTTATCAGGTCTGTTTTTTTTTTTTTTTTTAAGTAGCCAGGGCTGTTTGCATTAATAATAATAATAGCTCTATCAAGAATCACCCTTGTGTGCTAAAAATAGCTCCCTTCCCAGTTCAGAAGTTAAGAACTTAGACTCTGCAGTGGAATGGACCAGAATTCAAAGCTCAAGTTACTCAACCTCTCTGGCCTCAGTTTCCTCATCTGAAAAAACAGGCTGAATAAAGGTGTCTCCCACCGGGCTGTGTGAGGGGCAGAGGAAGGAGGCCCACCGGGCAGGGCCAGAGTCAGCACTAGGCACAGGCCCCTTTAAAATCAGAAGGAAAGTAATGAATAGGACAATCAACAAACGCGTGGAAAACCAGCTTGGATTGTTTTCGCCTTTATATCACTACGGCCATAAAAACGTAATCTTAAATATCTGTATATATATATTTTTTGGTATGGAGTAGGAGTTCACAAAGGCAAAAATGCCCCAGGCCTATGCAACTCCAGCGCCAGGCCTGGCCTGCATCTGAGGCAAGGGCAGTTTCTGTCCTGTGAAGAAGTCCAGAAGGTGGCTGCCTGGCGCTGGCCCGGCCTCCCGGCTCCTCCAGGACCTGGACTTCTGTTTCCCATCACTTTGCCCCATGGTTCCAATGGCTGCTGGGACATTAGCCATCATGTCTGCATTCCAGGCATCAGAAAGAATGAAGGGGGAAAGGGCCAAAGGAGCCCTCTTCCAGAACATTCTGGGAATTCCCCCAACCTGAGCTCAGTCCCAGGTCAATGGCTTAGCTGCCGGGGGCCGGAAGAGGGCGTGTTCGGTCTGTGGCTTTGCCTTTCCAGGGAAAGGGGGTGCTGTTCCAGGCAGGGAGGAGGGCCAGCTCCGAGACCCAGAGGGAAGAGGTGCTGGCTCTCCAGGGGAGCAGCCGGCCAGCAGGAAGAGGGAGACCAAGTCCTCCCCCAGGTCCTCTCGTGGAGGCTGCTTCATCCAGGCCTGGCCCTGCAGGCACCGATGGCTCTGCGGACTGGGCAGGGTGAGGGAGGGACCCGGGGACCAAGCAGGTGCGAGGTCTCTGCGCCCACGGCGCGGCCTCTCTTGGACCTCAGATCTGCGCGCGGCCTTCTCGGCTCTCTCCACCCGCCTGGCCTGCATGCGCCCCGCGGTCTCCCCAGCCAGGGGGAGCCTGTCTGGGGCAGGACCTGCCGGCCATTCCTCGGCAGCTCTGCCTGTCCGCCCCCCACTTGGTGCTCACAGGGGACAGGTGCAGGCTCTGGGCCTCCCCGGCTCCCACACTCCCCCTCTGCCCCGCAGCTCAGGGTGCCTCGGAGGCAGAGGGGCGCGACGTGACTTTTTTGAAAAGGATTTTTTCCGGCTGAGTGGAAGGACTGGCCGTGGGGCAGAAGCTGGCAGCTGGTGGGGAGGCCCCTGCGGCTCCAGGAGTGGGGGACGGTGCAGCTTGGTACCCGGGACAGACTCCCCCTTCCCTTCCGAGGCCGCTCGGTGGCTGCACATCCCGTTCCCATGGGGGGAGGAGGAAGCTGCGCCCCTCAGAGGGGCCACACCAGCGTCAGTCCCACCATGCAGAAGGCTCGACCCCAAGTCACACAGTGGATGGGGACTGGTTGGGGACGTGTGCCAGCCCGAGGCCCACGAGGTGTTAAGCACTTTGGAGCCTCCTTCGCGGAGCACAGGCCTGGGTTTGCGCAGACCCCGCGGTCTCTGTTGCCTCCCGCGCTGTGCCGGCTTCCTCCACTGACGGGGGCTGCTGGGACCTCCGCTGCCCACGGCTCTGACCCCCATTTTACAAAGAAGGGCAGATCAAGGAGCCCAGAAAGCACTGTCCTGGGGTCACGAGGTTGCTGTCGGGGGGTTACAGATTTCTGGCTGTAGAAGTTTCCAGAACCAGAGTGACAGGGAAGGGACTCGTCCAATCCTGGTCCATCCTCCCTCCCACTTTCCGTAGAGAGAGGAACAAAACATTCCCCAGTGTGTCCCTCATCTGTGCCCAGAGCCGGGCAGCCCGCCCGCGGTTTTATGTGTTTGCTGAAGCTTCCCAGAACGTGTGCCCTGGGCTTCTGCACCTGGGAGTGCTGTCCCAGAGACCTCGTCACAGCGTGTGAGTGTGTGTGTGTGTGTGGGGGGGGGGGCGTGGCTCTTGTTCCCACCCCCACTCGTGGCCCTACTTGTCATTCCACACTCCTGTCTCCCTTTGGTCCCTGAAGACAGCCACCCAGGGGTAGAAGTACCTGCCCTGGGGAGACCCTCGTGGGCAGAGGATTTGGAGGCTCCTTCTGGAGTCTGCCGGGCGCTGAGCTGTGCAGAGGGAAAGGCCTTTTCTCTCTGGGTTTCCTGGGGCAGTGGGGGAGATGCCGAGCCGTCATTTACCTTTTTCTACATTTTCCCAATTTTCTCAATCTGTTCCCATAGCAACCCTAATAGGGATTGGGTTGCTAGAAAAGCATTCGTTTCTATAGAAACAATTTGTTCTATAAGAGAAAAAGTTTACTTGGTAGCACATGAAATCTAATATTAGGATTTTGGTTTTGTTGGTGGATTTTTTTTTTTTTTTCCTGTCAGCCAGAGGAATATTTCCCGAGCCACCTACAGACGTATGTTGCAGCTTTAGGCTCAACATTTCATCTCACGTGTTTCCATATGGGATGGAGGTTGCGGAGTCTCAGTCCCTTGGATCTTTACCAAGAAGACAAAATTAAAAACTGTTGACCACTTGCATATTCAGACACAGGGGCTAGACTAGGTAATCTCTTGAGCTGTTATCAAAAATTTTTTTTTTCCCTTTTGGCCCAGGAATTTGCTGTTTCTTTTGACTTTCCTTTAAAAACCCTGAGGCGTTTTGAATGGATTGCGGTAGGCACTTTGGTTGCAAGCCGCAGAAACCCAACTCAAAACTGGGCAAGAAAAAAAAAAAAAAAAGGAAGAGGAGGATTAGTTAGTTTTCAGGTTTTTGGAATCCTGGATTCAGGAATGGCTGGATCCAGGGCTTGTGAAGACCTGGTCCCTTACCCTCACTCAGCAATGTCTTCTTTCTGTGCTGGTTTCATTCTCGGGCAAGCTCCTAGGAGGTTCCAGAGCTCCAGTTTGCTTCTCCAGGGAACGGAGAGTACCACTTTTCCAAAATTCCAGGAAAAGTCACGCGATGATTCTAACCAGATTGACAGGTCGTGTGCACATCCCAGAACAAGTCGGTGGGACTGGAACAGGACGAAATGAGCTGACTGGCCAGGCCTGGGCACTTCCCGTGGGGTCAGAGGTGAGGTCAGCGCTGTCAGCCCCACAGACTGAGAGAGATGAGGAAAGTTCTCTAGAGGACCCAGAGCAAGAGGTCAGGACGTGCAGGCGGCACCTGTCATGGACCACTCTGGGGACCAAGTCCAAATGGCCAGAGTGGACCGCTGTGACCACAGCCTTACATGACGGGGCTGGCCTGTAAGAACTCGCTCTCGTGCCAGCCTGGACGGAGAGAGAGCGGGCAGCCAGGGCTTCCCCTCCCGATCATTTCCTTTTCTAATTAACCTCCTACCAGCTCCACTTCGAGAACATCTTTCAAACAAGCGGTTCTTTTTTTCCCTTTTGAAGGAAGTTGGAAAAAAAAATCAGAATACATTTGCATGTTGCCTAAAACATTCTAAACCCGTGTCTTATCTTTCTCAGGAGCGGTCTGGTCTTTTCAGTGTCGGGAGCTATATAATGAGAGTCACCTTCAGCCTCGCCGGCTCTTTTTGAAAAGGTTATCGTGAACAGGGGACAAAAAAATCACTTGAAGCGCAGCTGGGTCTGCTTTTCAATTGTCTTTTCATTGCAAAGTTCAGAGAGTTCCAGAAAAGCATGCATCAGCAGAAGCAGAGGCAGCAACTGCCTCCTATCTGTGTATTTTTTGGGGGAGGATATTCCCCAGGATGATGGAAGGTGCAAATTATTTCAGGGAAGGTGTTGGTGTGTGGCCAGTCATTTAAATTAACAGGATTTCCAGGGCTTATTAAGAGCTTAAAATAGGATTGTTAAAATTCAGAGAGCATTTTTGATTTGAGTTTAACTTCTGCTATCTGGGCTTTTGGTTTCAAAAATGTTTAGTTCTCAGTGCCATTAATTTGCAAAGATATTTTAAAAGTTTAAAATAGCCTTAGGATTCTTCTTTTCCTCTTTAATAATCTGGGTTAATGATTTCCGAGGAGATCATTTCCAACAGAGCTTCTGTATTTCCGGCCTGGAGCCTTCCTGCCGGGATCAGAAGGGAACCAGTGGGAGTCTTTAATTTCAAGGCAGGACCATGTGCCTCTCGTGCTTCTTGGGAGTGACCCCCAGTCTCAGCAGCCATGTGAGGGGCTCTTCCAGGGATGGAGTGGGCGCCTCAGCAGACGACGTTCCAGGGAGACTCGCGGGGAGGGCCTGGTGGTGAAGTGCGTCTGCGTGCATGAGCGTGTGGGGTGGGGGATTGGTCTGTGATGAGTGTCCTTTCTAACACGGAGGACGATGGTGGCCTTCAGCTGTGGGGCAGGGGAGACTCGGGTGTCTTCCCCAGAAGGGCCATGCCTGCAGAGAAGTGACCAAGGGCACTCAGATGCACAATCACACCACTGCCGTCGGGTGCAAGCGCAGGTCCTGATGCAGGCGGGGGCCTAGGAGTCAGTGCCCCAGTCATGCTTGCGGGCAAGAGGGAAACCACACGCTTTTCAAGCTCTGCTGGTATCGCATTAACTAATGTACCCCTGTGTTTGTCAGCTTTCCAACACTATAACAACATCCTTGAGACAACTACTTTATAAAGTAGAGAGGCTTATTTAGCTCACAGTTTTGGAGCTTCCTGTCCAAGATCAGATGGATTCACTGCTTTGGGTCTATGGTGAGGTAGCATGTCATGGCAGGGGCATGTGGTGGAGCCAACTGCTCACCTCCTGGGCCAGGAGGAACAGGAGGGGACAGAGGTCCCACACTCCCAATGACCTGAGGACCTTCCGCTAGGCTCCACCTTTGAAAGTTTCCACCCCCCTCCAAAAGCGCCACCAGGGGCCCTTGAGGGGACTTCAACATCCAACCAAACGCTAGAGCAATCCCATGTCTATTACAGCCGGTGCCAGGAGGAGAGGGGTGATGGGCTGCCCGCAGGGTGTAATTGCAGGGGTCCCTTAACTGGGGCCATTAGTGAAATTAATTGACCACACAGCACCTGATTCCTAAAAAACTTAATCAACACATCATAACCGCACATGTTCATGTGGTGCAGTGTGATACTGCCATAAAGTACACACACATTACGATCAAATCAGGGTAATCAGTACGTCCAGCACTTCAAACATTTGTCATTTCTTTGTGTTGGAAATAGGCAGCTCCTTTCTTCCGGCTATTTTGAAATATGCAATACAATTGCTGAAGCTCTAGAACATCTTCCTGTATTTTGGGGCCCGGCCACCTCTCTCCTGTCCTCACCCCACCCCCAGCCTCTGGGGATGGCGGTTTCTTTCTCCCCTCTGTGAGGTGGACTTAGGAGGCTCCCACGCGAGAGCAGGAGTGTGCAGTCTCTCCCGCGGTGTCTGGATGATTTCACCTGACATCACGTCCGTCAGGCTCATTCATGTTGCCACGAGAGACCGGGTTTCCTTCTGCTTTGTGGCTGGAGGGCCTCGGATGGTGCGTGGTCAGCCACATCTTTGCCCACCCCTTCACTGATGGACACCTTGGTCCATTCTGGGCCGTGGGGATGGGGGACGGGGCTGCGGTGAGCCAGAGCAGGCGCCTCCCCCACGCACCCTCTGGCTTTCCTCTGGTGCAGACCCGTCACAGAGACGCGGCCTGCTCCCCGTCAGCCCCAGATGGAAAGCTCAGCCCTGGGTCTGCGGCCCCTGAGCCCCGAAGGCCTCTCCCTGCAGCCACTCACTCTGGCTCATTCATGAAACGCTCACTGTCTCCTGGGCAGAGGGCTGGGCGCTGTCACTCGTTCCTTTGAAGTTTCGCTTGCTTCGAGATCAACACCCACTTACTTCCCACCCCCAGATCGGCTCCATGTGGAAACTGCTAAAAGCTTTCGCCCACTCCTCGGGGTGGCTGTTGGATCCGTGGAATCATAGACTGTGGAATGAGGGAGGCCCCTGCCCCAAAGCCCCTGGGGGGGCAGCCATGCCCACTGCCCTAGAGATGCTGGGGATCTTGAAAGAGACCCTATCTACCACCTACTCTTGAGGTGCTGCTTTTCATGATTAAAGGGCCTGGGTATAACTGGGAAGGTCTGTGGTCCACTAAGACCCTTGAATCATCACCTCTTGGAGGCTGTTTTGATCATCAATGCAAATAGCAATTTTTATCTCATGGGTTTGTTTGATTTTGATGGATTTAAAAGCATGTCATAAATCCTAACGTGCCAAGGAAATGTAAGGGCCTCATTTATCATGCGTAGGAAGGAGACCCAAGTATGCTTTCCTAGTGTGGTTGATGATGTGCTGGCAAGCTGGCTGTGCAGGAAGAGAAGAGAGGCCTGACGCCAGGAGCGGCTGGTTTCCTTGGTGTGAATACACACAGCAGGGCCGATTTCTGCCGCGGGCGCTCTGACGGGCTGATCACCCGCTCACCGAGTTCCTGCGTAACAGTCAGAATTCCCAGAGGTTTAACAACGTGCTTTCTTGAGTAGTAGGAGTCGCTCCCACTCACCCGGCCCACTCAGGTCCCAAGCTGCCTGGACCTGGACCAGCTCCGGCTCCTGCTGTCTCTGTGGTTTTGTGCAGGTGGCCAAACCCCTGTGTCTGTTTCCTCATCTGTAAAGTGGGGATGTGATCGCACTTGCCTCCTGGGGTCAAAATAAAGATGCAGTGAGGTAATGCAGACAGAGTGTTTCACCCCCAAGTAGGTGCTCAGTTAATGCCAGCCACTCTTCTTCATGCAGTTTCTCTTGGTCACCTGCTCGTGCTGGGGTCTGGGCAGACACACTCCCTAACAGAGTTGCCTTGTCCTGTCATCTGAAAGTCATGGATTCACCCCATTTCAGCCTGGGCACCGGGCACCCGCAGGTTGAGCTTCTCCAGCCTCTTACAGCTCACTCGCCCATCCCTGCAGACCCCAGCCAGTGCCTCCCTGTGTCTCGCTCTACAAACGGCGGCTGAGTCCTCTGGCAGTCGGGGGGAGCACTTCAGACACCTCAGTCTAACAGATGGAGCAATTGTGATTGCGGGAGGCTGGGTGTGTGCCCAGATTCACAGCTACCAACACGGAGGGGCAGGATTTGAATCCAGAATCTTTGTGTCTAAACCACGCTCCCCGCTTTAGAAAAGGAAAACCCTAGAGTAATTTCCTGATTGGATCTATTCTCCTCAGCCCCCAGTTCCGATTTTACCGTGCGGTTCGGTGCCTTCTCGTAAACTCACCAAGTCCTGCCAACATCACCACGATCTAATTTTAGAACATTTCCATCAGAACCCAAAGAAAACCTAGATGCCCCCTTTCCCCAACCCCAGGAGATACTGGACACACCTCTCGGCTCCCACGAGAACACCTGAGCTGCACCAGTGGCCCCCATGGGAACGCGGCAGAGTTGGCGGAGCAAGGCGCTCACCGAGGCTGAAGACCTGTCCTGGTCCCTAGAAGGCCTCTCCCGGCTGGGTGGCGTCTTTCCTGTGCCCTCCCTGCCATCGTGAGGGGGTAATTGTCTTAGGGCTGCCCAGCTAGTCTCCTCGTATCGCCCTGGCCCCTGCTTCTCCGTCTCCTCCCACCTCATGCCCTGACTCCTCAGCTGCCCCCAATGCCCGTGGCCCCACATCTGCTGGGCGCTGGGGACGGAGCTGAGATTGGAGCCCCCGACGGTGCCAGTCAGACATGGAAACCAAAGGGGGGCTCCAAGGGGCACCTGGAGGCGGCCGTGTGGCACTTAACCCTGGGCTGCTCAGTCCCTGGAGGACGCGTGTCAACTGCAGCCTGATCCTAGTATTGTCCCACAGCCCCCTTGTGGCGGGCTATTTTTAGCTCCTGTTGGCCTCCTCTGGCCGTCCATTCACCTTCCCCGGCTGATGAACGTGCGATGCTTCATCTCCCGACCCCAGACTTGCTCCTTGTTGGGTGGTGAGCATGGTGGTGGGTGGAAGGGGGAAAAGAGTGTTCAACAAAATCACTTATCTCTGTTCCTTGTTGAGGCTGAGGGTTTGTAAGCCACACGGTGCCTGCAGTGGGGGTGGGTTGGTGTTTCTGGATGATTTCTTCTTCTTTTCCACCCCGGGAATCCTGCTGGCATTTGGGAAGAAAGACTCGCAGTGGCATTCCAATCAATGGGCCTCAGAGAACAGCCAGGGCCAGGGGGCCCCGGGGACCCTCAGCTCCGGGGCTCCCGAGGACCACATCCTGGGTTGTGCATTCAGACTCAAAGGCCACTTGGCGACCTTGTCCACAAAAGACGACATTTCACTCCTTTGTGGACCCCGGGGCCTTTCCTTCAGAAGGAAGTCAAGTTCTCACTAAATGAGTGAACTCAGAACCAGGTCCCCGCGCCCCGTGCGCCTTCCTTGGTCTCTCGCTGGGGGTAGCCCAGACTGGCCGACTGCAGCAGCCCCTTGAGAAGGTCATCGACTATGGTCTCTCTGTTCCCGGACTTTCCAAGTCAAGCCTCTCTGCCCTCCTGGCAGCCTTGGCGCTGCTGGTATCCGGGGCTGGAGAAATCCTGGCTGCACAGGGCGGTCCTGGGTGCTCAGAGGCTACCACACCCCTGACCACCGCTCCACGAGCATCTCCCTAGGACAACCCCAAGTAACTCAGGACATTGCCAAATTGCTCCTGGGGGTGGGGTGGGGCACTGCTAGGGTTTTGAGAGAAAAAAAGGCAAGGGCGGGGGCAGGGAGATGCCCACGCAGGGACCTTGATCCTGGCCCTGTTCTCGGCCGCACTGAATGGCTAGGTGGCCTGGCAAGTCTGCACCTTCAAAACGGGCACCCGCCACACGGGCCTTGCTGAGCGGGCTCCACCCTGTCTCTGTGAACGTGCGTCGAGGGAGTGTCCTCTCCCCACTGCTGCCGTCCAGTCTGGTCAATGCGCACCTTTGCCAGCAGCAGGGGGCCGTGGGACGGTGCTCCTGAGTCCGCTGTGGGGTGAGGGCCGCTGTCGATGGCTGCGGCTCGCTGACAATCAGAGAATCATCCAAAGAAGAGTGAGGTGGGACGAGGGGCCTGGCAATGGTGGCGGGGCCCCTGGAGACAGGGCTCTGGGGAAGGGAAAGGGGTTGGGAATGTCAGGGCTGGGAGCCTCTGAGAACCCTCCCTCCATTCTTGGGGCTGCAGCATTCAGCCACAGGATGGTCAGAGCTGGAGAGCCAAGCACCGGAGGTCACTGCTGCTGCCCGAGGGCCTCGCGCACCCGTTTAGCGAGAGGTGGAAGATGGCAGCTTGCGACTCCGCTGCTGCTGGGGCCCCTGCGCTGCCCCTGGCAGGACAGAGGAAGGTTTGGAGGCTAACATGGTCCTGAAGGCCTGGCCAGACCCGTGGTCATCTGCCCACATGGGTCACTCTGGAGCCGCCTTGTCCTGGTCCCAGACCCATGGCTTCCTTCCTGGCCGTGCCTGGTTAGATGGTGACCCTGTGGCCATCTCTGCCAGGGCATTCACCTGCCTCTTGCCGCACAGACAAGGGCCCTGGCCCTTGCCAAAGGTCCATGGTCTCAAGGACTCTCTTTCTCTCTGGGGTCATCCTTCCCTCCTTTCCTCAGGGACACTCATGTCCCCTCTCCTGAGATTTAGGAGGGTGGCTGAATCCCACCACTGGGCTAGTTGGCCTTTGAAGACAGTTTCAGCTTCTCCTCCTGCACACTTCTCCCTGACCCGGGCAAGAAGCGCCGAGCCGGCCTTGCTAGAGTGGGGACAGGACGTGGACGCAGGGAACCCAGGCTGTCACAAGGGGGTCCTGCCTTTTCTTTGTCATTCCCAGGCTTCCTGGCCACTGGCCAAGCTTCCAAAGTGTGGAGAGCCACCCAAGACCAGAGCCGGGCTGTGGACCACACCTGGACAGTGGGGCCTCGTGCCATTGGGTGAGTGGGTGGGAGTGGACGGGTCCCGGGCTCCTGCCCTCAGGTGGAGATCACCCCGAGTGGGGGCTGCTGGAGCAGGGGTGGGCTGGGACGTGCCCCTGCGCCTTCCTCGGGGGCAAAGGCTCACTCTGTCTCCTGTCTGGTTGCTCAGCACGAGTTGGGGCAGCTGCTCGGCCGCGCCCGGACCCTTCCTCTAGTGCAGCACCGTGCTCTGACATTTCCCCAACTCTCCTCTCCACTCCATCTCCATGGTTGTCAGGGAAACAGTTTCCTGGGCAACCTGTTGACTTATTTGGCTGCCAAGTTTGTATTATCCGGAGTGGGGAGCCGTAGTGGAGGGTTGGGGAAAAAAGTGTCACCAAGGTAACCGTCAGCAGCCGCTTAATTATAGTTTTAGGTGGAGATGAATTCTCTTTTGCAAATGGGAGTGTATTTTTGGTTTGGGGAGGGGAGACCCCCTCGGAGATGAACATTCTCTAATTATATGCCTGCAGTTGTGGAGGATTCGGCTTCATTGCAAGTAAACTTGGTCTCATTCAGGATTGATTGGGGGGTGGGGGACAAATAAAATAATGAAAATGAATCAGTTGGATGGGAAACAGGCAGTGGGTGTGGTGAGTGTGGCCGGGCTGTGGGCGATGCTGAAGCCTGTCCCTGTCACTGGGGGCTGTTCCCGAAACATGTTCCCCTTGGCCCAGCAAGGGGTGCAGGCGGCAGTCCTGCCCCTGGGCTCTGGAGTCACGTGGCCCGGGTTCAAATCCCGTCTTGGCAGCTCCTTGACTCGAGCAAGCGGCATAACCTGGCTTTGCTTCAGTTCCTGCAGCTGAACTGGGAGAAACGGTGGAACCTCGCCAGGGGTGACCCGTGGGGCCGAGATCTGGGTAAGAGGTCCTTGAAGGACAGCGGGTGCAGAGTGGCCCCATGCAATCAGCTGGCATTGCCAAGCCGGCGCCTCCTCTCGTGCTCACCCTGAGTCCGTGTGCCACATGTTCACCACCCGGGTCTTCCGTGGGCCACCGGCTAGCCCACGGGCGTGGTTATCGCGTCGCTGTGCGATGGTGTCATCGTCACCATGCCTACCAACCAGGGCAGAGCCACCAGGTCAGCTCACACTCACAACAGTCCCAGGAAGTGAGGACGGTTGTTGTGTCCACTGGACCAGTAAGGAAGCTGAAGAGGGAACGGGTACATTTCCTTTCTTTTTCTTCAGTTAAAAGAGCTACTTTGCAGGACTTTGTAAGGAGCTGTCTCCGGGCTGTGTGTGGCTTTGACTCTCCCCTGCTTGGTTTTGCAGTAGTTTGGACCAAATCGAGAATCCAGGTGGAGTTAACCTGGGTGCAGGGCAGTGTCCCTCCAGGGAGGCACCCTTGCAGGTTCCTTGGATCCTGAATAAGGTAGGATGTTCTGGAATCTTCCACCAGCCTCCTGATCATCAACCTTCTCTGGAGGTCAGAGCCCCAGGGCTGAGGAGCAGGTAGCCCTGGGGTGCAGGTGATGGTCCCCACTGGTCATTCTGCACACAGGTGAGCTGGGGATGGTGCTGGCCAGTCCAGAGCAGGACAACCCTCTGCCAACACAGAAAGGGGCTTCCTGCTGCTCCTGAGATTCTGCACCCCCAGGAAGCCCAGGTGATCACGGTGTAAACTACTTGAGTCCACTGGGGAAATAAGAGTCCCAGGCCTGCCGCTGGAGTCAGTGTTGAAGCCAGTCTGTGGCTGTGGTAAGGAGATGAAGTGTCCCCCAAAGACCTGTGTGTCCCAGGCCTCGTGCCCAGTGCAGCAGTGTTCAGGGCGGGCCCTGGATCATAGCTGAATGGGCTCTCAGGAAGGGGGAGAAACTGTAGGTGGTGGGACCTCGTTGGAGGGTGACTATCTTGGGGACTATATCTTGTTTTCTGGCCCCTTCAGTTTCCTGGCATGGAAGTTTTCTCCTCTACACACTTCCGCCATGACGTTCTGCTTCCCACAGGCCTAGGAACCATGGCGCCAGCTGACCATGGACAGAACATGAGTCCAAATAAATCCTTCGTCCTCTCAGTTGCTTTTCCCAGGCATTTTGTCACAGCAACAAAAAGTTGGCTGACAACTATTTTAGCTACAGGACTGACCCCCTGCTGCAATGACGAACACTGAAATCAGGGACTCTCGAGTCAGGGCCAGCACCTGCCACCATGTACCAGGTGACATGGCAAATACCGCTGTTCTCGGTACCTCAGTTTCCTCATTGGTCAAAGGGAGACGATGGCGACCCCCACTTCCTGGGATTGTGAGCATGAACTGAAATCATGACTCCGGAGGTGCTAGGACCAGAGGGACTCTCCAACAAATGGTAGGTGTGGTCACGATGACCAACTCGCCAGGTTGGAACAGAGAAGTCCTCAGGTCCCCAAGGTGGGTGGCTCCGCCCCTCCCCTCACATGCTGGGTATAAAACTCTGAAACTCCCTGGACTCAGGGTTCAGAGGATTAATTGATCACCGCAAAAGCTGTGCCCTCTGAACCTGGCTGCAGCCAAATAAAACTGTCCCCGGCTGTCTTTGGGCCCTGCCTCGTGAAGGGTCTTCCTGGGGACCCCTCCCCTGCCTCTTCCTCCTGGTCCACAGGTGAGCAGGCAGCCCCACCCCAGGCCGCACCATGATGAGCCGAGCTGCCTCCCCAGAGGCTCAAAACCATGAGGCCACCTGATCGCAGACAGGGGCAGGGGAGGGGTTCCCAGCCCATGACCACCCACTAAGACCCTCCCACTGGGCCCCATTCCTGAAGGTCCTGCCCCCTCCCAGGAGTGTCTGGGGCCCTGCCTTTCACACACGGGCCTTTGGGACAGTTGTGCCAGCCACAGTGGGGCTCAGAAGCCCACAGTCTGCAGAAGTTCACATAAAAGCAGCTTTTTCTCTCACTGTTCTGGGTAGGTTAACCCTTCAAGGACAACACCTGAGAAGGGAGAGCTGCTGTTATGCTCGAATTCGGGACCTCCAAAAGACCACCAGAGACCAAGATCGATGTAAGCAGCAAAGAGGTGTTTATTGCGAGCTAGCTCGGTCCTCCGCACACACACACAGCAACTGGTGACGCCGAGAGGCCCCTGAGCCCAGGGTTTGCAGCAGTTTTATACACTCTTTGGAGAAGGCAGGGACCCCCACATACATCATAGCATCTCTTAGCAAATCATCACACACCGCGGGAAAATCAAACAACACCTCTAAAACATGATGAGCACATTCACTGGCGGGAACAAGTTGGGCAGGGGTGATTGGTTACTACAAGAGGGGGATTGCTTTGAACTGATTGGTTTAAGCCAAGAGGGGTGTACGTGCTGAACTACATGGTTTCCCAACACGTTATCAACCACCATAAACTACTGGGGGGTCATCTGGCATCCCAGGTATTTCCCTGTCTCATGCTGATTGGTGGCTGCTAGGAGGTTGCTATGGGTCCCCATCTAGCCTGACTGAGTCAGGGACACCTGGCGCAGCAGATCTCTCCTGTTATTGGTAGATAAACAACTCAGCAGGGTGGGAATGTGCCTAGGAGTGCTCTGTGGGTTTTTCCAAGGACAAAGGTGATGTCCCTTCCTTGGACAGGCTTTGCTCTGAGGAAAAGGCTGGTTTTTCATTACTTCTCCCCTCTCTTTCCTCCCCCTCCAGCTGTACCACGGAGCCCAGTTGTAACTTCTTTTATCTCAGAAATGTAGCCGTCTCTGCGATGTTTACGCATTTCTACAAACTACTACACTGGATATGTGTTTGTAAAAAACTAGTCAGGGGGTGTCCAGCACCTGGAGTGTGGATTTCTTCCAGGCTAGCGGCCAAGTAAAATAGGGCAACACGAAAATAGAGTTTATCTACAGTGAACTCTTTTGTAGAGGCTCTTTTGCTGACAGCCCTAAAATCAGCCATGGTGAGGATTTCTGGAGAAGAAAGATTTTTTTTGTGGAGGAGGGGGTGCCCCTACAGTGTGAGCTATGAAGACTCGAAGACTCAGGGATGAACTGGCTGCAGGACCCCAGGAGCTTCCTGTGGGCTCTGCAGCCCTGCAGCCCCGGGGCCAGCTCTCCTGCCAGGTAGGGGTGGGAGGCAGCTGAGGTCCTGCCATCCACTCACAGTTCACCTTGGTGAGATTAGTTTTAGCAAACAGCGTGGAGCGTGGCTGGAAGGTGCCACGTGCCTCCCAAGATCTATCCTGTCCTTTTAAAATAAAATTTTAATTTAATTTTAATCCTATTCTTCTTGACAAATGAACCTGCTGGGTGGCTCTGTGCCCCACTCTGGGCAATCACTATTGGCTTAAGACTTAAACTTGAATCCCGTCATGACTTTCTCATTTCCTAGCTTCCTTTGTAGCTGAGGCTGGCCGTGCGGCTCATTTTCAACTCATGAAACGCACAAGGACGCCTGTTTCTAGCAGGTCATGGAAAGCTAAGCTGTGCTTTTCCTAGGTAAAAGGAGCGGATATGGCCGGCAATGCCTTCTGCCATGCCCCTTTGTGCCTGGTGAGCAAAGGTGATGGTTGGAGTGAAGCAGCTACTTCGTACCCATGAAGAAAAGGCTAAGTGCCTGGTTACTCCAAGTGTGGTCTGAATTCTGCCCTTTTAGAAATGGAGAGGGCACCCCCAGACCTTCTGAACCCAAATCTGCATTTGAACAGGATCTCTGGGTGAGGCATGTGCATTGGGGTTTGAGAAGCCCTGTCTATGCCCCACAAGACTTGCTAAGCTGCTGAGCTGTTGCTGCCGAGGACTGTCCTCCGGGACTGTTGTCGTGGGTGGACTGTTACTTGCAGCCATGAGCATTCTTAATGGGTGCAGCTACAAGTTAAATGTCCTTTTGTGAAAGGTTTCCCTGACCCTCCAGGGGCCTGATGAAAGTACTGTCATCGTCCCTCCTTTAGAGCTAGGGCAGTGTCAGAGATACAGAATGCTCTTTCCCTGGGGCAGGCAGGTGGGGATGGGGCAGCCCTGCGGGAACGCTGACTTTTGACGTCTTCTTGCCCTCTGGCCTCCCAGCCTCCGCCCCTCCAGCCTCCTGCCCAGAAGTCATCACAGAGAGAACCCCCCCACACACAGATGCCTGTGGCTGGGCCACACTCCTGCTCCTGCTCCAGGGGACTTCTTGGTGTATTCCCCTCAGGTCCCCTCCGTGCCTGTCACTCACACAGTTGAGAGGGACACATTCGCGCCCTGCACGCCCTGCTTCCCTTCCGTGATCCCTGGGCAGCTCCGTCTTTCCATCCCTCACTGTGGATGGCCACTGGGCGGTCCCTGGGGGACGGTGACTGTCCGTTCTGCGATCCCTGGACTTCAGCTGGCTTCCTTCCCCTCACCCCCAGTTGTGAACGGCTTAATTTCCACATCAAGAAACCCGGTCTCTGCTGGGAAGTCCTATCTCAGATTCCCCAGGGGACTCCCTGGGGCGACCGCGGGGACTTGCGGAGGGTTAGGGTGCAGGTTCTGGCCCAGCGTCCCCTCCTGGTGGCTTCTTGTGGCTCCCTCTTCTCTCTGAGCCCACGGGCGGGGTGTGCACTGGACGCTCTGTGACTGTCCACACTTCCTTGTCCCCTGTCGTCCCCACGGACTCTTCACGCCTTCTCTGAGCCACATGCAGAGAGGAAGCCGTGTGGGGAGCCAGTGTCCCTCTTACCTCTGCCCCCTCCCCTGTGGCAGGCAGGACTCCCGCGGGCCTCGGGAGCCTCTACCTTTTGCTTCCATGCCTTCTCTGAGCTGCCGTCCCGGGGGCTGGTGGAGATGCCCTCTGTCATCCCCAGGATGTCCCTCACCTGGTATTGTCTGAAGCCTTGGGAGGGATGGCTTGGGTGGGACAGGCGGGCAGGCTGGCCCTTCCCCTCCCCAGGCACCGCCTGGTCTAGAGCCCCTCCTGGGTCTGCAGGCTCTGAGGCCACAGCAGCGGACTTTTGCCAACTCTGAATCTTGCCCTGTACCTGGGCAGGTGGAGGGACGGGGCACCACCTTGAGGGGCACTGGTCCCTCCGGTCTTGCAGACACTCTCCTTTCTCTCCTTGCCTTGAAAGCCCATCACCTTTTTCTGCCACCCGGGGACATGTGACATTCCCATGTTATTTTACCCGACTTTACTAGAGGCTTTGATTGGAGGGTGCCTGTCCTCCCAACCTGTGGTGACCCCCAGAGCCAGGAAGCCAAGAGGGGCCCCGTGCCTCGGAGGAACAGGACCTTGGAAAATGCAGGAGGGAAAATCACCAGAAATTATATTTTTTTAAAGAAAATATTCCATTGCTGTCCGTCAAGGCTTGGAGAGTCCTGCGGTCAGGACGCCTGCCGATGGCTTCAGGCCTGTTCAGCTTGTCTCACCACAAGCCCTGCTCTCTTCTGTGACACCCTGTGGCCATCTGTGGAGTTGTGTCAACACATTGGGGAACATTGATCTGACCCAATTACCATTGCAGTTGACCAACGAGACAGGTACCCGCAAGAAGAAGTGGCTCTTCAGTCCCTCGCACCATGTTTGTCACCCCCCTCGGATCCTCGAGGGACGTGGGACTGACTTGTGTGTTATTGCAGAGGTTTTCCTGAAAACAGGGTCGTAAATCAAGACCTTTCCAGGCATGTTTGGATCCTGCCAGGGAGGCTCATTATTTGAGGAGGTCCCCTTTAAACTCTTGTTTTTCATAAAGTCATGAATCACGTCCTTGCTCTCATGGGCACATCTGGAGTTCAGACTTTTCATCTGCCCTCGCTGTGAAATGTCACCGAGGACTCGAGAATCATCTCACAACCAGGGCCTGACATTCCCCGGCCTCGGGTCCCGATTTCTCTATCTGCAGACCCAAGGCTGGCGCGGCCCTGTGCGGGGGCATCGGTCTGCAGGGCTCGCAGACCGCTCCCGAGATCCGAATCGCTGGTAATGTTCAAGGAGACAGAAGGTGACACATAAATATCCTGTCGCAGAGGCTCTCTGGGAGGGAAGGAAGAGGATTTATTGAGACTGTTCCAAGCCAGAGAATGTGTCAGGTATTTATTTTTGAAATGATACTTGTATTTTAAATAGTGAATACATGTCTCTTGAAAAAAAATTCACACCAAGATTTAGACATGCAAGTGTCCCTCTGTGTCAGGGTCCAGCTACGGTGGTGGCCCCCTTCTAGGGACTGATTGTTTGTCCCTTCCAAGTTCCTATGTTGAAAACCTAGTATTCAGGGCAGTGACGTTAGTCGGTGGAGCCCTGGGGAAGTGATGAGGTCCCACAGCACAACCTTCGGGGACAGGAAGGGTGTCCTTATAAAAGAGGCCTGAGAGAATGCCCCTGCCCTCTGCCAGGGCCATTCTCTGGGGACACAGACAAAAGACAGCCATCCATGCACCAAAAACCTGGCACTCACCAGACCCTGTGTCTGCCTGGGCTTTGGAGCCTCCAGTGCTATAAAAAATAAACTTCTGTTGTCCAGAAGCCGTCCAGACTTTGGCAGCTTGTTACAGCAGCCTGTGTGGACTAATACACCCTCCCAAGACGCGACTGCTCTTATTGTCAAGTCCTCCCATGGTCATCCCATATGCATGGGTATGTAGAAACGCAAATTAGGTGCCTGAACATAAATAGGCTTTCTATACGTACTATTCTGTACCTTGACTTTTGCTTGAAGATTGCTCTTTTGTGTGTGTGTGTGTGTGTGTGTGTTTTGGTACCAGGGATTGAGCTCGGGGCACTTGACCACTGAGCCACCCCCCCCCCCATTTTGTATTTTATTTAGAGACAGGGTCTCCCTGAGTTGCTCAGCACCTCGCTTTTGCTGAGGCTGGCTTGGAACTCGTGATCCTCCGGCCTCAGCCTCCTGAGCTGCTGGGATTACAGGCGTGCACCACTGCGCCCGGCACCTTTGAGGATCCGTCTGTCTGTCCACACGGGGCTGGCTGGGTCTTGGACTGCTGGATAAGTTCCTTGGGAGGGAGGGGCCTTCAGTGGGTATTGCCCCCTCTGAGCAGAACTTTCTAGTGCTTTCACCTTCTTGCCCTGGGTCGGTGGTGCTCAGCTGTGGGGGCTTTAGCCCAGTGCCCAGGACTCAGTTGGCAGTGGAGAGCTCACTGACTGGGGTAGTGCCTGGGGGCGGCTACACATAGACGGCCCCCTGCAGAAGGGTCTCCGGTGCTGGCTGCCAGCAGGGCCAGGAGGGACTCCAGGGGAGCCGGGGTCTGGGGAGGAAGGGCCAGGCTGCAGGGCCAGGAGCAGCCCTGGATGTGGTCCTTTCAGAAAGGGAGGGAAGGCTCCCAGCCGACCCGCCCAGAGCCCAGAGGAAGCCGTGGAGGGGCCTACCCCGCTGCCATTTCCCTCCCCAGACTCCGCCCAGGGGTTCCAGAACAGCGGGAGGAGCCGCAGGTATCTCCCCCAAACCCAGGGAGGTCCTTCCCCAGAATCTTGAGGCTTTTAATGCCAGCGTGTCCGCATATTAGGATCGGGAGGCTCTCGGCGCCTAGTAGCCAGGCCTGGAGAAGCAGCGCCTATTTTTATCCCTAATTAAGAGAGTCTTGCGGAGGAGCTGGAGAGTTAATTGTACTTCAGCACATCGTTAGAGGAAGTTAATTGGATAAAGATGGTCCCTTCCTCCCCACATCCCAATATTTGCAGGCAGATGGCATTGTTCCCGCGGAGAAGCTGCTGTGGCACCAACACACACCGTCCCCTCCCTCCAAAGTATTGGTCGGTTCTGGGCCTCCTCGCGGGATGCTGTGACTGTTTGCATCTGTGCGCACTTTACAGTTTGCAAACACGTCCGTGCGCATTATCACGGGGAGTCCTGCAGGTGGCCGGGGTGTCATTATTCCCCAGGTAGGGGACAGGCTTCCGTGACTCGCCTCAGGCGGCAGCTCAAAGCAGGTACAGCAGGGCCTGCCCGGGTGCCCAGCTCTGCAGCGGCCACTTCTAGACAGTGAACGGGTCCTTGGTTCCTCCGTGACCTGGGTGGGCTGTGCCTCATCAGGGACGTGTGTGGAGCGCTGACCCAGGGACACACTGAAGTGAAGCAGCACACCCTGTGGTCCTGGGGGCCTGGGCTCAGACCCCAGCTCTGTCCCTGACGGTCGGGTGGCTTTGCGCAAGTGATGGTGACTTTGAGCTTCGGTTTCCTCCTCTGTTAAGGGAGCAGGGGACGGCTGTTCCAGGGGCTGCTGTCCAGAGAGGACACCACGGTCGTAAGAAGCTCTGCGTGGCTCCTCCCAGGTCCAGGTGGGTCCAGCTATTGTCCCTGATCCTGCCTGGATTCCGTGCTCAGCTAACTCACTGTTGTACCCAGGTGTCACACGTGCTCACACATCGGTCCCTCCCGAGGGTGGCTTCCTCGGTGGTGGCCTCCTCTGGGCTGGACTTGCCCTGGCCAAGGGAAGCCGCTAAGCCTGCTGGTTCCTCCCACCAGGGGCCAGGTCCCTCTGGTCACCTGGAGCCTGGGACTGTCCTGTCCAGCAGCTAAGGAGGGGCAGGAGATGCGCTGGTGGGCTTTACCGTGGGGACTGCTCCTCCGCAGGGTGTGCACACCTGGTCAGGGTCTCCTGACTAAGGTGGGGGCCCAGCCCCAGACCCCGCCCCGTACCGAGAGCCCCTCCTTCCTGGGACCCCAGGCTTGCCCCGCCAGTCTGTCCTTGACCTCTCAGGAGCTGGACGGGGGTTCTGCCCCCCCCTCCCCTTTGTTTTGCTCGCAGAAGCTTCGCTTTGCTTTGAGGACACACTCATCTCCGCTCTTAGCTGGCTCCAGGCCTAAGTGCCAGGAGGGGACGAGGGGACGTGTGACCTGCTCTTCTCCTTGGCCAGGAGATGGGCTGAAGGAGTGGCCCATGACCTCTCAGGCCGACCAGAGCCCATCTTGAGGCTCGCTGTGGCTGCCCGCTGGTGGGATGCACACCTGGGACTGGGCTGGCCATTTGCCAGGACAGGGGGTGTCCTCCAGGGATGAAGCCAAGGCCGAAGCAGCCGGAGGACAGAGATGACCAGAGACCAATTCCGAGAATCTCACAGCACCTGGATCCATCCATGCCTGAAGATGGACAGTCGGAGTTGTGTCCCGTCGTTTCCAGTCCGTGAGCCCCGGGGAGGACCCTGGCACTCAAGAGCCTTTCGGCCCTCCCCCTCGGGACAGCCAGAAGGGCTCGGATTTGCCTGAATCCCGTTCAGGGGCTACCTCCATGGTCCCGAGAAAAGAACATCTTCAGGAGGACAGTGACGAGATGGGGAAGAGAAGGTGCTACTGATTCCCGGGAACCTCCCGGCCCGGCCGAGGCTCCGCCTGCCTTTCATCCGGCTCCTTCCTCCCGTTCGTCTTCCAGGAGGAAATGACACAGATCACTTTTTCATGATGGCTGCCTTTTGTGGCCCAGCAGATGTTTAATTAAAACTTTTATCACCTCCTCAAGTTGACAGGGCTCCGTCTGCTGAGGCGGCCAAAGGACCCAGAGTGGAACCTGCCTTTCATTCCCTGATTGGGAATCGGGTCATCGGCCGAAGCCCAGCCCCCGCCCTGGGCCCCTCTGTTTAGAGCAGGTGACGGTTTCATAGCCGAGAACTTCAGCTTCGAAGTGCCTCTGTGATGGCGTTCCCCGTGGGACCCACCCCCGGCCCCCGCTGTCTCCCTGGCCCAGCCCTCTGACAGCGCCTTCTTCCTGTGATCTGCTCCTGTCTCCCTGCTGAGCCCCGCGGGGACAGCCCTGTCTCCTTCCCCCTGGAGGCTCAGGGCTTTGGGCCTGGCGTTTCTTTATGGCTCTAGTCCCACAGCTTTGAACGGCGGCTGGTGCATAGTAGGTGCTCAACGAAGTCCCTTAAGTGCATCCGCCTTGCAGAGAGCCCAGGACGGCGGGGGCTCAGCCCCTGCCACAGGACGGCCGCGGGAAGCTCCCCAGCATGGCTCTTCTCCGGGGTCCACTCACCACGTGCTCCTCTCTTTGCCCCAAGCAGATGCCCAGCACCTTTGGTTGCGTGGCTCATGTCGTGTGTCCCCAAACCTGCTGGGTCAGGCGTCAATGGATGGTGGGTGCCAGGGGCTCTCGCGAGCCTCTCTCCGCCACAGCGCTGCGAAGAAGCCTCCGGGGTCCATTATGCACAAGTGGAGCCCAACACGCAGGAGAGGGCAGAGGTCGCCGGGTTCAGGGGCGAAGCTCGGGTGAGCCTGGTTTGCTGGTGTTCCGTCTGCCAGGTCTGCGGCCTTCCTGGGAGGGCAGGAGGGAGGACTTTGTGGAGGGAGGGCCACACGAGGCGTCCAGCAGGAGCTCAGTGTGCAGATGCCTGTCCCCCCAGGGGGAATCCATCGTCCATCCTTCCCGTCCCCTGTGGGATCAAGGGCTCAATTCTGTCCTCTGGGCCCCTAACAAACACCAGGTGCTGTGCCCAACTGGGATGGACAGTGTAGCCGATGCCATAGGAGGGGGTGTGTGCAGCGCTCCTAGTATGGGGTCACTTTTAGCAGAGTTCCTGCGACACGGTGTCTTGGTGTCACACGTACGGAACTGTAGGGACGGTGCTGAGCAACTCGGAGGAAGCTGGCGGCCCAGGGCTTCTCCTGGTAAATACTTCAGGGACACTCTACATCCCTCCCCCAGGGGGTCTCGGGCCTCCCTGCTGTGGAGGGAGAAGCAGGCGTCAGGGCAACACACCAGAGCCTTCTCCCGTGTGTCTGCACCGTCTCCTTTGACTGAGGGGTACAGCTGGTAGCGGGCTGGGCTTTGCTACGCATTTTAAAGAGCAAGTGCAGGCAGAAAACAACTCCCCCATCCAGCATCTATGCCGATTAAAGACTAGCAAGCGTGCAACTGTGCACACACATTTGTGAGCAGTGTAAGTCACTCTCTGCCAGCTGTTCAGATCTGCAGGCCCTGGCATGAAGCTGCTCCGAGTCTGGGCTCCACCTCATGCACTATGCAACCTGGGGCAAGCGATGAGAATTTGTCGGGCCTCGGGCCTCGGTCTCTTCTTCTGTATAATGGGATCAATGACAGTTCCTACCTCAAAGCATAAGGCCCTGGAAACATGCAGGTGCAGTGTTTGGCACCAGGTTGGGCAGGTGGAGACTGCTCCAAATTGGACCTGGTGCTACTATTCAATTAAAGCCCTCACTTAACTAATGAGGCCACTGAGGCTCAGAGAGGGAGGTGATGAGCCCAAGGCCACACAGCCATGACTAGAAGACTGGGGGCAGAGGTCAAGCCCTCCACTGGGAACATCTAGGGGAACCTATGGCAGAAGTGCTCTAAGTGTCCGTGGGAGGAGGACACAGCCCCCTGTTGCTGAAGAAGTCTTTGAAGTATCAACGTTCTCATAGAGAGTTTACATTCTGTGTGTTTTTTTACAGAATAACAGCGATTCCTTTTGCGCGACATGTTTACTTGGCCCCACTCAGTACCTGGCCTGGGATACAGCAGAGCACAGTGACCAAGACCAGCCAGGTTCCGTGTCGTGTGGAGACAGCAAGCCAACTGATGAGCAGGGCATGATTGATTGATTGATTTTTGTACTGGAGATTGAACCCAGGCCCTTGCTCATGCTGGGGGAGCGCTCTGCTCCTGAGCCACATCCCCGGCAACCTCCTCCCTTTTGAGACAGGGTCTTGCTGCACGCTGTCCCCTAACTTGCGTTTGTCACTGTCTTTGGCAAACGGGTGGTTTTATATCACGGGAAATGCAAAAGGAACACTACAACAGACTGGGGGCCAGAGAGCAGCTGGCAGCTCCTGCCTCGGGGGACACAGGGAAGGCGTTCGCGAGAAGGTGACATTTGAACAGGAAGAGGAAATGAGAGAAGGAGCTGGAATGCAGTGAGCTGGTGCTTCAGCAGAAGGGCCAGCTTGTGCAAAGGCCCTGTGGTGGGGCAAATTTAATTACTTAACTTTCTTGGAGTGCTTTTCATGGTTGGGCTAATTTTCTGTGGCCACTCTAACAAATTACCACAAACAGGGTGGCTTCAAACAGCAGAAATTGATTCTGTCACAGCCCTGGAGGCCAGAGTCTGAAACGGAGGTGTCTGCAGGGCTGGCTCTCTCTGGAGGCTCCAAGGCAGAGGCCAGTCTTTGCGTCTCCCGGCTTTGGTGGCCACGGCCTGACTTGACTGCGCCTTCCTCTGGTGAGGACCCTCGTCATCAGACCTCAGACACCCGCAGATAACCCAGGATGTGCTCCCCCTCAAGTCCCCAACCTTTGGCATCCACAGTAAAACTCACAGGTCCCAGGGACCGACACAGGGACGTGTCTTTTGGGGGACACCAGGCAGCCTGTCATGGAGGTTGAGGACACTGAACAGGTTCTGACCATTAAGAACACCCAGAGGGGGAGAAAACTTACCCCACTTTGAGTTGAGCCTGAAAACTGGGTCCAGTGTGCTGGACCTTTGTGACCATTTTGGCTCGTAGACGTTTAGGAGCAGATTCAAAGGTGCTGCTGGCCGCTGACCCCCAGGTCCTCCCACGCGCTTTCCTGGGCCTGTCTCTGAGGCCTGTCACGGGCCAGATGCGGCGCTGACGCTGTTCCCTGCGGGGCCTGGCGGCCGGCTCCGCGGCTCTTCTCCTGGGCATTCTGGTTTGGCCAGCGTCGGTCGGGGAGGCCCAGGAACTGCGTTTCCAACAGACAACCAGGTGGTTCTGATTTGGATGTGAGTGGCCTGAGGGCGGCAGCTGGGACATGCTGAAGTCGGGGTGGTGGTGGTGGCGGGGGCGGGGGACATGTCCGGTCTCCCTCTCTGGTGGGTGCAGACACAACGGAGATGAGTGGCTTTGCTCCTCCATGTGCTCCCGGTCACCGTGAGCTGCTCCACCACAGGGCCCAAAGCCACAGGTCAACCAACCGTGGACCTCGGAACCATGAGTCAAGACCTTTCCTCCTTCCCAGTTGACCATCGCGATCACGTTGTCACGGTTGGACAGCTGACTAACACAAAGAGGACGGAGGCCACCAGAGCTCTGGGGTGGGGCACAGACAGGCTCAGGAGGCACAGCTTCCTAAAAGGAGCAGCGACTCCACAGGCCAGCGGGGACAGGACTCGGGAAGGCCAGGTGGCCCTGTCCACAGAGGGGAATTAAAGCTCAAAGAGGGGCGTGACTTGCCCAGGAGGTCGGCTCTGGAGGACACCTCTTACAGCCAGGGACGGGCAGCTCGGGGCTCCAACTGGAGGGAGGTGTCCCCCAGGAGCCCCCGAGTTGGAGTAGAATAACCGCTAAGTCCACAGCGGCACCGAGATGTGAGAGGGAAGGGCTGTTGGGGCCCAGCTGGCCCCAGGGAGGCAGGGACATGTTGGGTGAGCGGGGCAGCCGCAGAGCTGTTCCTTATGGGGAGAAAGCAGCCATGACCTGGGAGGTACCCGCAGGTCCCTTTCCACACACAGGCCCGGTCCCGGGACATTCTGTCCGATCACCAGCTTGATTCTGATGATAAGCCCTCGAGCAGGGACTGACACCACCTCCATTTTTATGAAGGGGAGACTCAGACAGATTATTGTTGGGTTCAAGGTCACGGGCCAGAAGGTGACAGCCAGGCTTGAACCTGAACGTTGGCTCCAGGCCTGTGCCCTTAATCACTATGCAAGGTCAGGGCTGAGCCACCAGCCACCGTCTGGGGTTCTGACCGCCATAGCAACTTGACTTGCTCTGCTGGTCAAGGTCTCGGAGGCCTTTGAAGAGATCCCGCCCTGTCACCTAGGACTGTCCAAGACAGGAACCAGCCTGGGGGCAGGATTTGATGGGCATGACCACATGTGACTCTCATGCCCTCCCTTTGCAGTGAGGGCTGTGGGGCCCTATTTTACAGAGGAGCAAGCAGAGCCCGCAGCTGCGAGGCTACCAAACCAGGCTGAAGGCCAAGGCCCTTTGTCCAGAGCGCTGCTGGTCCTGTCCGTCTGCCACTAAGCCTTTTCCAAAACCTCCACGCCTTGGGCCTTTATTTCTATGTCCCTCAAAACCATCCTTATTCTTTCAATAGCCATTGAGAAGCCGACAGGTGAACTCTCTGCCTGAGGGCCCCCAGCTGGTGAGCGCAAAGCGGATTCAGAGTCAGGTTGGTCCAAGCCCAGTGCTCGGGCTCCTTCGCCATCTGCACTTCACTTCCAAGCACCGCAGACCGTCCTTTAAAATGACGAGAATCTTCCTTTGTAAAGTGGCGAGTCTGCAGCCAAACCGAGAGCTTGCACAGGGGGGTCACAGAGGCACAGTCTCCATTCCAGATCTGCCTCTCACCAGCCGGTGACCACAGCTGGTCAATCCCTCCCTGAGCCCCTGGGGTGACAGAGAGACCCCCCGCCCCCCGCAGGCTGGCTGTCAGGAAGACTGAGGTAGTTACCGGGTAACCTCGAGAGCAGGGGCTCCAGGGGCGGGGCTTGGGTCTGTGCTCCCCGGTCTGCATCAGCCAGGGCTTGCTGAACCCCTCTGGAAGGAAGGGAGGGACTGCAGGAGGGGACAGAGGCTGGCAGCCTCCCTGAAAATCCAAGTCCTCTTCCGGAGCCCCTGACTCCCAGCCTGGAGCAAATTTTGGGGGACTCTTCATTGTGTCTCAGGAACTCTGGTTGGAAGGTCAACCTGGACATTGCCCTTGGGGGCCGAGGCCTTCACAGGGAGAGTCTCACCTGGGACAGGAGGCCTGACTCTTTCCTAGCAACTCGACCTTGGATAAGTGTCGTCCTGCTTTTCACAAGCTTAAAATCCAGTGGAGGCCGCGCAGCTTGTCTGCACCGTTGGGATTTGATGCTGGTTATTAAAGGGTTATCAGCAAAGCTTCCTCAGACCCCTGGGCCCTCAGCCTGGTGGGCGTCAGTGCCCCAGGCTGGAGGCACCGTGTGTTCTGATGTCCCTGGGAACACTGATTGCTTTTGTTCTTGTTTGGTGCTGGGGATTGAACCCAGGGAGTTCTACCACTGAGCTACGTCCCAGCCCTTTCTAGTTTTAGTTTGTGTTCTTTTTTTTAAAATATTTTTTTAGTTGTAGATGGACAATACTTTATTATATTCATTTATCTTTATGTGGTGCTGAGGATCGAACCCAGTGCCTCACACGTGTGAGGCGAGCGCTCCACCACTGAGCCCACTGTTTAGTTTTTGAGACGGGGTCTCACTACGCTGCCCAGACTGGCCTTGAACTTGGCATTCTCCTCCCTCCACCTGCTGAGTAGCTGAGGTCATAGGAGCGCGTGCCCACGCGGCTGCTTGTTCAGTACTTTCAGTTGCTCTGGAGGGAAACCCACCCCAGGATAAAACACTGCAGCATGTCACCAGGGCCGGAGCACGTGACAGTGACCCCCACCTGTGGCACACACCCCTGCTCTGGAAGTTGTCCATCTGCACCCTCAGGCCACCTCCACCGGGCCCCTCCCGACCTCGCCGAGCCCTCCCTCGGCCTCCTCTCCGCCCACCCTCTCCCACCAGCCCACCTGCCCCCTGCTCGGCAGCCAGAAGAAGAAAACCTGGCCTCTGCGTAAACCATCGTCGAGCACAGAATCTCTGTGCTCTCTTTGGAGCCGTGGCTGCAATTTGCAGGTGCGCGTTTCCTTGTTCATTTCCAACCCCGCCTGCCCCCGGGAATGGCGGGCTCCACCAAGATCCCCAGTGTTCACACCCAGGTCTAGCTCAGTGTGTGCATACAGTAGGTGCTCAGTAAGTGTCTGCTCAGTAAGTGAAAGAACAAGCACGTGGGTGACAGGCACCCTGATTACATTTCTAAAAGCCCGAGTGGCCTGCTGTTCCCCGGGTGAGTTGAGATTTGCAGAACTGGGGCCGCTTTCACAGTAAGGGGACAGCCAGACCCGAGGCTGCCAGGCGGGTGGGCGGTCTCCTGGGGCTGGAGGGCTCTTTCACCCAGAGGGCATCTCAAGGGAGGGCCTGAGGCTGGCGCTCTGGGCCGCCTGGTGGGGTCCTGGCTCCGTCCATCCTCCCGGGCGACCTGGCTGCGGCCATTCTGTGCCTTGGTTCTCCCCTCTTTCCAGTGGGCACGATGGTGATGCCTCTGTGTGTTGAGGACCAAGGGAGGTAAGCAGGTCTGTGAAAGGGGCGAGGCTGGCATGTTCTGGGGTAGGAGAGGAAGTGCCCCTTGCAGTGGTCTCTGAGCAGCACCCCCCACGGCCTTTATCCTCACATAAATCCCTCCAGCTGCCTTGGTGGTCCCGTCTGACAGGTGAATTTGACATCCTCCCCCGTCATGGGTGTCCCAGGGCTTTGTGGATCGTGGTCAGCCTAGCGCAGTGATGTACAGCCCTCTCCGGGGCACCAGGAGCTGCTGGGACGTCCCCGCACCTGGGCCTGCACTGGCTAAGTGAGTTTGTAGGGGTGGGCCAGGTGTCGGTGTGTCTTAAACTCCTCAGGTGACCCCGGATGAGACCCAGGTGTCACAGGAGCCCCAGGACCCGTGCTAAGGGAATGAGGATGGGCAGAGTAGGGACGGAGAGCCACTTCTTACCCAGCCACTGACAGCACAGACAAATGACTCCATTTGGGGGGCTTCTTTAGCCCCCAGCATGACCTCGCCCCAAGTGTGGCTTCCAGGTGCTGAGCTTGGCACAGTCCATGAATTGCGGGCAGCTTTCGTGTTTATGAGTCTGTCTGCTCCCAGCAGCCACCTGTATCAGTCAGCGAAGCCTTGTTTTCATTCATAGCAGGTGTAACAAAAGGGACCCCAAACAGAGGGGTTTTATCTGGGCGCGTCTGGGGTGACAGTCCTGGATCTTGTTGGAAAGCTGTGGGGCCCAAACCTGGGGACCTTCCCTGGAACTCCCAGACTCCTGCATTGCTTCAAGCCTCTCCCATAGCAATTTGCAAAGGGAAGTCATTTCTTTAAGCAAAACAGGGTGCCCCCTCAGATTAGAAATCCAGAGACACAGTGACTGACGTTGTGGGTCACACTCATTCTAAGCAAATTCATCTGAGGTGTATCTGAATCCAGATTAAGCTGGCTTCCTATGGTTTATCCAGAAACCCTACTGGGGGTCTTACCCTCTGAGCCTACTTGAGGGTCAGTGGCATGGACATGGGTACTAGAGATAACCTCTTCAGAGGCCAGCTCGGTCCCTTAGTGCTAACCCAGCCACAAGCTAGACGTTTAACTTCTAGAAGCTTCTGTTTTCTCATTAGCAAAAGCAGAAGATAATAGCACCAGTTTCTGTGGCTGTTGTAGCTATAAAGCACACACTAAGTGCTCAGTAAATGGCCTCTGTATAAGAAACAACCTCGGTAACACGCTATTTATAACTGTAAGACTCATGATTCCTTTTTTATAATGACTAGAATTTATGTACGTTTTAGAAAAATGCAGACAGATGTGAGGAAGGAAACAAAAATGACCTTTATTTCCACCATTCAAAGGTAAGTGCTTTTAACATTTTTGAGGGTGTTATATTTGTTTTTTACCATTTGGTGATTATTCTCCCTTTTTTTTCCCTTAAAAATATACCTATGTTAATATGTGCACAGAAAAAGCCAGTTCCATGCTGAGGGTCTGCCTTTTCTTTCCACCTGATGTTACATTGTCAGTATTTCCCTGGCCTGTTCCATCTTCTTTGAAAGCCTCAGCGTCACCGTATGGATGTAGATAACGTGTGTGGCCAGTCTCCTGTTGGCACCTAGGTCTTTACCTCTATTACAAACAGTGGTGAAAGGAGCTCTTTATCTTTCGTGCTAGTGCTGGGGAGACTGTGGCCTGTCCCCAGTCGGCTGGCCACTGCTACCACCACAGGGGCTTTGCAAAGCCAAGGTGAACAGGTTTCCACCTGGGCAGGTGGCCCAGGGCTGCTCAGGGCCCACTTCCTCGCCCTGGCCTTGGAGGTGGAGCCTGCTCTCTGCTAACAGGTGCCAACACCTGGTCCCTTCTGTCCTTTTGATCAAGGGGAACCCTGTTTCTGGACTTCTTTATGTCCCTTGCTGCATGTGCGGCATCTCTGTTTATTGCCCTTAGCTCGCCAATTCACGGAATTAGGCGGGGAAAGAAAGCTTCCAAGGTCTTAAAGTTTTCCCACCCTTAAAAATCCACCAGAAAACCTCAAGTGTCCACACTAAGCTGCCCCACCCTCCCCGGCCTCTGTGCCTCACAATCTGCGAGGATGAAGCCTCTGCTTCTGAGCAGCCGCCCACAGCTCTGCCTGTTTTCAGAGGTGCCCGGGAGCCTGTCGAGGGGCCTCTTGCTTCTCTGGTCAGGGGTGTTCCTAACGTTGGATGACCTGTGGCTCTTTGTCCTTGGGGGAGTGGAAAGATCCCCAAGGCTGGTCTCACTGGGAACGAGTCTCCCCCGTCAAGCACGGTGGGCGGGGACACCCAGCCCAGCCCCGCAGCCCCCTTCCTGTGCCTCCTTATGTTTTGCTATTTTTAAGTTCACAGAACATAGCTTGATTTTGGTTTCACTCCAAGGGGCAGACCCCACACCAGTGTCCCAACCACTCCTGTGGACGGCAGCCAGGAGGCAGAGCGCTTTACCTGCTCTTATTCTTGTCTCAGAACCTTCTGGAATGTGATTCTCAGAACAGATTTGAGATGGCAAATTGATTTAATTGGGGGACTCACGTGAGCCCACAGCATGTCTTCTTGTATGCACTGATTTTTTTTTTTCTCTAAATTGATTCAGTTTTAAAAAATGTAATATTAAGCCTCCATCCACCCAGCCATTGTTCTTGGATAATTGATGTAATTTGCAGGTATTATTTGGCCCCGGGACATACGGGGTCAAGTGCAGCTCTGGGGGGCAGCGGTGCCGGTGACTTGGGTTTGAACCACAGCTTTGCCACGTGCCAGCTTTGAGACTTTGGCAAGTTTTTTCACCTTTCTCATCTGCAAAATGGGGAGAGTAATAGTTCCTATCCCGCAGAATGATTTTGGCTGTAGATGAACAGCTATGCATTAATCACTTGAAGCACGGCCTCGACCGCCCTTAGTTATTATTTGTTACGAGCCGAGTGGTGTTTGTACTCTTTAAACGAGAGTCGCTAGGAGCAGTGCTTCCCCATCTTTAATGTGGACATCTTGCCTAAATATAGATTTTGATTTGATGGGTTGAGGGACGGGCCTGCGTCTGTCCTCTTAGGGAGCAATGGGCTACCAGGTGATTCCCTGGCTGCTGTTGGGGGACCACACTGGGAGATTTGAGGACATTGAGTGTTAGATTAAAATTGCAGATTCCCAGGTCCAAGCCAGGTCCATCCATAGTTCCAGAATCTCTAGGGTGGAGCTCAGACTCCAGGGGATTGGCACGTGCCAGTCTGAAGGGCTGGAAGGGCTCACGTCCCTCTAAGGAGGATGGGCTTGCTCGTCAGGCTGTGGGAGGGAGTGGGTCATGGCCCAGGCTTTGATTTCCCCCTCCTCTCAGTTTCCTTCTCTTTCTCAGGCCTGGCGGTGATCAGAGACCCCCTCTGGGTTTGCCTCCCAGCCCCACCGTTGACCAGCTGGGAGACCCCTCTACCGAAGCCTGTGCCACATAGAAAGTGAGAGGGACCCCCAGTGTTGGCCCAGGGAGCCGGCGGCCATCCTCCAGGTCCTGACCATTTGAGCTGGTTGCTGCAGGGCCAAGGGCCACATATCATCACATTCGGTCTGATCCCCTTGCTCATCTATGTGGTGGCAGTAGCAGGAGTTTGGGTCTGAGAGGCTGAGTGACCCGGACCTGGCATAACGGGACGTGAATCCAGGCGCAGGGCTCGGGTAGGTGTGGGGGGTGGGGCCTGGAAGGATGTGGGTGAGGAAAACAGAGGTGCCATTTCCAGGAGCATGGGGTGGGCTACTGGCCGGGGGACACAGAGCCATGGGAGGGGGTTGGTCTGTCCCACCTCACGCTCAGACTTGGAAGGGAGAGGAGTCTGTGGAGGGGCCACAGGGAAAGCAGCCGAGAGGGAATTCATAGCCAGCTGGAAAGTCCCAGCTGGGCTTTGGAACAGTCAGCACGAGGGGACAAAAGTCACACGGTGTTGACACGCAGCCTCCCGCAGGCCCCGGAGAGGCCAGAACCAAGCCCGCCTTCCCGGGGGGCACAGCCAGCGTCTCGGCTGTTCGGTGCCAGAGGTGGCAGGAGCTGAGGCGTCTGGCACAGGGGCCGGCTTCACGCTCAGATCAGACTTGACCACCTCATGGTGGAGCAAGGCAGAGGTGGCAGAAACCAGAGACCCTTGGCAGCCACACTAGCTTTTAACTAGGGGGTCCAGCTCCACCTGGAGGTCCTGGTTGCTGGGTGGCATCTGGAGGGACCGGTGACCCTGGGCAGATACCTACCGCTGGGTAGGTGCCTCTGAGACTGAGGCTGGTGGGAACCCGCCTGGGGTGTTCAGCAAGGATGCCAACACAGACGGGCGTTGTCCAGGAGCAGGAGAAGCTCAACCTCATTGGTAATGAAGGTTCAGAACTTCAAAGCAAGGTGCCATTTTGTTTTTCCTCCCACCCCCTGGTCTGCAAGATTGGCCAAGACAGCACCCCGGGGGACTCGGGGGGCAGGGGAGACAGTCTGTCCGTAGGGGAGCGTCGGCAAGTGCAGCAGAGGTGGCTTAAAGGACACAAACCTTGGACCCCCGCCTTTCCTCGAGGGCAGCACCTAAGCACCAGTGAGCCCTGTGTGTAAGGGCGCACGTGCAGGGGGTGTCGCGGGGCTTGTGTTTGGAAAAGGTTAACCGTCCAGTGAGCCGTGACGAGTTAAATACATTTGGGGTTGATCCACAGGATAAAATTTCAGGAAGTCGTGAAATGAGGACGCACAGCTTTTATGTGTTGCTATGGAAAGATGCTCCAGATATATCACTGGGCAGGACATATGTTATAAAATAACAGGCATAGTATGAGCTCATTTTGTTAAAAAAAAAAAAAAAAAAGGATCGTCTACATCTCCATACGAAAAATACATGGAGATATTGACAACAGCTCTCTGGTGGTGGTGAAGGAGCACCCCCTTTCTCCACAGAAAAGCCCTCTTTTGCTGATTTTAGGACCGTCAGCAAAAGAGTCCAATGTAGATAAACTTCCTATTCTCGTGTCGCCCTGTTTACTTGGCCACTGGCTGGGAAGACGCCAGCACTCCAGGTGCTGGACACCCCCTTACTAGTTTTTCACAAACATGTATCCAGTATAGTAGTTTGTAGAAATGTGCAAACAAGGCCTCTGGCCTTGAGCTGGGCTTCACAGAGATGTCTACATTTTTAAGATAAAAATACAACTGGGCTCCATGGTAACAGCGGGCAGGGGGAGGAAAGAGAGGGGAGAAGAGGCTCCCCCCTTCTCAGGTGTTGTCCTTGAAGGGTTAACCTGCCCAGAACAGTGAAAGAAAAAGCTGCTTTTATGTGAACTTCTGCAGACTGTGGGCTTCTGAGCCCCTCCCCTTTCATGCTGGGTATAAAACTCTGAAACTCCCTGAACTCGGGGTTCGGGGGATTGACTGATTACAGCAAAGGCTGTGCCCTCTGAACCTGGCTGCAGCCAAATAAAACTGTTTCCTGCTGTCTTCGGTGCCCTGCCTCATTCGTCCCTACAATAGTGGGACTAGGGGTAAGTCCTGGGCTTTCTAAGTGGTCACTTGAATAACTCAAGCAGAATGTCCTTCACATCCAGAGACCATGCTGGGAGGGTCTTGGAGGCTGGATGGTGGCCCAGAGCTGGGTGCTGGGTCACCTTGGGCCTAGGTGACTCCTGCTCAGGCAGGTGTTGTCTAAGGGGCTAAGGGCAGATGATGCCACCCTTCGGATTCTTGCTGTTGTCATGTGATGACTTTGGAATCTGATGGCGTCTACTTAGTGACACCTGGCTGTGGAGATTAAGTGGGGTGTCTGTAAGGTGGCTGGTGTCGTAAGCCCTCGATGAAACTGGATTCTATATAAATATGCTATCACTATAGATCGAGAGCATTCTCTCTCTCTCTCTCTCTCTCTCTCTCTCTCTCTCTCTCTCGCTCTCACACACACACACACACCCTTGTCTAAAAGAGGACACCTGTTTTCTAAAACTCCAGAGGGTGTAGCCCACAGGTAAGCGACAGGGAGACCGATGGCAACTCCCAGTTAAGTTCCTTCCTAGGCACTTGTCTAGCATGCACAAGGCCCTGGGTTCGAGCCCCAGCAGGACAAAAGAGAAAATAGCTTTCCAGCTCCCCCAGGGTGGGAGGGGGAGAGGCATCCTGGAGCATGACAGTGGGTTCCGGTGAGCAGGTGGCAGAGGCTGGGAGTCGAGGTTCGAGGGTCAGATGATTGGGTGGACCTAGCCATTGGAGTCCTCCCGGTTCTCAGATTGAAGCCACTAGGTGGTGGACAAGAAGATGGCTCAAGTCCAGCAACCCGGGGCTGCTTCCAGCTGGGCCCTCACCCTGGGGAGCCATCTCTACGCCTCAGTGCTCAGTGGGCAGACTAACCTTGCCGGGCAGTTTTTGAAGGGATTGCCAATAATAAAATCTGGCTCCTACTCCTGGCATTATTTTTGGCTGTGCTGGGGATTGAGCTCAGGGCCTCCACATGCTAGGCAAATGCTCTTCCGCTGAGCCACACCCCCAGCCTTTTTTATTTTTTATTTTGAGACAGGGTCTTGCTAAGTTTCTGAGGCTGGCCTTGAACTTGTGATGCTCCTGCCTCAGCCTCCTGAGTGGCTGGGGTTACACGTCAGCACCACCATGCCCAGCTCCTGTTAGTTTTGCTCTGGAGACACTGGGGCTAGGACCTGGGCAACCGTTTGCTCATTTCACAGATGACTCCGGGCCCGGGGGTCCAGCTTCTGTGAAGCGCCGGGCCCTTGAAGTCTCCCTCACTCCACAGGCGGCAGGTGTCCTAAACCCTAATCTGCTGGGAGGCTTTTATCACGGTGCTGCACACGGGCAGCCGGCCCTGCAGCCACGAAGCCAGCTCTTATCAGAAAGTCACATCAGAGCTTTCCTGTGAGCACGGGCTCCCTCTGACATGGGCTGGAAATAAGAAGCTCTCGGGCGGGTTTTAAGATGCTGGGATTACTCTGGCTGTCCTAGAATGGAGGCTAGGGTAAAGGGCCAGGGAGCAGGTACCAAGCCCTGCTGGCTGACCCCTCTGTCCCCTCCTCCATGCTCTTCCCCAGCAGTGCCCAGGTGGGAGGAAGGGACCAGGTGGGAGCCTCCAGGACCCTGCTGGGAGGGGCCGCTCGTTGCAGGCTCTCTGCCTCCTGGTTGGTCCCCTGTCACAAACATCGCACTGCCCGGCCACCTTCCCTGGCCAACGCAGTCCCACCCTGAGGGGCTCACCCCGTGTCCTGGCCGCATGCAGCTGTGAACTCGTCTCCTGCTGCCCCCCCCCCCCCAAGCAGGTGCATGGAAGAGGATCCCCAAGGCCCGGGACACCTAGAACCCTGAGTTCACAGCCTGTGCATGTTTCATTACGTGCACAGCCTGATGCCACAGTGGCACCACATGCAACTTATAAGAAAAGTTAACATCATAGGTTATCATTGAAGTATATAGAAAGTAATTCATAATCAGTACTTTATTAATCATACTAAATAAATTTTATTCTACTTTATAATTATGGTTTTACGTATAATGTGGACAATAGTAACTAGTATATGATAAAAAACGATAGTCAATACATGCCAGTTATGAACGTTTTCAAGTACTATCAGTGCATGGTATTATCTCTACAGTGGGCGCACGTCCCCATGATCCTACATGCATGAACCTAAGTGGCACCATTCCAGTCCCCGGTATTTCCACTGTCCCTCACCTCCTGCTGCCCCCACCTCTTCCTCTACTAGTCTTTTTTTTAAATTGCTGCTTTATAGATATACTCAAAGATGGAATTGGTCTATACACAGCACAGTGTTGCTGATCTACGCTCCTGCTCCTCCCTTGCCCTGTCCCCTTCCCTCCTCTCCGTCCCCTTCCTCTCCTCCCCTGAGCTACGTTTGGGTGGGATCCACCTCTCTTCCCCCTCCACCCCCCATTTTGCTCGAGCTTCTGTATATGAGAAAGAAAAATTGACTCTTGACCTTCTGAGCCTGACCCAATTCACGTAGCGTGGTGGCCTCCATTTCCATCCACTTACCAGCAAATGCCACGATTTCATTCTTCTTCACGGCCGAGTAAAGCTCCGTTGTGTTAATAGACCACACTTTCTTCATCTGTTCACCCATCGACGGGCATCTGGGCTGGTTCCGTAACTTGGCTGTTGTGAGTGGTGCTGCTGTAAATACTGAGTGCTGTGTCACTACAGTGTGCTGATTTTAGATGTTTTGGATAAATACCAAGGAGTGGGATAGTGGAGTCTAATAATATTGACACTAATATTAGTACTAATAATATCACATGTAGTAAAATAAATCCTAATCAACACATACCCCTTATTAATGTGTTTAAAAGGTAGGTGTGAGGGAGGGGGAAGGGAGGGGTCACGGGGGCAGGAAAGATGGTGGAATGAGAGGGACATCATTACCCTAGGTACTTGTTTGACTGCACATATGGTGGGACTCTACATCGAGTACGACCAGAGAAATGAAAAGTTGTGCTCCATCTGTGTACAGTGTCACAAACTGCATTCTCCTGTCATGTATAATTAATCTGAACAAATAAAAAAATAAATAAAAATTTTAAAAAGACAATTTAAAAAACCCAAGTTCAATAGCTGCTCATGCCCTGACCCTTCTAGAGGATGTTTGCCGACTCCTGGTCAACAAGAAATCAGAAGCCGTGTTTAGACATGTAAGCCCCAGGCCTGCTGGTTCAGAAGGACGTGTTAGGGAGCTAGTGGGGGGCAGAGACCCTCACTAGAGAGACCCTCTTTGATGTCATGAGGATCGATCACAAAGCTGATACCTGTCGCATCAGGTCGATTCAAAGGTATTTTGTAATTTATTCCTGAGCTCTTCCCTTATAATATCTCTCGGCTTGTGTTTCAGGGGACCCTAGCTGCCCTAGCTGATGTCCAAAGACAACACCAGCTCAGAAGAAGTCTGTATTCCCAAGGGCCCGGTCATCACTGTTCCCAGAGCAGAGAGTCCCTGGGAGCTGAGGGCTTCCGTGGCCTGGCCAGATCCCTCTCCATCTGCGGAGGGCAGAAGGGCCTACTTCCTTTGGGGGCTCACTTAAGCTGTGATTTGGGATTTCAGTCCTCCGGGTGGCCGGGAGGAGCCCCCTGGATGGAGGAGTTGGACCTGCCTGGCTCTGGTGTGTGTTGAGCGACATCCCCATGATTGAAAAGCTAATTTTGTTTTTCA
This sequence comes from Marmota flaviventris, assembly GCF_047511675.1. NCBI lineage: Eukaryota > Metazoa > Chordata > Mammalia > Rodentia > Sciuridae > Marmota > Marmota flaviventris. The sequence continues at coordinate 195,744,254 of NC_092499.1, read as the reverse complement.
GAATCTTCACCAGAAATATTGAACTGGAACGGAGAATTAAATTTGCCCAAGTTCAAATGTGGTTTGCTGTCATGGGAGCAAATGGCCTCTCTCCTGATTTCAGTAATCCTCTGTTGATCGTTGGGTGGACTCTCCTGAAGAAACTGATTATTTGCTCAAATGAGAACATAATAAAAATGGCCTCTATTTGCTAGTAACTCAGGCAGGTGGAACTGAATTTATTCAAATCCCAGAGCAAAGGTTAGACAGCAGACTCCCGTGCTGGGACCCGGCTATTCCGTTTTTCTCCTGGTCTTCCAAACAGGGACAAATGACACTTGGCCTGTGCGCCACCTGGTTCTCCTCACACGGCTCCTGAGACCTGGAAGAGCGGTCCTGCTCACCTCTCTGACCACAGAGAAGTTTAGCGAGTTGCCTAAGGTCACCCAGCAGGAAATCTGAGGAGCTGGAACTTGATACAGGTCTAGCTGACTGTTGGCCCGCACCGTCTCCACGTCAGGGCGCCTGAAAACACTCACAGGTATTTGCAGGACATGGCCTCGTCCCCCAGGGGTGAACAGGGGATGGGGCCGTGCTTGGCACATCTGCTGCTGGGGCCACGTTACTCCTGCCTCAAACGTTTCAGCGGCTCCCCATTGCCTTCTGGGTAAGGTCGAAACTCCTGAGCCAAGCCTGCGGCTCCTCGGGAAGACCTTCCTCACTGTACCGTCTCTGCAGGTTGGGTCAACACACTTTCTCTCTCTTTTTTAAAATATTTTTTTAGTTGTAGATGGACACAGTACCTTTATTTTATTTATTTTTATGTGGTGCTGAGGGTGGAACCCAGGGCCTCACACCTGCTAGGTGAGCGCTCTTCCACGGAGCCCCAGCCCAGCCCCCACACTTTCTCTTAAAGGACCACAGAGCAAACACCTTAGGTTTTGCTGGCCACAGTCCCCAAGACGGCAGCTCTGCTACTGTACCATGAAAGCAGCAAGATGCCATCCGGGGAGCATGGCTGTGTCCCAACAATGGACACAAGTGCGCAGAGCAGCCTGCAGTTTGCCGACCCTCGTGGATGGAGGGAATTAGGTAAGTAGGAGCGCATTATGAGGACACTGCTCACAAGAATTATGAATCATTGCCGCCCAGCAAGGGCCCTTCACGTGCTCCGGGGAGTAGAGGACGGCCACCTGCCCCTCGTGATGGATGGCTCGCACAGATGAGTCCAGCTGCATTTCCTGGGCTTTGTGTTTGCCTTCTGGAAACCTCAGAGCAGCATTTAGACTACGAGAAATTTAATTAAACCACAAAGAGATCTATGCTTATACAACTAACTGGCTGGTTTAGCTCACAGTTAATTGAAGTCTCCGGAGAATCATTTCAAAGTGGATTTTGTCGTCCTCCGGTCTGGGGCCTGGGACCCTGTGTTTGTCATTGTGATCAAGTCCTCTGGGTCTGTGGCTCCGGAGACCATCTGTCAGGGGCTGAGTGCGTATCTAGCTCCATTTGCCGCCCAGGGTCCTTTTCCTGATATGCAGAGGCCAGCCGCTCTGTTACCAAGCGGAATTGTCTTTAATCAAAAGTCTTAGAAAACGTATTTAGCCACCAGCCAGGAAACCTCTTTGCTCTTCTTTATCATTAGAATCCCAACTAGGAGGCCTGGGGTGGCTCAGGGGCACAGCGCATGCCCAGCGCTCCCAAGGCCCGGGGTTCCATCCCCCAAACAAAAAACAAACAAAATCCAAAGGCGAATAAAGATCCCAGGCTTTTTCTCGGTTTTAGTGCCTCTTTGGAAATGATATTCTGTTTTCTAGAACAGGGTTTGGAATCAGATCCAGATTTAAATTCAAATTTATTTACTTACTATTGGTAACTGGGGGAAAACCCACTTGACCCCCCAACTTGGGGATGCTGGTGCCTAGGTCCTCAGCCCCATATAGACCAAGCCAGGCACTTGGAGGACACGCCGGGCATCCTTGTGTCAAACTCCCACGACGACCCCCACGAGGGGAATTGTTCTCTCTAATTGAAAGAGGGGGGCATAGGATGGCAAGGAGCATAGGATGCATAGGATGAGGCATAGGATGGCATAGGATGGCAAGGAGCTCACTCAAGTCACACAGCAGGTGAGTGTCAAAGCCAGGGCCTCAGAGGCTGGGAAGGGGAGCAGCAGTTCGAGGACGTGTGCGTCCCTGGGGGGGTTGGGGGCTGCGTCCTGGTTCTGAAACATGCACACTTCCTGCCTCCCCAGAGCCACTCCCGCCTGTAACTCATTCTTATTTGCTCCTGCAGGAAATGCAAGACAGAAATTAAAGAAGAAAAGTGCCCCATAGGTTTGGCAGTCACAGGTACAAAAAGATCTCCCAGCACACAGTGCCCTTGGCTCCTCCTGGGAATGCAAACGAGGGGCAGGGGCACTGTGGGTGCCCTGCCGTGGCTGCCTGGGGAGACCAAAGTTGCTCATCCCAGGCAAATGACGGCAGGGCAGGCCCATGGGCTTCCTGCCACCGCCACGGCCCTGATGCCTTGTGGGTCCCAAGAGATCCGAGGGGCAGTGCCCGACTCCTCAAAGGAGCAGGGTGCTTGGAGTGAGAACCGCGGCTCAGTGGCTCTCCCTGGCCCAGGGAACACGTCTGCAGCAGAGGCCCCGCGGGCTGGGGCCTGTCTGCTCTTCCCTGACCCTTGTCCCCTCTTGCTTAGGTGTAGAAACTAGAGGGCTCTGTGTTCCTGGCTTCCTGGGCCACGTCCGTGCTGAGCGCCACCCCGCGCAGCCCTGGGAATCCCACGCAGAGCGGGTCATCCTTGAGGGGCTCAGACTCGACCTTCCAGGTGATTCTGTTTCTTGAGGCTGTTTTTAACCCCCGAGGTGCGTGTCTACGGCCAGGAAACGTTCACAGGTGCAGATGCTCTGCTTCTGCCAGGGCTGTCAGCTTGTTTTAGATGACTTCCTGCTGAGAGAAATCAGAAAACTAGACCAAAAAATCAAAGGAAAAAGAGGCCGCCGTCCACGGGAGGCTTCGCACAGCCTCTCAGGCAGCCGGGATTTGAAGGCCGAGGCCCAGGAGGAAGTCCCTGGAGCTGAGCCCGAGTTTCAAGCCATGCTTCTTGAGCACCTGCTGCTTTGAAAGTGGAGGCCGAGGGGAGGGCGGAGCAGGCGCAGCAGAGGGCCGGAGTGAGGCCAGCCTGCCTCCCTAGGCAGGGCCTGGCAAGGAGGAGGCCCCGGGACACCCAGGACTCGAGGTGGGACCCTGCCGAGCTGCCCCTGGAGGCCCTGCCCGCCAGTCTGCTCCGTCCTGACGAGGCTGCTCTTCTCCTGGCCTTGCCGTCGGCCAGAGCAGGCAGGTCTCGGGGGCAGACTGGAAGGTCCCTGTGGCCTCCTCACCTCCTCGGCCCCAGCTTTTCCTGCAGTCCCTGGTGTCACAACTGACTCTGCCGTTGTCACTCCACAGCAGGGGTCTCAGCCTCCACCTGGCTCTGCCGTGCTGTGCCACCCAGTTTCTCTGGTGCGGGAACAACACAACCCTCAGCTTTCTCTCTCTCTCTCTCTCTCTCTCTGTAAATTAATAAGCTGAATCTTCACTTTGTATGAAAATGGGAAGATCCAGGAGCCACCAAGCCATCTTAGAGACAGATGTGGCGGGAGGGCTCGTGGTGCTCACCAGTGAGACTTCTCAACAAGTGACACAGTCAAGAGTGTGCTGTTGGCACAGGGGACGACAAACAGACGGATGAAAAGAAGAGAAAGTTCCCAACACAGACCCGTGACAATATGATGTGACAGGAGTTATGACCAAGGTGGCCTTGCTGAGTGATAGGGGGAAAGGTGGTCTTGCCAGGAGCTGTGGCAGGGTCAGCCAGATGCCCACAGGGAGAGGTAATGGAGCTTGACCCCTGCCTGGAAATAATCAGCCCTGGATGAAGAACAGGAAGCCTCTATCCAGAAGGCAACCGAGGGGGAGAGCGTCACGACTTGGGAGTAAGGCAGGGTTTCTTGAGCAGAACACGACAGCATTGAGCACACGTGAAAGACCTACAAATCGGATGACATTGAAATTAAGAACTTTTGTTTATCAAAGGCACTTAAGAAAGTGAAGAGAGAGCTGGGCAGGGTGGCCCCACCTGCAATCCCAGCAACCTGGGGGCCGCGGCAGGAGGACCCACGTTCAAGGCCAGCTGGCAACGTAGTGAGACCCTGTCTCAAGATAAACAACAGAAAGGACTGGGATGTAGGCCATGGTGGAGCACCCCGGCTCAATCCCCAGTAACCCAGCCCCGGAAAAAAGCGAAGCCACAAGTCATAAAATGGGAGAGGTGTTTGTGACATGAATTACTGGGGAAGGGGTCACGTTCAGAATATGTAAAGAAATCCTACAAATCAATAAGAAAAAGCTCCCTTTCCCGATTTGAACAGTAAATGGCAAGAATCTAAACACAGTTCACAAAAGACAATATCCACCTCTCGGGTGCCCGGCTTCACTGAGCACTGGGGAAATGCTAATTAAAGGTACCTTGAGATGCTGCCCTTTTGAATGGCTAAAGTCAAAGGGACCAACAATGCAAAGGGTCAGGATGTGAAGCCCAGGGGACTTTGACCCTCTTCTTTGGGAGTATGAATCCAAACAACCACTTTTGACAACCGTCTGGCAGTGTCAGCTAAAGATCAACACATCTTCTGACCCAATGTTTCCTCTCCTGGTACAAATTCAGAATCAAGTCCTTCTGCACACCAAAGACGCGGATACCCTTGAACTGTCCAAATGTCCAGGCACAGAATGGATGGAAACAGTCCTGGCGTATTTTTGCAACGAGGCGCCGGGCGATAGCCATGAACGTATTACAACTTCCGCAGCACACGACAGGGCTCAGAAACAAGCCAGACGTGAGGGAGTCCTCATTGCATTATATAAACTTAATTTATCCAAACGATAGATGCAATATAAATACAAGGCTATAAAGTTGAATGCAGACAAAACGATGACTGTCTTGGATGTCGGTAATGTGGTCAAGTCTGGGGAGGAGGAAGGAGGCCTTGCAGATTTTTAGGATATTTTGTTTTTCCTGGGTCCGGCTCACACAGATGTGCTCTTTGTGATAATCCAGTGAGCGGGACACTTTGCTATACGTGTGTCTGCCTCAATAAAAATTTAAGAGTGTCAGCTAGAAATGATGAATGTTTGGAAAAGTAATTGTATTCAGCCGATGTTTATGTGCTAAGCCCTGCGCCAAGGAAACTGAAAAGATAGGACAGGGTCCCTTCCTGGGGGTTACAAAAATGGAGAATCATGTTGACCTGGTTGGCCAAGAGCAAGGTGCCTCAGTGGCTGGGGAGACGGCACCCAGAACATCTGCAGGCTCTGAGGGGAACCGAAGGCCACCTGGGGCCAGGCAGGGAAGGGTGATCCCGGCAGAGGGAGCTGCCCGTGGCAGGACTCGCTCTTGTAGAATAAGAGTGCTCGACGCACTTGAGGGACCCAAAGGAGCCCATTGTGAGAGGGCACCAGGAAGGCTGTGAAGTTAGTGGCCAGATCCTGTGGTTTCCTCTAAACCTTGCCAACAAGTCGGGGTCTTATTCTGAGGGCAGCAGGGAGCAGGAAGGGTATCTAGGGTGAGGGGACGGGGCAACAGGCTCAGACTTGAGTCTTGAAGTGTCGATGGTGACTTCTGGGTGGTCAAGGGTGGAGGTTCAGAGATGAGTGATTGATAGCTGCAGCCGCAGGAGGCACAGGGGTAGTGGCCCAGGAAGGGGGGTCTGGGAAGGATGTCGGACCAGGACCTGGGGCTGAGTTGGCTTGAGAGGAGCTGGGACACCCCAGGCAGTGAGAAGCCGCTTCCCAGGAGATGTGAGGAGCTTCACGCGCATCCACCACCCAGGGCTCCAGGCTCAGCGGCATCCGCCCTTCTGTTTACAAGAAGCCCTGGGAGCTGACAGAGGGGACAGTGAAGCCAGCATCCTGACAAAGTGACCACAGCGTCAGCAAGAAGCTGTGAGTGAAATTTCCCGACTTCTGCACCAGATCTGGGTGCGAATCCAAACACTGCATCTTCCCGTGGGCCCTGGAGTCACTCTCAGGCCCCGGCTCTGCCTTCTAGGAGCTGGGAGTCAGGCGTGGTGTGGTCTGGGCACTGAGATCCCCAGGAAACCAGGGTCGGATGTCCGCAGGTGGCAGCCTGGCCCTGGGACCTCCTGACAGCAATGTCTGGGATGGCCATCTGCGGTTCTGACCAGCCTGGCCCGGCTGGCCTCTGCTGGAAAGAGCATCTCAGTATCCCTGTGGGGAACCTTCCCTTCTCCATGGTCAGCCCCCGAGGGCAGATGGACCTGGCCCCACCCAGCTGCGGGCGTAGGTGGTGCCCAGGGAGGGGGAAGCTCTTCTCAGGGAGCTCCTGGAAGGATGGATCAGCTTCTCAGGGTCGTGTGCCCATCGGGTCCAGTCCTGGCCGCAGGGGTGCATTCTGATTGGATGGGCCTGGGTCAGTGGCACCTCTCTGTGGGGGAGGGGCTGAGCCTCCCGCTCAGGAATGGCGGGGGGTCAGGGGGCGACCTCCACCCGCGGCTCTCATGCCCGGTCACGTCCCCCATGCCCTGTAGTTTTGTCTTGCCAGCTGCTGCGCCCCTTGTTGCGGCAACAAAAAGCCAGTGTCCCCATCTCATCTTGGAGGACCTGTCGTCAAGGCTTCCTGCCCCTGCTGGCCGAGGTGGGCAGGAGGCTGCGGCTTGTCTGCGGCTTGTCCCTTGACTCAAGGACCAAAAGTGGCCGCAGCTGACCAAGATGGAGCCCTGCGAGTGCCGGCCAGCTCTGCCCGCAGACCTGTGAGACCTGGCGCTGCCCTTCTCCAGCCGCTCTTAAGTGACCCTTTCATTTTTAGGCTCAAATCATTTCCCTTTAAAAAAATTCTTAGCGGTTTAATCTTTCTTTTTTAAAAAAACTGAGGTAGAGTTGAATGACTTGACACTAACCATTGTAAGGTGTGCGAGTCGGTGGCGTGAAATGAGTTCACCGTGTGCACCCCTCTCTCTAGTTCCCAAACATCCCCAAAGGATGTCCCTGCCCCCACGTCACCCCACCCCAGCCCCTCCCTGCTGCCCCCGGCCACCACAGAGTGCCTTCTGTCTCCGGGCGCCTGTTCTGGACATCTGATGGACACGGGGGTTGATGGACACTGGGGTTGGTTGTTGGACCGGGGGTTAGCCGAGGGACACCAGGGTTGATGGACATGTGGATTGATGGACGGAGTCAGCAGCCTGTGACCTTCTGTCTGGCGTCTTTCCCTAAGCCAGCCGCTCCCGGGGCGTCACACGGCAGGGGGCGCCAAGTGCCCTTCCTGTTCCAAAGCTGAGCAACGACCCACTGTCTAGACCCACAGCGTCTCGCTCAGCCATCATCAGCTGAGGGACACTGAGGTTGATGGACATGGGGGTTGATGGACACTAGGATTGGCTGAGGGACACCACATTGGCTGTGCCTTGCTGTGGCGCTGCGGCAGCCTGGGCATGTCCAGCCGCCTCCTGCAGCTGTGAGGCTCCGTGCTGACCAGGCCGGCAGAGCTCTCTTCACACAGGGCTGTGGGACAGCCAAGGAGGGCAGGAGAGAGCGAGGAGAGCAAGCGCCTGACCGGCCATCTGAGGTGGCTCCGGGGTGTTTGCAGAAGAGACGAGGTTTGAAGGTGTGGGCTGCATGGAGAGGCTTGTTCTCCCAGGGCGGGGCCATGGTCCGACCCAGGAAGGCCTGAACAGAAGAACAAGGCAGAGGACGGGTGAACTTGTGCTCCTGATGGAGCTGTGACACCGTCTTCTCCTGCTCCTGGAACCGGCGCTCCTGCCCTTGGGCCTTTTGACGAAGCCTGGGACACACACTGACCCCGGCTCCCCATCAGGCCTTCAGGCTCGGAGTGGACATACCCCATGGCTCCCCGGTTCTTAGGGCTTGAATCGAATCCCACCTGCTTTCCTGGCTCTCCTGCTGTGGACAGTGGTGGGGGGACACCCTGGCTTCGGTAAGTGTGTGAGCCAATTCCTATTATGCGCCTTCTGTGCACGCCCATGTGTGGCCCGTGGGCGCTGTTCCCTGCAGGACTTGGGCTACCACCTAGAGGACCCAGCTTCAGCTGTGCCTTCTATGCGGAGCCAGGTGCCTCCTGTGGGCTGCCAGGCCCCCGCATGCCCACGCTCATGGACCAAGCAGTGAATGAGCTTTTTCCCAGGTGGCTGGAGTTCTCATCTTGGAAAATATAGAACAGAGAGAAATCCGCTTTGTTCGAGATCCTTTCAGTAAAAATATACAGCTTCTCAGTGATGCAAAGCCATCTCCTGGGGACAGAGGGGAGATCCACGTTCTGACTCTCTTTTAGCTTAGACAGACCAGGGCTCCCATCCCAGGTCGGCCACCAAGAAGCCCTGGGGTCTTGGGACAGTTACTTCACCATTTTGAACCTCATTGATAAAGTGAGGCAGATGCACTCGCGACCGGAGTTAGCTATTGTTATCATGGTTCACGGTTGATCATCCCACATGACTAATACCAGGGCTGAAGAGTACTCAGGGTAAGGAATGCAGCTCACCCAAGCATTTAGAGATGACAGGGCTTCTGGCCTGGCAGTGGCTGGTGCGGACCCTCTGGGCCTCCATGTCTTCACCTCTGCCATGACTCTCTCTTTTGTGGATTTGTTCTGAAGGTCTTGCTAAATAAGTTGCTGGGGAGGCTGAGTTCTGCCTCGGTTGGCAGAGTTGAACTTCCGGCTCTGCCACTGGCTGTGTGACTTGAGCTACTAACCCAGCCTGTCCGAGCCTCGGTTTCTCCGTCGGTAAAATGAAGATAACAACGGTGCTTACAACTCAGGGGGTTGCTGTTGGAACTGAGTTAAAAGTGTGAAACATTTAAAAAGTGCTTGGAACCCAGTGAGCACTTAATAAGTCCTGATATTATTACCACCGCTGGATGCTGTGGTGCACTGGGATTCAGGGGCCCCTCCCCTCATGGAGCCTGGGGCACAGGAGGGGGTGGGTCAGGCACAACCCAGGGGGACATTCCAGGTGTAGGTGCTTAGGAGGGCACTGACCTGAGCCGGGCCCGGAGCTGGGCGGCTTGGCTTGGAATTCTGGCCTCAGACGTACTAGCCGTAGAGAGGACATCGGCACTAGGAGTCCGCACCTCACCCCACGTCAGGAGCAGGAGCTGGACACTCGGGGTCAGGTCTACTCCTGCTCCCCACCCCTCCCCGTCCCGTGGAACCTCTGGCGCAAGCCGAGGCGAAGCTGAGAGCTGACTCTGCCTGGGGGCTCAGGCAGGGGACGCGGGGCACAAGCCGCAGCTGTGGCCAGCGGTATGGAGGGCAGGCGGGATGAGCAGGGAGGCTGGGGTAGCCGGGCCCATGTTCAGTGACCAAGTGTCCCCTGAGCCCCTTTGGAGCCTGGCCGCTCAGGTCCAGCAGTGCATGGGGGACTTGGTGGTCTAGCCTTCAGCCCAGGGTGGCGGGAGCCTGTGCCGGAAAAGGAAGCAGAAAAGGTCCCTTCAGGAAAGAGGCAGAGGCCGATCCGGGAGGACTCAGACCCCGGCCCCCACAGGGGCCCGCGGCCCCATCTGGATGGAGCTGTCCTGATAAAGGACGGCTGGCACCCCGGGCCCTTTTCCTCTCTCACCCCCAGACTTCAAGGACCCCTTGGGAGGGCTGTCGTGTAAGACACGGGACACCCTGTTAAGCTCGAACTTCAAATAAATCATGTTCGGCTTGAGCGTGTCCCCGTGTTGTGTGGGACATCACACTGAACACCTGCTGACTCCCTGGCCCAGGGGGCCATGTCTGGAGCTGACCGCAGCATTTGGTGGAGCTCCAGGTTCCTCGGGGTGCCCACCTGTGCTCAGCCTGCCGCCCGATGAGGGCAGACGGGGCCGCCAGGCGAGAGGGGCCGGGAGCCGCCCGGCCAGCCTTGGTCCCTTCCCCTTCCCAGTCACCAACCTGCAGCTCGGGTACCCTGAACCAGAGCACCCTGATGGCGTCCCGTAGCGCAAGTGTGGGAGACGGCTGATGCAGGGGATGGCCACAACGGGTCCTTCTGAAGGCAGCTCATGGGCTGGCGGAATCCTGACCCCAAGCTGGCTCCGTGGTGAGTGAGGCCAAGGGTGCCCGCTGCGATGTTGAAGGCCGGAGGCTGCGGGCCCCAGGGGCTCAGCCAGGTCCGTGGAACATCCTGTGGTTGGCCTTTGTCAGGTGTGACTCCAGTCCTCAGAGGCTCGGCTCCCCGTGAGGAAGGCTAAGCCCTGCTACCCTCCCTCCTTCAGGCCACCGGCCACCTGCGTGGCTCTGGGGAGAACCACTTCCTCCTCCTCAGGGGCTGGTCTCCCAGGCTTGACCTGAGCTACTGGGTGCAAACGCTGAGCTCCGTGGTGCCTGGCACTGGCCAGGTATCCTCCAAGGTCAGCCTGGGGGCCACCATCTCCGGGTTACCAGGGAGGAGCCAGCCCCCAGAGGTGACATCAGGGTGGGCAGAGCCCGACCTCGACCCCAACCTCCACCTGTCTGACACTTTGCCCCAGATGATGGAAAGGACCCCGAAGGGTTCTCTTGCCCAGGGCCCATGGACTTCTTCAAGAAGCTGACGCTTACTTGGTTATAAGACCATGCATATTCATGGAATATAATCTGGAAAATGCACTTCTTGCCAAAAGAAGAAAATAAAGCTCCCTGGCGTTCCCAGCCACCCAGAGAAAACCACGCTGATGAGCTTGCTGAGTATTTTAAGACTTCGGGGGAAATTTAAAAACCTAAAACTGCGACTCCGTTCATGGCTGTCAGCCACAGCCTACAGTCTCCGCAGTCCACCGGGCCGGCTGCGCTCGGAGCCCCGTGCCTGGCCATGGGCTGCCCGTGCTCTGTGGGGGGTTTGGCTCAGCCCGGCTCGGCCCACCTGACACCAGTTGCACCCTCCCCCACGTCAGGACTGTCAACAGTGCCTCCAGGTGGTGCCAGGGGGTCCACGGGCCCTGCTGGAGCCTGGCTGGGTTCACAGCACCCCTGGGATTGGTGGCTTCTTTGATGAGGCCCCCCAAAATTCCAAGCAAGTTCACAGCAAAAACTCCGGTGGCTTTGGCAGGCCCTTCTCTCCTGAGCGAGAGGCACGGCTTGTCTGGAGCCCTGGGACTCCGACCAAGAACGTGGCTCTGCAGCGGATCTGCTTCTGCCCCCGTCTCTGCCCCCAGCTTGGAAAGTTCAGGAAAGTGACTGAATGTTTCAGTGCCTCCGTTTCCCATCTGTAAATGAAGGCAACCGTGGAACCCGTGGGGGTGCACAGATGAAATGGGCTCACCCCATAGTAACAGCTGTACGAAGAAATGTCACACCACGTGCACCCAGTCCAGCGAGGGGGAGGAAGCCTCCGAAACCACTAAGTGGGGTCCTGCCGATGAGACTCGCTGAGCAGAATGGGGCTCCAGACCAGGTGAAAGTACCTGTCCACACCTCGGCTCCTCTCTAGACCCTGGGTGTGCTAGTTGTCCCCAGTGTCATCAAGCTTGAGTGACATCCGGTTAGCCTTGAGATCTGGGACAGTGGAGTCCACTCCCCAGGGAAGCTTTAGTGTAAAAAGGCCATTGTGCCCGGGGCTCCCAAGTATTTGAAGCTTTTGTTCTTTAATTGTGAATCTCTGTGTCACTGTTGTGAGTGTGCAATTCCATTAAGTACGTCCCCGTCCCCGTTGTACTGCCACCCCCACGTCCAGCCGCAGAGCTCTGTCCCACCAACACAGGCTCCCCACCCTCCTCTCCACCCTCCGCCCCTGGCAGCCACATTCCACTTTCTGTGCCTTTGAACTTGACCCTCTTTGGTGCCTTGTGGATCATCGGAGCCTTGGCGTCTGGCGTGTTACCGTGGCACGTTTCCATGTCACATCCATATGTGGCATGTGTCAGACCCACTGCTGTTCAGGCTGAGCGCAACTCCACTGCGGGCACAGACCACGTTCTGTGTGCCCATTGGTCTGCAGCTGGGCACGTGGGTTGCTTCTGCCTTTCGGTGCTGTGTGTTCAGAGGTGGTGGACGTGGTGGCAAGTGTCCGAGCCCCTGCACTCCATCTTTTCGGCTCGGAACCTAGAATTGGGGTTTCTGCTCCAAGAGACAACTCCATGGCTGTTCTAGGAGCAACTGCCTCGGGCATGTTCCTACCAGCCACATGCAAGGGCTGCGTGTCTCCACGGCCTCACCAACCCCCATGTCTTAACCCAGCACCCTGGATTTCACACCCCGGAAACAGTGTGGTGCGCTCAGGGCCCCTCCTCATAGAGATTCTTCATTCCCGAAGAGCTTCCGACTTCTCCAGCGAGCTGCTGTGTGTTTGAACTTCACGTCTGTGCCGCCAGGTGGGCGAGGCTGAACTAGCTTGGTGAGTCTCGAAGATTCTGAGTCAGCACTCGGGCCTCCTCTTTGGGCCTCTGCTCTGGAGCAAGCACTCTGCCCCCGCTGGGTCCCCTGTTCCCAGCGTGTCACAGGGGCCACCTCCAACCTGCTGGTGCAGAGAGGCCCTGAGTCTTCTGCCACGGGCCTCACTCTGCGCTGGGCTGTGGACAGGCCCATGAAGCTCGTCTGCAGGATCAGCTGAGGAAGAGGAGCCCCAGGATTCCCGTCCCTGTCCTGAGCAAGACCCCTCCACACCTGGGAACAGAGGTGGCTGTTTATAGATGACTGATGCTCTGTTGTCTGAGGGACAAGATTTCACACACAGCCTCTTCCAGCTGGCTTCTCTGTCACCATCAGGACATCTGTCACCATCGTGGGACGATGCCAGTGGGGCTGCTGGGGACACACAAGCCAGCTTTGGTGACCAACCCTCCCACCCGGTTGTCACTCCCCCTTTGGTATCATTGCTCTCAGGGTGGAAAACTTCCTGTCCTCATGGCCTGAGCTGGTTGGTGATGAATCTCTCAGTCTTTATTTGGCCTTCATGTTTAAAGGTGGCATCCTCCGATGACGTGCCATGAGTTGGCAGGTCTGTTTTGCTGCGAGCCTTATGTAGGAGTCACTCCATTCCCTCGGGCTCTGGTGACATTCAGCCGTCATCGGCATCATCCTTCCGGTATGTGAGGTGCTGTCGTTTTGATTTTCCTGGCAGTGACAGTTTCGCCTTATGTTTGGATTTCAGGAATCTGGCCACAATGTATCTATGTGCAGTTTCCATTGTATTAATCTTATTAGGGGTTTGCTGAGCTTAGACTTAAACATTGATGTCTTTCACCAAATTGGGAACTTTGAGGCCGTGATTTCTTTCACTTGATTTTTCTTCTTGGATTCTCTCTCCTCTTCTAAGACCCCACATGTGTGTTACTCACATGTTGCACAGGTCAGAGGCTCTGCTAATTAAAGAAAAAATAGTCTCCCTGTTGTTCACATTTGTATTTTCTATTGACTGGTCTTCAAATTCACTAACTGTCCTATCTCTAATCTCAAGCTACAGACATTTAGTAAACTTTTCATTTCAGTCATTAGACTTTTCAGCTCTAGAAACTAGTTTTTGTTTTTTTTAATTTTCTGTATTTCTAAGGTTTCCTATTTGTTTATTCACTTTGTGTACACATTCTTCACCCCTGAGCATGTTGATGATAATCGCCTTCACTGTTCCAACAAAACCTTCGCTAACACCTGGGATCACTTTCTATTAACTGCTGTTATTCTTGATGAGGGAGCACCTCGTCTTGCTTCTTGGTGTGTCTAGTGACTCACGATTCCTTCTTGGATGTCACCAGCAACGTACTGAAGACATTTCAGATTCTGTTGAGTTTCTCAGAACAGTGATATTTCCCCCCTAGGCTGTGTTAATTTGGATGGGCTCAATTCTGAGCTCTGCCTTCCTGTGTCAGCAGGACCAGGACTGGACACTGCTCACTCTCTCCAGGTTCTGAGCTGCTCATACACCGCAGCCCCATGAACATGTGGCTTCCCCCCCGTCCATCCTTCCCTTTCTCCTCCCTTATTAACTGAGCATCTGTTAAGTGCTCAGCATGTTCTAGAAGCTGGGGATGTAGCAGTAAAGGAAACAGAAAAAGCCTCTGCCCTCCTGGAGCTCATACACGAAGCCAGGATTATGATGACAAATGGCTTGCGTCACAGTGACGGGTTCCATGGAGAAAGATCGAGCAGGCGGGACGGTAGCAACTGGCTCGTGCAAGCATTCCTCCGTCTTCGTCTCTCAGCCTCCGGATCCTTCTGTTTGTTCATGCTTTTCACCCCCACGGTGGCAGAAAGTGCTATGTACCAGGTCACTCCTGGCTTTGGCCACCTCTTAACCTGGGTGACTTTGAGAAATCCCCCAGCTGCTAAGCCTCAAGTTCCTTATCAGTGACACAGGGTAGAGCGGAAAGCGTTTCCCATGGTGCCTGGGGATGGGAAACACCTGGACATATGAGCCACTGGACACAGATAATGACCCAGCACAATGTCTGACACACAGGGGACGGTCGGGGAGGTGCCAGGGCCTCGTGGTGTAGGTGGTGGTGCCCTGAAGTCCAGGGACAGCCCAGGAAGCAGTTCTGTGTGTGTTTGGTGCACAAGACGATTTTAAACAGCACCTTTAAAACTTTCAATAGAGCCAGGCATGGTGGCACACGCCTGTAATACCAGGGGCTTGGGAGGCTGAGGTAGGAGGATTGAGAGTTCAAAGCCAGCCTCAGCAACGGCAAGGTGCTAAGCAACTCCATGAGAACCTGTCTCTAAATAAAATTAAAAATGGGGCTAGTGGTCAAGTGCCTCTGAGTTCAATCCCTGGTACAAAAAAACAAAAAACAAAAAAAACTTTCAACAGTAGTGATGTTTATTTTAACATGTTATTTTTTTTGTTCTTTTATTTTTTTTATTTTATTTATTTATTTTTTGGAGGGGATTGCATGTTATTAAGAAAAAAGGAGGAGTTAACCATCAACCCTGTCATGGATATTATTGCTTAAGACGAAAAATTAGTTTATTTTTTAAAAAGTTCAATAAATAATAATCCATGGTTCCTGGCCTTGGCAGAAACTCAGATGGAAACTGCAGCTTTGGCTTGAGCCTCGTAAAGCCCCCAGCAGAGGCCCGCCAGCCCCTCCTGGACGCCTGACCCCTGGAAACTGCAGCCACACACAGGGGGTATTAAGCCCCTAAGTTTGTGGTGATTTATGGTCAAGACCCGAGCAATGCCGTCCCCTTGGGCAAGTTCCTGAATCCAGCCATCTCCCCCCATCACACGGTGACAGTCACACCTGCTTGTGGGATGGTGGAGGAACAAACGGGGACATAATGTAAATCTGCGCTGAACACAGGGGTCTTGGGACCCTCCCTCCCCCGGAACTGCTATGTCCAGTTCCAAGACCCCAGGAGGGGAGACCACCGCCAAGGTCAGTAAAGACTCAGCCCAGAGTTCGGCAGAACTTTCTTGATGGTCTTATCAAGCCGTCTCTGGGTTCTTCAGCCTACCCCACCACCTGAAAGGGACTGAGCGTGGACACAGGCCCCACGAGACATCCAAATATGGGAAATTCGGGCCCATTTATCATTTTTTGGGGGGGAAACAGAGATGATGCTCTGGGTCCTGGGGTCCGAATCCAGGGCTATTAGGCACCAGGCCTCTCCGAGGCTTCCTGATGTGACTTTCTGTGGGTGTCTGGGGGACGGGACGTGCTCTGTCCAGAATCAGGATGAAACGTTGGAACAGTGGCTCATGGGATATCGGATCAGAAGGCTTTTCAGAATAAGTTATTATTTCTTAGACCCCCAAGAAAAGGGTGCTCGGTGAGACCATGCCGTGATTGGATTTGAGTTTTGCTAATGAGACGCTTGGACTGATGTCCGAAGGCAGCCTCACTGCGGACAAAAGGAGATCACCCGAGTCATTTGTTCTAAAAAAAAATTCCTGGGTCCCCAATCCCTGGCCCAGAGAACTGCACTTGGGAACTCCTAGGTGGACTCCAGCTATCTGCACGTCCAGTGGCAACCGGGGGGTTAGTGCACGCAGGGCCTGGAGACGGCAGGTGCGCCACTCGGTGTTAATCACCCAGCCTCCCGGGAACACAGACCCCAACGCGGAGCACGGCAGAGTCCCAGGGTGTGGGTAGGTGCTCCCGCCACAGCGTTCATCAGAGGATGTGGGGGCGAGAAGAAGCGCCCAGCTCACCATCACAGGTATCCACCACTCGGGGGCCACAGACTCCAATGACCTCAGGAGCAGAGGAACGCACTACGATTAGGAGAGGGGTTTTGAGTCTATTTCGTCCTTCAAACGTAGTTTACTTAATCTTACGCGTATGCAATTCAGTGGTAACGGTGGTTCTGTCACCAGCGGGTTAGCAGAACCCCTAAACACACGGCAGTGTGTTCTGGGAGCCTGCACGGGTCACTCCAGCTCACCGCCAGCCAGAGGTATTTTAAGGCCACTGCACGGTTTCTGGGGTGTGGGGGGTGGATCACAGGAGCCTCAGGGCAGTCGCTATTGAGCTTTAAGATGCTGTTCCCGGAGCCACCACCAGAGGCCGCCCCTCTGGAGGTCTGGGGCTCCAGGGACCTGCCTTGGGTGGGAGGGCCCCCTGGGGGACTCGGGGCAGTTCTGGGTCTGGCAGTGGCCTGGAGCTGGTTCAGTTCCCATGTCGTTCCATGGGGTGGAAAGGAAACCCCACCAGAGGAAGGGAGTCCCTAACCTGCACCTAGCGAGGTCACTGGGTCATTGAGAACAGAAGGAGCAGGCAGAGTGACCGGGCTGGAGGGGATGCTGGTAAGGGGCCTGCTTGGCCTGTAGGGGATGCTCGGTGGGCGTCTGTCCCCAACCTGTGGACCAGTGCGGGGTGCGAGCCGCCCAGACTTTGGAGTCTGAGGCCCCCACTTGTGGGCAGCCTCCCGTCGCCTCGCGTTCGCTCTTCTGTGGAGCAGGGACTGTCATTCCCCACTCACAGGGTGGCCCTGAGAAGCGCTGCCTGTGAAGTATCAGGAGGACAAGGGCCAGCGTCTCATTAAGGGGCCCTTCTTCCTGCCCAGGATAATAATCCGGGCCATCCTGAAATGTACAATCTCAAATAACTAGTAAGTAACAAAGCACAAATACTCAGAAATGTGTTTACATAAAGCGAAGCTCCTGATCGATGTGGTCCACATGGGTTTTGGAACTAGACAAAGGAAAAATGGCTCCTGTAGTTTATTTGAGGGGGTTTATCAAAGGCAGGGATAGGGTTTCAAGGGCAGAGTCTTGCTTCCTGATGTCTTGCAGTCAGCTGTTTGATTGACGTCTTGGCAGGTCACACCCACGTCAGGTGCTGCATGTACCATGGCAGAGTGAGAAAGACATTCACATTGTCCCTGGGTTTAGCCAGGGGAAATGTCCACTGGTCAGTCCCAGACACCAGATGTCTGTATCCACGTGGCTTCTGTGTGTGGGGACCCACAGGCCACCCATGGACGGCTCCTCACAGTGAAGGACCCTGTGTGGAGTAGCTCAGCACAGGCAGATGCACCAGTACCTCCTCGTGTATGCACACGTTTTGGTTGAGCAAGAGGACCAGCCCGAGGGCAGCAGTGTACAACCCTGGCTACCGCCAGAACTTGATGCGGAGTTCAAGGGCACCTGGTCTCCAGCCAGTCACTGGAAAGGTGGCTTACGCAACAGCACCTCTGGGAGGATGGCATTAGCACGGCTGCAGCAGCTTGTAAAGGACAGGAAGGAGACAAGAGCACACTGTCCCACGGGGACAACGGCGGGAGGCGGAGGGATGTGCCTCTGCTCTGTGTCACCAGCAAAGAGGACAGATCTGAATGACTGATTGCAGCCCTTCAGCCGGGATAAACCACAAAGAGCCGGCCCAGCTAGAAGCCTGTGAGCAGAGGCCCTGTCATTAAAGATGCAGGAGGCAGGAAGCACGCCGTCCGTCCGCAGGGTCCTCCTGGCTCCTCAATGAATCTGGCAGATGCCATCAGGCAGCTTTTAGGCGTTACTTTGGGGATATGCGGGAGCGCTCCTGTCTCAGCAGGGCAGATTTGCAGAGAGGCCAATCTAGAAATAGAAGGCTCCAGGCACGTGGCCCAGCTGAGGGAGGGTAGAAGAGGGGCCAGTCTTGAGGAGCCTCTGCCCGAAGGTGCCCTAAGGCCTGCTAGAGGCCCTTCTCCAGAAGGGGGGATGAATAGGGTAGAATAGAGAGCAAAACGGTCAGGCAGTCAAGGCCGTGGGCTCCAATTAAGGTTTCTTCCAAATGGAACGACCACTCCACGAGGTTAACCTGCAGGAACCTTCCAAACGCTCCAGCCAGCTCCTTTGTCCCTGCGTGTAAGGAAAGTGGAAGTGGGGGCAGACCCCAGGGGAAAGTTCAAACTCAAGGGCTAAAGGACACAGCCAATTAGAGGTCCCGGCCAAACCAGGAGCTCAGTACTTTCTCAAATACCCATTTAACATAGAGTTTGACCAGCAGCCTTAACACCCTTCCAATACCTCTTTACATGGATTCTGGCCAATGCCCCACTCAGGAGCTCCATAAGCCCCCAGACTAGCACCTGCAAGTGGAAAGCCTGGTGTCAGGTCCCCTCCCACAAGAAGGGGTTCTCTTTCTTCCCACTCACATCCATCCTACTACTTTTACTCTGCCTTCTGCTGTGTTCCATGGATTTCATTCTTGGAATTTGCAAGACAAGAAACTGGTGAGGCCTCGCACTAACGCGGGCTCCCCTGCCAGCAGAGCACGGAACCTGTGTCCTCTCAAACTCTGGCTTCATCTGGGGATTTGCAAAGAGCCCTGGGGACTTGCAAGGGATGGGAAAGATGCTTGTTTGGGGACAGCCCTGTGCCCCTGGATTTGAGTAGAGGCAATAGGGACAGAGCTGGCCAAGGGGCCAGTGGCTCTGGGAGAGGCTGGAGCCCAGGTTCAGGGTCTCGCAGGATTGGACGGTGGGAGCATTTGTGGTCTATTCAGAATCTAGGGAGTACCAGCTATGTGCCAGTGCAAGGCTGGCCACGTAATTTTCCCAGTGCAAAATGAAAATGTAAGGTTGCACTGAAGGAAAAAAAAAAGAAAGAAAAAACAGGAAAATAGTGTCATTAAAGGTACTTAAACATAAAGCTT
This sequence comes from Marmota flaviventris, assembly GCF_047511675.1. Taxonomy (NCBI): domain Eukaryota; kingdom Metazoa; phylum Chordata; class Mammalia; order Rodentia; family Sciuridae; genus Marmota; species Marmota flaviventris. Next base: position 195,725,220 of record NC_092499.1, on the reverse strand, counting down.
TTTCTTTTTCTTTCTTCCCGTGGTCTTTCTTTCTCAGCTTATCATAGTGCTTTTTCCTTGCTATTTAATGCCATTCTAAGTAAAGAGAAATTAAATTTAAAAAATTTAAATTAGCATGCATTTTCCTGTTCACAGATTTCTATTTATTTTTGCAATGCCCATTTAGAATGCAAATAGAAGAGCAGTGAGCGCATATGTGGAATCGCTGCGGTCACACAAGTGGGGTTTTGTGGGCTGCACACGGAGATGGCTTTCATTCTTACCGGGAGAGTGGAACCCGCCCAGCACCGGCCCAGCTGCTCTTTCTGACTTGTTGATGTGCGGGTCCTACCCACTCCCACCTGGGCGGATGGGCGTGCGGCGGGCCCCGAGGAAGGGGCCCTGGGCGGCTCTTTTCCTTCCCTCCAGGGTGCCACTTTCAGGGTGCATGGTTGGCTGGTGCTGAGTCCCACATTGGCTCAGAAAGCACCGAGAGGGATCCGCGGTTGATCCTGTCCCTTTGGAACACCACAGCTTCTTTCTGTGATGGAAGTAAATTCTGACTAGGGCAGAATGTGACCCTGGCCTTGTCCTCTCTCTAAGCCTCACGGAGCTCCTGGATCTTTCCATCTCTCGCAGTTCCTAGGGAGGTCCATCATAGCATCTATGATCCTAAGAAGTAGATAGTCGTACTAGTGGCATTTTGCAGTTGAGAATTCTGGGTCAAGGGATCAAGTGACATCTCTGAGGTCCCAAAGCCAGGAGATGGGGGGCACTGTCTTCTAGCTGGGAGTCTGGCTTCAGAACTCAGTTTGAACCACCAGGTTATTGTTTGACTAAAGGGGTTAGGGTACTTGGGGTCTCAAGTGTTCCTGATACCAGGGAAAAGGGGTATTTCCCACCTCACACCGTACACCCACTGCCAAGAGAGAGAAAAAAAGAAAGAAAACAGCCTTAAACATATGAAAACACAAAAGAACTAAAACTTTGGGGAAATATTCTTACAATTCTGGGTCAGAAAAGTCTACTTAAAAGGGCACAAAACACACAATGCGGAAAGATGGACACATTTGCCTACAAGAAACTTTTTACGCTTCTCCGTGGAAAAAAACCATGCAGATCAAGTTAGAAGAAAAGCTGCAAATCTGGGAAATATTTGGATCCTAATTGACAGTCTTAGAACCCATGAAATATAGAGCTCCCTTACAGATCCATCAGGAAAAGGCAAACACTGCTACAAAAAAGGGCCAGGCCACCGAGGCCACGTACAGGAAAGAATCGCAAGCTGTGGCCACCGCGCAGGAGAGGAGGCTTTTCTCCAAATGGCTCCTATCGGTTGGCCTCAGGCTGCTGGGGAGTGAGAAGGAGGCTGCGATGCCACTCCAGAGAGGCCTGTGTTTTGGGTGCTGTTCTGGAATGTTCCTCCCAGGGGTCACGTGCATCCTCACTTCCTTCATCTCTGAGGGAGGTAGCATGACTCTGTCATCGACAGCGGTCCCCTGGCCCTGTGCTCTGCCTTCCTTCCCTGGCTTGACCTTCCCACAGCTCTCCCCAGCAAGGCTGCCCCCCGGCTTCTGTGTTTGCCGTCCAGCCCCCTCCCAGGCTGTGAGCTGCAGCGGGGGGGGGGGGGGGGGGGGGGGGGGGGGCGCAGGAGCGTCCATTAGCCCAGGGCTGTATTCCCAGGGCACGTAGAAGGTGCTCCGTTAGCATTTGACTGCCCAGGGAAGAGTGGAAATATATCCGTGCTGTTTTCCTGACAATTTATCAGTGTCAAAAACCGAAAAATGCATGTCATTTTACCCAGAGATTCTACCTCAAGAAATTTATCCTCGAGAAACGTAAAAGGCAACAGGTATATGTATTTTTTGTGTGTTTATTGCCCGGTGTGGAAATCACCCCTAAGAAAGATCTGATTGGACCGACTCGGGGTGCACCGTACAACACAGTACTGTACACGCTTTTCCAAGCACGAGGCGGCTGCAGTTAGGCTTAGAGAAAGCACAGCTAGAGGAAGAGCTCATTAACCAATGCAGACCGCGTATTCCAGAATAGCACGCAGTATGGAATGATTCCATTTTTACAAAAGGAAGATTCGTGCACGCTCACACTGGGCATATGTAGAGAGACGTCCACGTGGGCAACCAGCCTGCTAACCAGGGCTTGCCTCTGAGAGCGGGCGGAAGACTTTCACTTCACATTTGTCTACTTGTTTAATTTTAAAAAATGTAATGAGCACGTATTGCTTTCTAGCTTTTAATTTTGGAATAATTAATTACAGACTCCCCAACATGCATCATTATGGTAATTATAAAATGCAAATCGGGTGAGGAAAATGCTGGCATGCAAGGGGCTCTGACTCCATCGCAGCAGAACAGACTCGATAGTTCTGAAAGAAGAGGATGGTTCTAGGAATTTACAGCAGGGTCTTCTCAGCACGGACCACCACTCCCACCGCCGCCTTCTGCAGCTGCCACGGGGCAGGGGCTGGGTGGAGGGTGAATCGCAGGGTCCTGCTGGGAGCACAGGGGGCTGAGGAGCAGGACAGGGACTGCGGGTGCGGCTGGCGCGGCTCTGTCATCCCTGAAGTACCAGCACACTTGGCTCTCCCCAGCCTTGTGCATCCGTGAGCCTGGGAAACTGCATGGCGTCCTGGGTCAATGGCGGAGGTTGGTGGACGGCTGTGCTGGAGGGAAATGTGATCCCTCAGAAGCCGTCATGTTTTGCATTATGTCCAAGTTTTATGTAGCTTCACTTGGGACATCCGATTCACCACGTATCTGTGTGCCGATTATTGTAAATAAGATCTGCACAATAAGAAGCTCTGGGTGTAGGACGGTCTGCAGGAACTGGATGGGCACAGCTCCAACAGTGAGCCGCGTCCAGAGCAGAAGTGGACAATTCCCTTGGCAAATGCCCAAGGGAAATAGAGTCCTTAATTCACGAGTTTGGACATGCATGCCCTCCCCCTCCACCACCCGTTTCCATGTCTTTGAAATTGAGACACTCCACTGTCTGGACGGCTCTGCTTGCTCTGGGGCAGGGGCAGTCTCGATGTGGTTGTCACCGCGCCAATGTGCAAACCCCGTTCCAGTGGTTCTAAGGCCATCACTTCTGTGGAGTCATGGGGAAGTCTGGAGCCAGATGGGTCGAGTCTGTTTCCATTAAGAGGTCTTTCCGCCACGCTCACCTGGCCACAAGGCAGATGGGCCTGAGCACAGGCCACTGGGCATTTATTTGAAGTCAAGGAGGCAAATGTCCCTCATTGGAGTTAGAATCATCAGTTCCAACTTTTTTCTTGTAAAGCAACACCACATGCTTTATAGGATCTAAAGAAGGAAGATGCAAGGGGTCGGCGCAAGTGTGTTACCTTTGGTTGTTGAGGTCAGTGCTCCAGATCTCCCACCTCTGGCCTGTCAGCTGCACCAAGGGCAGGAGGAGGGGCCAGATCTCCTTGCAGAGGTGAAAGAAATTCAGAAACATTGAGAGGCTGGGGGAGCACTCACAGCATAGATTCGGAACTCTTGTTAAGGCCTGGTATCATTTAAATGGCAACTTTTTTTTTCATTTTTACTTGTGCATCAGCTAATCGTGTGTCTCACAGCAAATGGCACCTTAGATGATGCTGTGACAGGTGGCTCTACACAACTTGGGGAAACAGCATGAGGGGTATTGCCAGTTTAAAAATGCCATCAGCGCGGACATCCTTATCCTTCTAATGGGTGACGTCATCAGTATGATCATGCCCCGAGGCCCGGAGCTGTGTCTCTGGGGGCCCTTGCTGCTCAGTGTGGTTCCACCAGCCACGGAAACTTTAGAGCTGCTGATGCGGACTCTGAGCACAGGTGGAAGGTCTTAGCCACGCTGAGGACAGTTCAGCTGGCTATTGGCCAGAGAAAGGTCTCTTTGATCCACATTTTAGTGACTTGACTTATAAACTGTCAGCTGGGCCCACCAAATTATCTCCCCGGAGTTCCAGCTGCCACGCAGTCCCCCGCCGTGCGGGTGGGTGCACTGGGTGTCTGTAAGGGTGTCTATCTAGTTATCCTCTGGTCCACCCTAACAGTGCCAGGATTTAACAACAGGACAGCCTGAGCCTCATCTGGGAGATTTTCCACGTTCCAAATGCTTATGAAGAAACATCGTGGTGGCGGCTGGGACTTCCCGCACAGGCACGCCACAGTTTACGGATGTGATAGCTGGAGGGTTCGCGGTGGGCACGGTGTTCCTGTAAGCACTTGTCCCCATCATTTTTGTTGACCCTGGGGGCAGGTATGGCCCTAACTGGACTGCGCTGTGCAGTCAGACGGTGGGTTCTACAGGCTGTGCCACCGCAGTCACCTCCTCACAGACGTGGTCAGAGTTCAGTACATGTGGTTGGCAGGGGAGTGGACAGGCAGTCTGAGAATCTCAACCAAATGATCACCAAGTCCCCAAGGACTCTCTGGAGCTCTCGGTCTCAGGGTCCTTGCTGGTGGCCTGGTGGGGGACTTGAGAGGATGCTCACCGCGAGGTGGACAGTGTGTAAGAGGCAGGGTCAACACCCGGCGGAACGGAACGGAATTCGAAAAGCTTCCAACACCCAAGTCCAGGGGCGTGGTGGCACCTTCTGAACACAGGATGAGATGTGTGCAAACTGCCTCACCAACAAAACCAGTGCTTCCACATGGAGTGGAAGGACGGGGGTCCAAGCCCCAGCTCTGTCACTCCCAGGCCAGGTGACCTTCCCAGCTCCCTGAGCCTCAGTTTCTTTAAGGTAAAACAAAGCATCGCCCCCTCCCACAGAGCTGTCGCAACAAGGTTCACATGAGCCAACGAGGGGAGGCTCTGGCACCGTTCTGGGCACGTAGTAGCTACTCAATAAATGCCACCTAGTTTAGATGACACCCCAAGCTCCAGGAAAGGGCCACAAAAACAAAAGCACTGTAGAAGCAGGGTCAGGAACAGTGGATCAGACAACCCCCCAACTGGGGCGGGGACGTGGTCCTCGGGGATCCGTAAACAGCCTGCAGCACTCTGGGGTGTTAAAAGGCTCCCTGGCCACACTGAAGTGTCCTCCTGGGCTCTGCATCCAGCTGGCCCTTCGTGGAATTCTGAACCCAGCTTGGGCCCATGTTCCCCAAAGCCCTGCAGACCTGGGGAGGGGCCCCACGAGGCGTGGCCGAGATGACTACAGAGATGGACAATCATCCCGCCGAGGAGGCAGGAGCTGGAAGAGTCACTAAATTGCTGAAGGCGATTTTAAAAGCATTTTGACGCAGGCACCATCAGGCATATTTGATTCCCTCTCTTACCTCGGGGACAAGCGCTCCGTGCTGTCACATCCCTGCCTCCTGGCCTGCTGTCATGTACGCATGCTGAGCCACAGATCACCATGACTTCAATCAACAGGACGCTGGTACCTCACGGGGACAGGAGTCCAGGCATGGGTCCCCTGCTCATCCTGTCACAAAGCCCAGTTGGAGTGGCGCAGGGCCGTGTGCCTTTCTGGGGCTGGGGTCCTCTTCCAAGAGCACACTGCTGATGGCGGAGTTTGGCTCCGTACAGTGGAAGGGCTGCAGCGCCCACACTCTTGAGAGCTGTCGCTGTCCAGTTCATGGGGACTCTGCTAACCTTGACCGTGGTTACTGAGGACTGGCTTCACGGTGTCCTGCCAGGCCATCTCCAGTGGCCTTTTGGAAAAGGCATCTGAATGTCTCTCTATGAAAGATGCCGAGAGCCCGACTTGAGAGTCACAGAGCTGGGCTCCAACGGGACTCGCAGCTCCCCAGCCCAGGGTCTCCACATTCAAGGACTTGGGGACGGGATCCCTGAGTGGCCCAGGCAGGAAGTGGGGGGGACTGGCCTGTGACCTAGGACTCGGGGCCAGCAACAAGCTTCTGAGACCACTTTGTGGGCTCCCTGACACACGTCCCCAAATAACAAGCCAGCTCACGTCCACCCAGGCTGGCTGCCCCGGTAGGAAAAGTTGGCAGCTGTTAATCTTGAAACTGCAGCAGGTTCATCCACCGATGACAAATTTGGAGTTCCTAATGGCTCTGTTTTCTGCTGGCACCGTGGGGAGAACCGTCACTGCCAATGAGGACCTGGCAAGGTAATTGAAGAGAGTGTTCAATATTAAACTGAAATTTAATAATAGAAATATTAATAATTGACCAGCACCTGTTATGACGGCAGGAACGGGCCAGGCGGTGTTTTAAGCACGTGACCTGCGTTAATCCACTGCCTGTCGCCCACTGGCTGGGCACCACGAGGACCCTGTGGCGGTGCTACTATCCCCGATCTTCACGATAGAAGAGGGGCAGAGGGGCTCAGGGGGTGGCTGGAAGTCACACGGGAGGGGGGGGAGCGCATCTCCCGTGGTGTCCTGCCCACGCTGGCGGCCTCTGCCGGGCAGACACCACAAGACGGCAGGAACAGGGGGCTGAATCTCCGGGCACCCAGTCCCCAGGGAGCACCTTCTGGGTAGGGACGTGGCTTGTTCACCGCAGCACACAGAGCGCCGTGCTCTAAAATGATTTTCTAAATTTCTGACATTTAAAAAATGCGTTTTGAAGGGAAGCTGAGATCAGGAGGGGAAGAGTCAAGAAGGACTTCTCTGCAGAGAAGGCTCTGGGCCATGGGTGGGCCCTGGGCCTCGCTGGAGGACAGGTGCTCAGGACAGAGTGGCTCCTCTCGACTGCCCAGACAGGAAAAGGAGGATTTTTAGATGGTCAGGGAGGACAGTGGCTTAGGACCAAACGGTCCCTCATGTTCCCCACCTGACCTTGACAGATGAGGGCAGCAGGAGACAGAGCCCAGGGGGCGGGACCTCCTCCTATTCCAGGCTTCTCTGGTCCAGCAGGTGTGCGTGTGTGCACATGTGTGTGTGTGCATGTGTGTGCGCATGTGTGTGTGTGAGTGCGTGTATGTGTGCACATGTGTGTGTGCGTGTTTCTGTGTGCACATGTGTGTGTGTGCGTGTGTTGGGCTGGAAGTGCCCAGCGGATACAGAGGAAATAATAATTCCAGCAATAAAGGAGGAAGGGTGTGCCATCTGCCGGTCCCCAGGTCCAGGATGAAGGATCCCAACCGTCAATCTGAGAAGCAGCTAATGTGTCCATCGTCCTGGTGCCTTGCATGCCCTTAGGGACCTCCACCCCTGTTGGCTCCCTGCTGTGTGTTAAGAGAGACGCTTGGAGGTTCTGTGGCCCCATCCGTCCCCTGGTGTCCCAGCTGGGCAGGGCACACGGCCAGTTAGTGGCAGAGTCCCTGGAGGGTGGTCAGCGTGGCTGGTGATCTGGTTTTTCTCTTCAAGGCTCTGCCCAATTCCCCGGCCCAGTTTGACTGTGGACTCTCTTCAGGAAGGCACAGGTGGCCTCCTTGTCACAGCTGCGGAGGAACCTGGAGCACAGGCTGCTCTTGGTTCCACTGCCAGCTCACTTGGTGGCCTCTGAAGGGCCGGGGCTGCTTCCACACCTCCACCTGCTGCTGCCGGCTGGGTCCTGCTTTGTGCCCTCTGCATAGGGTCCCCGGGTCTCTTCTGATGTGTCTGAGGCAGCGGGGCCCAGACACCTCGGGCTTCTGTCGGAGCTGTCTTTCTGGCATTTTGGATGCTGTGTGTGTCCTGTGCCCACCCTGATGCCCGTGGGGTGTGATATTTCAACAAGAGTGGCCCTGATTGTCCAGCGAAGCTGCCATTGATCAAGAACCCAGGGCCAGGTCCCTCCCGGGCCTCCATCCTTACACACATGGAAAGAGGTGACAGGAGGGCGGTGGTCAGCAGGATTAGTTCTAGAAGGCCAGGCAAATGTGTCCAGGCACTGGACCTCACCTCCCTTGGGCCTTTCAGGGAGCCCGAGGCATAGATGGGAAGCCACACGCACCTGAAGTGATGTGTTCAAAGTCAGTTAATCCTCTCGACTGCCCAGACAGGAAAAGGAGGATTTTTAGATGGTCAGGGAGGACAGCCCCTGCCCGTTTGCCTGCCCTTAAACAACTGCGCTGTTCCCCTGGCTCTCGGGCCCACAGCCCCCCTCTCCAAGGGGCTCACCTGCAGTAACATCAGGTGGGGGCTGGGCTGTCACGTGTCCCCCCACCACACCCCCTGGTCTCTCTGGGTGGAGACGAGGGTTCCCCGGGGAGCTGGCAGGAGAAAGAGCACGTCATAGCTGGCTTTCCCCAGCTTGGCCAGTGGCTGAGCATGACCCAGGGGAGGCCCCAGAGAAGTCTGGCCAGCCAAGGGATGATGGCTGGGCCCGCTTGACTCCTGGGAGGCCACGGAAGTCTCCAAAGGCAGAGAATGTACTGACCCCCCCGCTGCGTGCTGGGGTGTCACCTCCTGAATCTGGTTTGATTTTGACAAGAGCGGTGTAAAGGAAGCTATTTTAGGGAGAGAAAAGCCACTAGCCCAAGGCCACCCGGGCAGCAAGTGCTGGCTTAGGTGGGTTCGGATCCCAACGCTGGCCCTCCCCTCGTCCCTGTCTCCACTAGTCCCACCCAGCGCTGGACCTGACGATGGACGGCCCATCACATGGAGGGCAGACCCCAGCAGTTCCTGCACCGTGTGGGGCGGAGGTTCCTGATGGGCAGCGCCCGGCGCACTCCGGCTGGCTGCTCTGCCGTCTCCCTCTTGATGAAGATCTTTCTAATCCAGATAGAGTGAAAGCCACCTGCTTCGTACGATTCCGGGGCTGCACAGGCCTCTGGCCGCCCCGTGCTCAGCGTGCAGAGCGTCCAGCAACCGTTTCCCTAGGCCTCCTCGTGGCCACTCTAACAAAGACCATAGACGGGCAGTCTAGGAGCAGCAGGCACCGCCGCACCAGGAGGACGGTGCAGAGGGTCAGGCCAGGTAAGGGCTCCCTCTGCTTCATGGGCAGCGCCTCCGACTGTGTCCTCCCAAGGAGGAAGGGACCTGCAGGCTCCGTGGGGTCTCTTTTGCAAGGACCAAGCCCTCGTGACACCGAGGCCTCCTACCGCCCCTCTTCTCAACGCTGTTGTCCTGGGGATTCGGTCTCAACAAAGGAATTGTGGACGGGGCAAGCGCTCAGGCGGACTCGGGGGCACGCGCAGGGCGTATTGGCCATCGGGGCTCCCAGTGGAGCAGCAGGTGGCTGTGATTGAAGTGGGCTCCTACCCAGTCACAGCAGGCCAGGACTCCAGGCATCTGCTGCCCCCTGGACGGTCACTGCCCCCGTTGTCGGGAAGGCAGGGCCAGCGTCAGCATTTGCTTTTACACATTTGGGAACCGAGAGGCAGGGACGCCAGTGACTTGCTCCAGCCACCGCAGTGAGTGGCCCAGGGACTTGTCACGTCTCTGCCTCCTGCTCTTTCTGCAGCGGCACAGGTCGGGCCTGGGGTGGGATTCGAAGCTGGTGGAGAAGCTGCCGGTTGGTCACCTGTCTGTCCTGCAGCAGGGTGGCCAGAAACGTCCTTGGGGACGGGTCTGAATGCAGTGCATGGTAGTCCATTCCCCATCCTCTCTCCTGGGTGCCTGGAACCCACTCAGGCTTCTCCCTGCACCATGTCACCCGAGCCTCCTCCTCTGTCCACGCCCTCGGCCTGCAGAGCTTGCTGTCTGCCGAAGCGCTCCACCTCCCTGATGTGGAAGTGGAAGTCACCCTGTGGAGGCCGTTGGTGGTCGTGGCAAAGGCTGCCTCTCAGCGGCTGGGGAGAAAACCTCTCTGGCGAGGCTCACGTGACCACAGGAGGGCAGCCCGAGGACACTGCAGACGCAGGCAGCCTGGCGAAGGTGTGTCCATGAAGGGAGCAGAGGCAGGATGTGGGGCTGAGAGGGGGACGTGGGTCTGGCAAGGATGTTTTTTAGCGGTGAGCAAGGCCATCGATGGGGGAGGGGACAGGGAGAGAGGGGGGCTGACCCAGAGATGCCTTTCCATCGTGGCAGAGAAGGGAGGATGTCGCCCCTGGAAGTGTGGCTTTAGAGAATCACGCGGAGGCAGCTTTCCTTCATGGCAGAGAGGAAGAGGAAAACCTCACAGTGCACTTGGGGACATGTCCATAGAGGGTCCCCTGACATTAAGGGATAATGAAGTAATTGAGACAATTTTAAATAACTGAGAGGGATTTTAAAAATCTTCATTTCGTGCCAACACATCCCAGGTTTCCTGAGCACACAGGTCTGAGGATGCGTTTGGTAGCAGAAGGAGGCCCCTGGCCCTCTTTTTCCCATGCCTGGAGCAACTGGATGTGGCCACGTTCCAATAAAACTTTATTGACAGAATCGGGTGGTGGGCCATGGTTTGTTGATCCCTGCTTCCTACCAAGGAATGTCTGTGCACTACTTCTTCAGTCTGCTCGGCTGGATTAAGATCTCCCTGGAGTCAGTGTTTCTACATTTTATCATAACAAATTGGGAAAAGAGGGTTATCAGACCGTGACTGGAACAGCCAGGCCCCTGGGCAGTTGCCAGAGATTGGGATTTATCTACAAAGCTAACAACCTCTCCTCTGCATCCAGCTGCCTTGAGGGCCTTGGGGAGGGGTGAGGAGGCACAGGAAGAGCTAATGACCACACTCATTAGTGAAGGTGAAATCTCCGCGGGAGAGAGACCGAGGGCAGGGCAGGCCCAGCGTCCCTGAGTGGGGACACCAAGCCTACAGTCTAGCAGACTGCAGACCCCAAGGTTTTTGAGCATCCTTGGCACTTTGGAGGGACACCAGAATCTCTCCCTTACGCTTGTTTTCCAAAATTCTCTTATCCCTTCAGTAAAAAAGAAAGAAAATAGTCTTCCTCCAGCAAGTTGCTTGGAACCTTGGAGCTGCTAACTCCAGGACACGCTGTTGGCACCGAGCCTCTACTGCAGATGTCCACTTTAAATTCTGGAGGTGGGCCTAGGAGGGGCAGCAAGAGGTGGAAGGTCAGGTAGTACCAGGCTGCTAGCTGGCGGCCCGCAGGGCAGCTTGGCCTGGGGGCAGGTTTTTTGATATCACAGCAGGGGCTGCTTTAAAAAAAGATTGTTTCCACACAAGAGTCTACCTTTCTGTTCTCTTGAAAATCTGGAAGCCCTGGGGCCTTCAGGACCAACAACAACTGGTGGATGGGCAGGAGGGAGGGCAGCCGGTGCCACGTCTGCCTGCTGCCTCGACGTGCGACGTGGAGTTTAGGTGCCTGTTTCCAAGGTGTGGAAGACCAGGGTGGGGGGCCTGGACCAGCCTCTGGTGTGGCCCCCAGCCTGCCCCCAGCCTCCACACTCAGCTCCTCAATGAGCCTGCTCTCAATGAGCAGCTGGAGGAATCCTCTAAACGGCCAATCTCAGCTGCTAGCACGGCACTTAAGGACCGGCTTGCCTCCTGTGACTTTCTGGGCAAAGACCCAGGCCCTTAACGCAGCCTGCAGGGTGGGGGTGGTCTCGTCTCTGCCCCTCCCAGTTGCCTTCCATCCTGCGTGCCCCCCACTCCACCCCTCCAGTGCCATCTTCCAGGCATATGGAGCACCTTTCCTTCCTTAAAAAGCCTTTTTGTACCTTTATAAACCCAGATTTTACACATGGACTTTGCAGAGACATGGTGATTTCATCTGGGGCCAGGTTGAGCTGAATCTGACAGAAATTCAAAACCAGCAAAAGGAAGGCGTTTGTCTCATGTAACAACCTGAGTGCAGGCACCGGGGCTGTGGGGCAGGCAGCAGCACAGACGCCGTGATTCAGACGCCCACTCTCGGTTTGCTCTGCTCCTAGGGGGAGCACATGGATTCCAGGGGGCAGCTTAGAGAGAGGAAGGCCGGAAGAAAGGACCAGAGGGTCACACACAGAAGCACGTCCCTTCTTAAACAGGACACCCCCCAGGAAGAGGCCTCATTCCATAGTCCTCTCATGGTCTCAGGCCAGTGGGGTGGCTCCGGGTCACACTGAGCTGCAGGGAAGGCTGGGAAGCCACGTGTCCAGCCAAGGCTTAGCCATCTGTCACCATAGAAGGCACAATCACCACCACACACCCTGCAAGGGCCTCTGGTAGACTGGGAGAGACAAGAAAGTGTGGTGGTCCACCTTCAGAATCCAGCGTTTAGCCTCAAATGTGAAATCCCTGGGTAGGGGAGACAAACAGCCGGAGGGGAAATACTGCAGGGGGAAAGCCCCCGGCAGTTAACTCACAGCAGCCTGCGGAGGCAGCAGGTTCAAAGTCCCTGTACCCGATGAGGGTGAGGGATTGGCCTGACCAACAGGGACAGAAATACCTTTGCTAAGAAACAGAAACTTAAAGGAAGAAGAACTGTGTAGGGGCCACCCAGGATGGATGGAGGTGCAGACGGACTCCAGTGCATTTCTTTAAATAACCCGACAGGAGACAGAAAAACCTAGGTGACTTCTGGAAGATTGTGCACCCCTCAGTCCTCAGCCAGTGAGGGGCCAGGGAGGGACCTTGCGCACCAGGGGAGAAAATGAGATCCTAACGGCTTTGGGTGCGCAGCTCACCCAGACACTCACCTTCAAGATGGTCATTAAAGTCTCCCTTCCACTGTCCCTGGTGTTCCCAGTCTGTTCTTTGGGTTTGGGAGGTAAGTGTGCTTCTCACATCGACCCAACGGTCTCTGCTCACCAGCCGTGAGCAGGGTTTGGGTTCAGAACCATCTGCCGCTCAGCTGCGCCCTGGGCCCATGCTGCATTGCTTGCTGGGGTGCACAAGGTCACACCACAGGGGATTTAAATCTCATGAAGCAACGAGATGCCAACGTGGGGCGGGGCCTTGGGGAAGGACTGGGCTGGGTGCTCACCTCGCTCTGTTCCCTGCGGCTCTAAGGAGAACACTCAGCGACTCTTAGAACACAGGGCTCTCTGCCCTGGAGGGAATGGCTTTGTAACTGAATGACTTCATCAGGATGGTGCACATATCATTAAAATCACACATTTTAAGGGTGCAATTCGATGAGTTTCGATGAATGTGAACACTCTCGTAACGGTCACTTCAACCAAGACGAAGGACATTCCTGTGATTTGGAAAGTCCACGGTGTTCCTGGGTGGCCAGTCCCAACCCCAGTCCAGCCTGGGCGATCACGGTCTGTTTTGTGTCATACATCAGCTTTGTGGGTCTTCAAGCCTCAGAGATGGGACCACACTGTTGAGGCCCTTTAAGGTCCGGCCTCGTCGGCTCTGTGTATTGCGACAGATCCTGTCGTTGCTCCTACCAGGGCTTTGCCCCTCTTTGTCATGAGCAGTGAGGACATCGGTGAGGACGACGCAGCCTGCTTGCCTGCTCACCTGTCGTCTCATATTTGGGTTGTTTCCAGTTCCGGCTGTTATGAGTCAAGCTCCTCTGCACACTCGAAGACTTTTTCTTGACCCTGTGTTTTCATTCACACCCTCGGGAGGGGGCCTGCTTGGCCGTGATGACAGGAGCGTGTTGATGTTCACGGTAAACTTCTAAACTGGGTCTGGCTTTCCCCTTTCCCATTTCTGCCCGCGAGGTCTGAGGGTTCTAGTTGCTCACAGCGTCTCCCACACTTGGTATTGTCGGGTGTTTTGCTTGTTTGTGAACCTTTCCCGATTATAACGGCCGGCCATGCAGTTGTATTTCACTTTGTGGTTGAAGCTTGCATTTCCTGATGGCAAAAGGCACATGTTTCCGGCCATGTGTCTGGCTTTTTTTTTTTTTTCCCTTGGAAGTGTCTGTTTGACTCTTTATTCATTTTATGATTGGGCCTTTGCCGTACTGTTGAGTAGAAGAGTCCACCACACATTCTAGGTCCAAGGCTTTCGTCAGCTCTATGTGCTGTGAGTATTTTCTCCCATTGGTGGCTTCCCTCTTCATTGTCTTCATGGGGTCTTTTGATGAGCAGAAGTTTCTAATTTCAATTGAGACCAATGATCCTTTTTGCTTTGGTGGCAGGCACTTGGTGTCATGCTTTAAGACCATGCTGTGCCCCTGCTGTGCGGGTGATCGGGAAATGTCTCCGTGGTTGAATTTCTTCAGAGCGGAGTAGCAACTTTCGAGTCCCTCGAGATGTGACCTCCCTGGACTCCCTCTGGTATTTGGGTGCCCGCTAGGAGGCAGCTCCCTACCCTGATCCCCTAACATGCTAGAAATCAGGCTGAAGAAGTAGAAATCAGGCTGAGGGCGGGCCAAAGTCAGTGTGTGCATGTGTGCGTGCGTGTGTGTGTGTGTGTGTGTGTGAGAGAGAGAGAGAGACAGAGACAGAGACAGAGTGTATGGTTAGGTTCTGTTCTTTGCTGAAACACTACAAGAATAAACCAAGTGGATGGTGTCTCCTGTTCCCTGGGTGCGGTTTCTCCAGACACCTTCTCGGCCCCTATTCTCTGGAAATGCCGCCCCATAAATCCCGACTCCTGTGATGGCCTCCTGCAGGCCCCGGTGACGGCTTCCTAGACACGAGTTTGGAGTGGCGGTGATTACCCCTGCGCAAGTTCATTCAAGTCTGAGAGCAGATTAAATAATGAATAGGAACGTCATCTGTTCATTCCAGTTTAGAAGTCTCGTCTCATTACTTTCCTGGATGAAATTGAATGTCAAGCGGAGGGGAGGACTTGAGGGAAGGGGTGACGTGGGAAGGGACGCTGTGTGATACTGGGGACTGGCTCAGGACAGTGCCCACTCTGTTCCCCCACACACCAAGCCAGGTGCAGGGTGTTGGGGATGAGGGGCCAGGTGAGCAGCCCTGGGACATGCCTGTGGGTTCTGCTGTCCTCGCTCCTGGAGAGTCTCTGCTTGTCTTGTGACAAGGCCCCTGCTGTGCGGCTGCTTCCCCTAGGACAGGAGCAGCTTTTAATGGACCCTGTGCTCTTTATGAACAGCGCGCTCTGTGGGCTCTGGGCCTCGTCTTCTCCACTGGGCAGCGGGTGCCCGTTACCCAGCGTGTTGGATGGTCAGGCCACTCCTTGTGCCTGGGTTAGACCTCGTGGCAGTGGCCCTGAGTGTATGGTGCCTGTGGTGCCTGCACCCCACCCCCAGAAGAGACAAGTCTTTTAGTGGCTGAGGGCGCAGCCCCAGGGCCAGCCTGGCAGTGCACAGTCATGCTCGGGAACCTGTGCGTTGGAGCTGCACGACCGAGTTTGTATCCCAGATCCATTGCTGTTCAGCTGTGTAACCCTGAGTAAGTATCTTAACCTCTCTGAGCTCAGTTTCTTCAGACAGACAAACATTCTAATACTAATAAATATTACCTCATAGGATTGTCCAAAGAATTCAGTGAAATAGATCAGAACCTGAGAAAGTTGTTGAGTGACCTTGAACAAGTCATTTTACCTCTGGGGCTTAATTTCCTCCTCTGGAAGATGGGGGAGTCGTTGTGATAATTCAGTGGGATGAGCCATTTGAGGAGCTGAGCCTCTGTCCAGCTTCCACTACTTCAGACTCGTCCCAAGGTCAGCGCAGCCAGAGCCCCTCCTGGATTCCCTTCTTCCCCCCCCCTCTCCACATTCCTCCAATGTCCCCTGCTGTCCTCTGTCACTGTGCTTCCCGTGCAGCTCTGTGGTCTCCATTCTAAACTGAGTCCCCACCACACCCTGAGCTCTTGGAAAGCAGGGACCACACATTCACCACTGTCCCCAGGCCCCGGTGTCCAGCACCCAGTGGGTGCTCTGCAAAGCGACTGTGGAGGGAAAGCATCACGGTGGCCAGTCGGGAGGACGGTGGGACGGCCGGATGGAGGCCAGCATGTCTATGAGCCGTCTCTGAGAAGAGATGTTAGCAGATGATGTTAGCAACTCCTGGAAGAACCAGCTGCGGTCATCAATCTCAGCTCTGCCTGGTGATGTTCAGTCGATCCATCTTTTTCTGACTTAATTCGAAATTGGATGGGAAGGAAGGAAATTTGTCTGGATGACTCCAAAGTAACAAACTGTAACGATGCCCTGGGCACCGTGGGGCCCCAGCCACCAATGTGCAGCGAGAGAGGGCAGAAGGGGAAGAGTAGCCACTGGACCTTGGGCAGGGGTGGTCAAGGGACAGTGGGAGGGGATTCCGGGTTTGTGTGCTCCTGAGTTCTGAATGTCCTGCTTCTTGTCTTCTAAGATAGACTCCAGGAGGTGCGATTTCTATGCAGTGTAACGAACCGGCTTCCCCTCCGCAGCCTCAGGACTGATGAATGCACACACCTGTGTGGACACGGCCAGGGTGAGATGTAGGACTCGGCTGTCAATCACTCCAGAAGCATCCCTGTGCCCTTGGCAGTCACCCCGCCCCTGTCAACTCTGCCTTGGGCAAACGCAGGCGATCTTTTGGTCCCCACAGACAGGTTGTGAGGTTCGGCTTTTCTATAAATGGGATCATGCAGAATGTGGTCTCTGGAATCTGCCTTCTTCAGTCAGCAGAAAGCCTTTGAGATTCGCGTTGTGACTTAAGGGTAGGATTTACCCCGTGGATCCACATGCTGATCCCTCTCCAGACTGCCCAAGGCTGCAGGTGGGCGAGGTGTGTGGTCTGTCCTTACGCCAACTCTTCAATAACTGGCTTAAAGGTCCTGTCTGAGATTCCTTCCCTGACTGTGTGTCCCCAGGCAGGGCCAGGCTAAGAACTGCCACTTAATGAGTCTTCACCCTGTGTAGTAAGGCCACAGCATGTCACCACCCATTCCTAGGGATCATTGTTCCCATTTCAGAGAAAAGGAAGCCAGGGCTCAGGGAGGGCAGGCAGCTGAACTGACGTCTATGGGAACAGAGTCAGCGTGAATCCAGACGCCACGCCCAGCTGGCTGCACTGTCTCTGGGTGGACGTCCGCCCCGTGTCCCCCCTGAACATGCCCTTCCTGCGGCCCTGCTGCGTGGAGCCCAGCACTGCTGATGTCTTTCCCACCAGGCTGGGCTTTTTTTTTTTCCTTTTTTTTTTCTGCAAATAACGCTCTAGCCAGTTAATCAGGAAGAAACTTATTGAAGGAGATTAGTAGCTCACAGCGTCTCCTGGAAAGCCCAGGCCCACGCCGAGAATAAAGCTAACGTCTAATACTGAGTCCTGAGAGCCGCCTGCCCTCTGCAGCCCCAGCAGTCCCAAGAGCCACCTGCCCACTCCTGGACTGAGGCTCTTCACACGTGTCTTCGGTGCACTTCTGAAGTAGCACGTGACACTGATTCTGACACCGGACCAGACCCGGGGCATGGGGGACACGGGAGAATGAGCTCCAGGCTTCCACCGGGGAAAGAGAAAAATTCCTCTGAACCTGAAACAGATGTTCCAAAAGAACAGGGCAGCCACGTGACAAGTGCCCAGGACACTTCCTCATAGACCATGACTTCCTCTGGGGCAGGGAAGGAGTCCGATTTGATTCTATGCCCCGCACCTGGAGCGTGGCCCATGCAACGGAGCTGCTAAGGAAGTCCGCGCGGGGTGGGTGAGTGGGCAGGGGTTTGACACGGGGGGGACCCCAGGACCCGAGGGGGGGACGCACAGAGTCATTTTGAGATACGCCTTCTTGGCTTTGTACCTCTTCAACTCCTTCAAGACTGGAGGGTCACTCAAGCTGGGGACATTTCTCACTACTTCCCCAGTCAGGGACGTGGGGCTCTCGGGACCAGCTACAAGCAAAGAGAAGAAGCCTGCCGTGCGCCCATGTCAGCCGTGGAGAGGAGAGGTGACAGGTGACAAGCATCCACTGAACCCCATGAGCTCTGACATGGGTCTCAATGGGCGCTTTGAACCAAGGACGGATATTCCCATTTTATAGCTGAAGGAACTGGGTCTTGGAGAGATTGTTATGGTTAAGAATTTTGTTTCAGCCACTAGGTGTTTTGAAATCTGGCTCCGCCGCCCTGTGACTTCAGGTGAGGGCAACCTGGAGAGTCCTGACGTCCGGGGAATGCTGATCTATCTTGATCAGCGTGATTCTTATAAATCTTGAAATCAAGCAGAGATTCCACAAACTAACTTACTTTCTCTTTCAATTTCTCCTTTTCTCCTTCTGAGAATTGTTTGGGCTGGTCTCAGTCCCTGGTCTTTCTGTATAAATTTTAGAGTCGACTTGTGGAATCCGACAAGAGTCTTCCAGAAGTTGGGTCTGAATTGTGTTGAATCACAGACCAAACTGGAGAATTGACACCTTAACGGTACCGAGCCTTTCACCCCGCGAACACAACATCTTTCTCCACTTCTTTGGGTCTTCTTTGTTTGCGTTCATTTGCGCTCTTGGTTCTCAGCGTACAGACCTTCCACATATTTTGTTAGATTTATATATAAATATCTCATGTCGTGGGTGCTATCATACATGGCATTTTTAAAATCTCCAGTTCAGATCCTTTCTGCACATCGGCCTTGTATCCTGTGAACTTGTGGAATTCACTTATTAGTTCTGGAAGCTTCTCGCAGACCTTACCAGGTGTTCTACATCGGTGATCAAACTTGGTGTAAACAGGGACAGTTTCCCGTCCATAGGCCTCATTTCTTTTTCTTGCTTCTTCCCATCCCATTAGGTGGGTGTCGGAGAGGATGAGAGCAGGTGTGGGCCAGGAAGCAGGCTGACTCCATGTTAGGAGGAAGCGCTTGCCCTCGGCATCTGTGGGGTTTGTACATGTCTTCCGTCGGGTTGGGGAGTCCCCTTCTGTTTCTGGTGTGCTGGGAGTTTTTATTGTGGCAAATGTGGCCTTGTGTGGAAAGCTCTTTATGCATCTTCTGTGACGATCACATTTGTTCATCTGGTGGATGGCACCAGTTGGTATTTGGATGTTAAAATAGCCTCGCGTTCCTGGGATAAACCCCACCGGCCGTGATATCTTTTTAAATACTTAATATTTTTAACATATACTTGATTTTATCTGCCACTGCTGTGTCGAAGGTTTTGTCTGGTTTCGGTCTGTGTTCTTGTAGTGGCTGCGTCTAGTCTTGCTATTGGGTCAACTCTGGCCTCATAAAGTGAGTTGGAAAACATTCTTTTCTCTTCTTCTGGAGGAAATGATACAGAATTGGCATTTAGTTCTTCTTCAAATGTGTAGAAGGATTTTCCCGTAAGACTATCGGGGCCTGAGGCATGTCTTTTCTTTTGTTATAGGGAAGGTTTTAAACTACACGATCAACTGCTTCCCAGGTAGGACCCTGCTGCCACCTATTTCTTCTTGGGTGAACCTGTAGCTGCCTCACTCAGCTGCTGGATTCGCTGGTCTAAGATGTTCCTTTGAGGTCTGTGGCTGCCGCAGTGACAGTCCCTCCCTCCATTTCAGACATTGCTAGTTTATTTCTTTTGAGGACATTGATGGATTTTACTGGTTGTTTCAAAGCAGCGGCTTTGGCTTCCTGCCTCCGTCTCTGATCTTTTCCGATTCCTGCTTGAGTTCCTCACTGTCTCCCCTCTGCTGGCTCCACGTCCTCTGTTCTCTCCTTTCTCTGGTTGATTGAGGCAAAGAGCTTTGGCTACTGAATTTAGTTTTTTCTTATTTTCAAATATAAGCATCGAAATGCACGAATTTCCACCACCAGTAGCATTCCACAAATGGTGGTATGTTTTATTTTCCTTCAGTCCAAACACTTCTTGATTTCCCTTGTGATTTCATCTCCAGTCTCTGTGAGTTATTGAAAAGCGTAATTCCTTTCCCTTCCTGGCTTCTGGGAACACAATTGCTATGATGGCTGTCCTTTTAAACGTGTGGAGGTTTGCTTCATGGGCCAGATTGCGTGGGGTCCTGGTGAGTGTTCATGTGCATTCAGACAAATGTGCACCCTCCGTCGCTGGACCGAGGTTCTGTGAATGTAGCGAGGTTCGGGTCTTCTGGCCAGCGCCGACTTTCTGCCTACTTGTTTAGTGGCCAGGAGAGCAGCGTGGCCGTGTCCCTCTGCGTCTGTGGATCTGCTTCTCCTCCTCCTCTGTTTGCCTCATCTTCTGGCTCTGTGGTTAGGCACTTAAGTGTAGAATTGTTGCATCGTCATCTAGGAGAATGGCCAGCTTCCCCTTCACCAAGCCCCCCTCGATCCTAAACCCTGTTCTGAAGTCTGCCCTGTCTGGAATTGACATCTTCATTCCCGCTTTGGGGGGGTTGGTGTTTGTGTCTCTGGAATCTTAGCGTCCTGATCGGGGAGGCCCCAGGGGAATCTCCTTCTGTAAAGCAGCCAGCGCACATGCAGGGGCGTCCGTCCACAGAGCCACTGCAAGGCAAGAGTCTCCAGTGCAGCCCAACGAGGCTCAGACCCGTGACCCCTGCAGCCGCGCACCTGGGTGGAGATTTCTGAGTGGGAAGGCGTGGTGGCCGCCACCAGGGCTCAGGTGCTGCTGTACTGTGGATGTCTGATCCCTCTGTTTCCCACTCTCTACCGTGGGGAGCCCTAGGCACCCAGGACCTGATATTTTATTTTACTTATTTTATTAGGCATAATCTCTAAAATACATTTCTATTTTAGTTGATATATGGTCATCGCACATGTCCTTGGGGCACAGTGACGTTTAACACGTGTACACGTGTGTGTCTTGGTTGGAGCTGGAATGTCCCCCTAAGCTCAGGGGTTGAGGACTTGGTTCCCGAATGGAGTGATGGCCAGAGGTGACCATTTTGAGAGGCGATTGGGTCTCGGGGACTCTGACCTCCCCAATGGATTGATGTATTCGATGGATTAAAATGTTGGATGGGGGCTGGGATTGTGGCTCAGCGGTAGAGCACTCGCCTAGCACGGGCGGGACCCAGATTTGATCCTCAGCACCACGTAAAAATAAAGGCATTGTGTTGTGTCCATCTACACCTAAAAAATAAAGAAATATTAAAAAAATAAATAAAATGTTGGATGGTCT
The DNA here is from genome assembly GCF_047511675.1 of Marmota flaviventris. Taxonomy (NCBI): domain Eukaryota; kingdom Metazoa; phylum Chordata; class Mammalia; order Rodentia; family Sciuridae; genus Marmota; species Marmota flaviventris. The sequence continues at coordinate 195,704,594 of NC_092499.1, read as the reverse complement.
ACTGAGGCAGGGAACGTAGGCAGGTAGAGCGTGGTTGGAGCAGACAGGCCATTGGGGTGTGCCCTTCGGAGCTATCTTGTCCCAGGCTTCTTCTCCCCCATCCTCCTCCCACCCCAGCCTTCCTGGCTCTAGGAGGTCACCAGATTTCCTCCGCCACCCATGCCCTTCTGTCATGTTGCTCTGCCTGACCTGGGACCCAGGCTGGTGTAGCCAGCTGAGCATAGACAGAGACTTTGGAAACCCTGAGCCAAAATAAAGCTTTCCTTCTTTAAATTGGTTCTCTCTGGCATTTGTCACAGTGACTAAAAGCAAACACAATGTGTAATGATCAGATCAGGGTAACGGGCCTGCCACTGCAGACATTTATCATTTCTATGTGTTGGGAACATTCAAAACCCTCTGCTCTCGCTCTTCTGCAATAAGCAATGAACGTGGCTAGCACACGAGCCTACGGTGCCATGGAACGTTAGAATTCATTCCTCCCCCCCCCAGCTGCACCCTGACCCTGAGCAGACCCTCCACCAGACCCTCCACCAGACCCTCCCAGGCCCAGGAATCACTCATCTATTCCCTCCTTCAGAGATCAACTCTCGGGGGGAGCTCACCTTGTATGTGGCACACATCTGTGCCCTCGAGGCGTAGGGGATCAAGAAGCAGCACCTTCATAATCTCCACTGCCTGGGACCACGGGGTGGTAGTGAGGGAGGGCAGCCATCCAGGATCTAGCAGGAGACAGGGAAGACTGCCCCAGGCCAGCTGTCATTAGTGACCTGCGTTTCCTTGGAGTTTTAGCCTCAGCAGGGCTGAGAGAGCAGTGGCGAGGGGAGGGAAGGACACTAAGGTACTCATCTCCATTTGGTCACCAAGAATGGCCTTCTGATTCTAACTGGACGTCACTGGAGACCGAGTGGAGCTGCCTGGGTGGGAGTAGCTGGCTGCCTTCGGAGGCCCGAGTGGGAGCAGCGGATGGGGCTGGGTGACAGAGTGGAGAGGAAAGGCTGTGCCAGCCTCCCTCTGCTGACCCCCTGGGTGCTGGCAGCCACAATGAGGGCAGGACAGGCCGGAGTCCAATCCCACCTGCTGGCCGAGGGACTTTGCTGCTCTCGGCCTCGGTTTCCTTATCTGTAAAGTGAGGATGCTCATGTGCATTTAGCCCATCTGCCAGCTCACCCATGCAAACGATCTCCTTCTGTCTTTCCTGCTCCAAGTGCACAGCCCACGCCAGCAGCTGTTGCTCCCCTGGGAGCCCAGAGGAAGTCCAGCGCCTCAGGCCCTGCACAGCGTCTGCCCTGGCAGGAGCTCGCCTGGCCGGGGTTTCAGTGCACGCAGAAGCCTCCCACCTGGGTTCTTTTGCTGTCTCCAACCCTCCTTGCCAGACAGTGCAGAGACAGCTGGGCTTTCCGAGGCCCCTTTCCTACATTCTCCGAGGGCCCCCCCACCCCCGCGCCCAACGCACCAAGCAGTTGGAAGATGGCAGTTTCTTGCAGCTCCAAGGAGCTCCGGCTTCTGTCTGGAGTGTTCAGGCTGAACCCCCCTCCGCCCACCCCCCCACGCCCACACAGGGGGAGCAAGGCTTACTGTGCGCATCTGTTCACATTTGTTAACATTTGTGAATAAATAGTCTTAGGCGACTCAGATCTCATTTTTTAAGTGCACCTAAGGGAACCTGCCATTGAAAGAAGTCCCATGGCGAACGTAGCTGCAAAGCAAATAATTGCCAGCTAATTCATCCATTTACAAAGCTTAATTTTTGCATATTACAGTTTCTGAACAAAGCCGGTTGAGCTGCTGGAAGCTTTAGTTCCTAATTAGCAATATTTGAACTTTTTTTCTTTTTTTTTTTTGGTGTGGGCAAAAAAGGTTTCTTTTCCCATTCTTGGTGGGATACCAGAATCACCTGTGGAACTTACTGTTTTTAGTGCGTAAGTGTGGATATGCTTACCTGGGTATACACCTGTGCCGGTCAAGACGGGGAACATTTTAGAGCCCAGCAAGTTCTCCCGTGTCCCTTGCTGGTGGATGCTGCCTCCCCAGGGACAGGATCCCTGATTTCTGTTGCATGGATTCCTTCTTCCTCTTCTTGAGTTTCGTGTAATGGAGTTGCCTGAGTATTCCTGAACATCTGGTTTCCTCTGCTCGCCATTATTTCCTTGACTCCTCCGGGCGTGGCCTGTGGTGACCGTGGTGTGTGTGCTATTCTGTGTTAGGAACACTCCGTTTCTCTTGTCCACTCCACAGCAGGAGGGCATTTAGGTTGTTTCTAGGCGTGTGCTGTTACGCACGGGGCTGCCGTGAACAGGATTGTATGTATGTTGGTGAACGTAGGTAGGTGTCACTGACGCGCATCTCCCTACAGATGGAGCTCTGGGGTCATAGGGTCCTTGATACCAGCCGGCGTTGGTAGATGCTGTCAACAGTTGCTGATATGATGTGCCAGTGTACAGCCCGCCGGTCACAGGAGGGTTCCAAGGAAGGATTTTAATGTCGGGGAAATGAAATCACAACATGTTACTACTGTCCCAAGAGTGAGGCTCACACACCCCTTGTGAGGTCTCAAGCATGAGGTTCTTTGACTCAGGGGAATCATGAAGCATGAGGCCTTGGCCATCTGGGTCACTCTGACCGGGGCTGGATGGTTTCTGCAGACTCCCTGATACCACACAGATGATACGCCAAGCCATGGGAGCCTTTCCCTTCTTCCTGGAAGTCTTAGCTGGAAGGTGCAAGTGGCCGGCAGCCCCTGGACACGCTGTGCTGTTCCTAGAGCCTGATGCAGTGGGGACAACCAGCTTGCTTCCTCCCCCTGCCTTTTCTTTTAATGAATTCACAAAAACCTGGGCCCTCAATGCCAGCCAGAGGCACTTGTCCCAGGTAGCTAGGGCTTGTCTGTCTCCCCACTGACCGTCCTCGTTTGGCCTCCAATGCACTCTGCGTTCTCACGCTGGGTGCCGGACCCCCACCCCCACCCCACGGCCTGTCAGGTTGACGGTCTCCGCTGCTACACCCACGGGGACTTTTGGACCATGACAGGTTCCTGGACTCTCGCTCAGACCTACAGAATCAGACGGCCTTGGGGGTTAGGGCTTGGGGAACTATTTCATATCAATCCTCAGCGCTCTTGAAGACAAATTCCATATGGGACACGGTCGGTCCTGGTCAGCAGCGGCCGTCAAAGAAGGTGGTAAGCGTCCCTCAGAGCAGAATAAAGTTCACCTGGTTGAACTTCTCTGGAATTTTTAATCTTTGTAAGCGAAGATGTACGGTTTGTGTTTTATGATTTCATCATGTTCCCGAGGCGTGCTGAGGAAGGAGGCGCACCGCCACCTTCCTCACGTACGGCTTGGATCCTAAACGTCCTCTGAAGACTCGTTGGTCGAAGGCTTGGTGCCAGCTGAGGGTGCTGCTGGGAGAGGGCGGGACCTTTAAGAGGTGGGGCCAGTGGAGGAAGTGGGGTGGTCCCTGGGGGTGTGCTCTGGAGGGAGTCCTGGGACCCTGGCTTCCTCCCCTCGTACCTTACCTGGCCTGGTGCGGTAAGACCGTGCGCTTCTGCCAGGACGTACTCCCTTTACAAAGGGCCCAAACAGCTAGGCCAAGCGTCCCTGGACTGAAACCTACAAAACTGTGCGCCAAGATCAACTTTTCCTCCTTGGAATCTGATAAAATTCATTTTGCCTCAGTGATGGAAACCTGACCGGCACGGCCTGTCGGGGCTTGGCCTTCTGAGGGTCTTCAGGCCCTGCAGCTACTATGTCAAGGGCAGCTGGGGGGTCCTCCACCGCCTACTCCCCGATTCACCTTGACAGTATGGACAATCTCATCATTAGCCGTTTTTCCTTGATTTCCTTAAAATGCAAAAACCCTTTGGAAAAGCAGCCCAGGACACCATTTCTACAGGAGCTTGAAGTAGCTTATAAAATAGCCGCTCTCAGTCCTGAGGGAAGTTGTTATTTATGGTTGTGACAGTACCGGGCATTTGGAAGGAGGGGACAGGGAGCCTCATCATGCCCCCTTGTGAGCCCAGCCGAGCCCAGCTGTGTCCCAACCCAGGTGCAAGCAGCACCTTCCCCGAGAGACACTGACCCTCCCCACGGGGTGGGTGGAGTGGCCGGGTGGGAGGACCCAGAGCTGGAGCCAATCTGGACTTCACCATGTATTAGATGTATGACAAGTGACACCGCCAGCTCCTCTGTGCCTCAGTTTCCTCTACTTTAAAGTGGAGGGCAATGGTCAGCTTAGGTCCTCGGAGGCTCTAAAGACGACAGCATGTTGATGGGCATGGAGGGCTTCGAGGGTGTACACAAGCGTTAATGCCATTGTCCCCGGACCTGGAAGATGTAAGGACAAGGTTCCAGATGACACAGAGAAGAAAGGTGCTTCTGAGTGCCCCTCCGATCAAAGTCTAATTGTCAAAAAGTGCAAGATACGTTCTCTATATAGATACGTAGTGATGGTGTCCAGTTCATCGTGACTCAGGAGGAACTGGTGGACGGGGCAGCTCCGAGCAGGGGGCTCTAGAGTGAAGCGGGCAGTCCGTGGAGAACATCAGTGTTAGTTGCAAAGTCTGGTGGGCACCTGGTTCGAGTCCTGCAGAACAAAACCCCCTCTTAGGTTTATTGCTTCTCGTGGGCAGAAAGCATGTGTTTTGCTTCAGATAAAAGTGACTCACAGGTGCTCTGTATTTTGACTTTCTGGAATCTTAACTTCAATCAAGACAAACAGTTGAGAAAGCTGCATTCCTGGGACCCCCGGCTCTCCACTTCCCAGAGCGGCAGAGTCACCTGGAAGGCTGGTGACACGGACGGACATCGGACCCTTCTGCAGACCCTTCTCCCACAGGTCGGCATCACTAACAAGTGCCCAGCAGATGGTCGGGGGCTCACTCTTCAAAACCAGCTGTCCCAGAGCACCAGGCCACCCGGAGGCCGAATCGTGCTGGGTGGCTTTGAAAGCGCTTGCAGTGACCTCCTCGCTTTTCCCTCAGTGGCCTAACTGTCCTGTGCCCCTGGCTCAGGGCACCTCTGTGCTGTTTTGCCTATTGTGGGTAAGATGGGAGCCAGCGTGTCCCCGTCCTCAGCAGCCCGATCCCTACAGCGGCCTTGGATGGAGATATTTCTGTTTTTGGTGTATTTTTAAAAATATTTTCTCCAGTTGCTGATGGACCTTTATTTTCTTTATTTATATGTGGGGCTGAGGATCGACCCCAGGGCCTCCCACACGCCAGGCAAGTGCTCTGCACTGAGCCCCAGCTCAGCCCCTTCAGTGTATTTTTAATGAGACAAAGCAACTTGCTTTTTAAGATCTCGGGAACATTTCAGCCTCTGAACCGGCTTCACTGGGCACATTCTCCCTGAGCCTCAGACTCGGGCCCCGTCCCCATGGAGGTCACACACGCAGGTCATTCCGATGCCCTGATCACAGGCGAAAAGCCAGGGTCTCTCTTTTGATTCTCTTCTGAGCCGCTGCAGACCTGGAGGCCGCGTCTCGGAGGCACCGACATCCCATGGAGGCCACCCGGGTGCTTCACTCTCCTTTGAAAATGCAGGTGAACACCAGGTCTGCTGGCTTTGAAGGGAGGGTTTCTTCTCAGTTTTTTTGAACGAAAATCATTTTGCTGTCGAGAGGGCGTTCTGGTAGCGCCCACTCCCTGTCTGTGGGTTGCTGCTCCGGCCGCCGGCTGCGCTCCTTTTCCACGGTGGTGATTTCCACCCCACACCAGACGGTCCACCTCCCCCTGGAACTCGTTTCTGCTGCTATTTTCCCTCTAGATTAATGGTTTCTCACCGTAGCCCACTCCAAGCTCCCCTCTGTAAACTTGCCCTCAGGAAATAGAATTAATAGATGACACAACCTCTCTGCATGCACAGGCTCAAGTATGAGAGACCGTGTGCTCTCCAGGGCCAAATGGGTGAGAGAAACAAGATGAAATTATTTTCTAACAAAATATCACCTGTATACATATCATTAGATAAGTTCCCAGAATACCTCTGTCAGAAGGTAAAAAAGAAAAAAAAAATCAATGCTGGCTCCAACGTTTAGCACTAGAAAAAACAGCCCAATGCCCACCGGTGCAGAATGATCCAGATTAACAGGACTGACCACTCAGGTGACACGAGGGGCATTTCTGTAGACAATGTGGTTTTCTAAAATGGCAAACAATTCTTGAAAGCCCAAGACAAGCCGTAGAGCCTTCCTTTCTCGTATGGTACATAGTACTTGCACCTCGGGAAAATCCGGGATGTGTCAAAAGTCATGCAAGAGACACTTTTTAAATATATAAACTAGTGTTAAGTTCTAGGAGTTTATTTAAAATAGATTTTTTTTCTCCTTTGTGAGTGTCCGGTGGACATTTGGAAATTGCGTGGGATTTGGGACAATTTTTTCTTGGGTGTCTTCTTCTTGGAGGCTACCTAGGCTTCCTGTCCCCACTGGTCACCAACAGAGTGACCTTACTGTGTTAGCCATGAGTTTTCCGGAGCTCTGGGGCTCGTTCAGGCCATAGGTGGGGAACAGACAGGCGTGGGATAGGAGCAGACGTGGGGGACCATTGAGAGGGCAGTGTGGTTATCAGGGTGACATGGAGTGATGTCCTGAAGTAGGATGGGGACCACAGAGACTCAGAAAAGTGGGTGGATTCTGGACGTAGCCCCCGAGGGCTTGACAGATGTGGGGAGGGGAGGGGAGGGAAGGGGTGCCAAGGACCTTGAGGCTTCTACCAGGAGCCAGCGGGTGGTCCCATGCATTGGTCTGGGGAAGACAGGAGGAAGGTCAGACAGGACAGAGACCCGCCGGTGCTGACAGCTCACGTGGACACACAGCGGCTCGCACGAGCTGAAGTGGAGAGGCCTGGAGAGGTCCAAGTGGGAATCTCCAAAATGGACGTGGATTTGTGAGTCCAGGCTTAGAAAGTAGACATTGGCGTTGAGGCCCAGCCTGAAGCCTTGGGACTGGGCCAGGACTCCTGGAGAGAGGATGCGGGCCTCCTGGAGAAGGGGGCAGGCCTGGCCCTGACGAACCCTGACATCTGGAGGCCCAGGGGTCCTCCCCCAGCCGTGTTTGAAGTCCCCTGCCTCAGTGGAGGGCTTTGACACATGGTCGTGTCTGTAACGGGCGCTCACTGCCCCTCGGGCCCCACAGGCTCTCCCTGGGTGGGAATAGTGCAGTGGAGCCGCTGGCCGGCCGGAGCGCGGCCATCATATTAGCATGTTCCTATCACACTTGAAAACATGAAGGTGCCAACCCCTGGATGCCTTTGTCCCCCCAGCCCCGATGACATCCTGAATTTCTGAGTAAAAGCTAATGGATTGGGACTCGGTTGGGATTGTTCCAAATCAGTGCTCGAAGGTGAGGCCAGCAGGGTCACCAGGCACTGACCAGCACAGAAGGATTAGAATTAACTTATTTTGCCTCAAACCTCCTGGGGATGAAATGCTGTCACTTTAATTTCATGAGCCTGCAACATTGTAAGTTTTCAAAAAGAAAGAGAAGTCTCTATGTTTTTTTTTTTTTTTACTGGCATTAAACTCAGGACCACTGAGCCACATCCCAGCCCTATTTTATATTTTATTTAGAAACAGGGTCTCGCTAAGTTGCTTAGCACCTTGCTTTTACTGAGACTGGCTTTGAACTTGCGATCCTTCTGCCTCGGCCTCCTGAGCTGCTGGGATCACAGACGTGTCACTGCACCCGGCGTTGTGTTGGAGTCTCCAAGCTCCAGGCCACCAACTTAATGGGTGTCTTTAGATTCCGCAGTAGCGATGTCTCAGTCACTTGTTGCCACGACATTACTGTGTGACTCTCACCCACCTCAGTTCAGTGGCTTCTAAGAAGGACGGTTTCGTCCTGGTCCCGTGTCTGCAGGTGGCCTGACCACAGGGGGCTCCCAACCGGGTGCTTTTTGGACCAGCAGCTTCCTAGAGGCACGCGTCTCATGGCAGCAGCAGAAAGCCAGCTGCGCCAGCCTCCGCATATGCTACTTCTGTCCCAGTCCCACCGGCCCAAACAAGGCCCGAGGCTGGCCGGGGTCAGGAGGGGCGGATGTGCCCTGCTTCTCCAATGGGGCTCGACAAAGTCACCTGAGCCGAGGGAGTGGCGATGAATTGGGGTCCCTCATGCGATCGGCAGGACAAGGCATTCCCAGGCCACCGGGACCCGGCGAGGCATGAAGAGCAGGCGCCCAGCCTGGAGTCCTGGGGACACACGTGCTCACCACAGTCTCAGACCTTCATGGTCACTCCACGTTTCTGGACGCATCTGGCCCTTAATCCCACACAGGCAATGGTGGCGCTCCTTACAGGGACTAGCGGCATTATAACGGCACCGTCAGAGAGATGACAGGAGGCTTTGGCGAAGCCCGCGGTGCGTGCCCAGAGTCGAGGGTGCAGCCGTCACGGGATGGTGCCTGTCACCATCAGCCAGGAGAGCAGGCCCGGGGCGGCTTGGTCCGAGATGTGAAGAGAGGCTGAAAATCCAGAAAGTGTGTGGACTTCTTAACTTTAAAATAACGACTAATCAGAATCCAGGTGGGAAATACGCCGCAGGCCGCCACCATCTTGTGACTTCTGTTCTCTGACTCTGGATTTACGAGGTGTCGAGGGCCAGGCAGGACTTCTGTTTTCCCTGCGGCCACCGAGGGGGCCATGGTTAGCGTCCCTGTGGAGAGGGGGCCAATGAATTCAGAGACGCCAGGGCTCACTCCTCCTCGTTCTCCTGTTCCCATAATAATCTGATTCCATTTAAACTGTGAGGCAAAGGGAGTCCTAATTACTATATTTATAAAAATTATACACAATTAGAGTGGGATTTCAGGAACCAGGCCAATTCTTCTCCAGAACACGTTGAAAAGTACATTTTTAAGGGACAAAAGATGCTTTGGGGTAAGCCGATAATAAGACATCTCCAGGGCCGTTTTGGTCATCTGGGGGCTGAGTATAAGGTGTTCCTGGGTCTTTGTTCTTGCTCGGACACAAACCACTCTAAGAATGTCAATCTCCGTCTGGGGGCTGCAGGTAGATGGCCGCACTGCCTAAGCCCAGAGTCAGGGCACTGGCTGGCTGAGGCCTGCCTGCCGGGCACGCACCTGCTGGGCAGCGTGAGGTCAGGGTGACAAAGTGGACCTGAAATTGAGAGGGGACGGGAGTGCTGCCCGGGGAGGATGTCCGCAGGTCCTGCAGGTCCTAAGGCCTGGGACAAAGCCCACTGATGGAGGCGGTGCCAAGTCTGGCCCAGGGCAGATGCCAGGGGCGAGGGACCCAAGGAGCCACCTGCTCCTCAAATCTCAATCTCAGGGCGTATTTGTGTCCCTGCAAGATGGAGCCCACTGAGCTCTCGCCCTGAGAGGACATTTCTCTGAGTTGAGCCTGCCCAGGACGCCTGATGAGACCCTGCCCACGTGCCCCCGTGACTCTCACCCACTACCCTGCTGGTACTCCTTCTGCTTTAGACGGACTGTGGCCCCGGGAGCAGGGATCTGTGTCCTCGGCCAGGATCGACATGGCCCCCTCTGCCATTGGTCAAGACTCTGGTCACCAAGGTCTCATCGGGGTGTTTTTACTGACGCCCACTCCACACAGAATCCAGCATCTTCCCTGAGCTCACAGGACACGTCCCATGGGGTGCTGCGATTGCTCACCAGATTGCTCCCGGGTCAGGGTGCAAAGTCACAGTGGCTGGGACGAAGCCTCCCCGCCCTCCCATCACGGGGATAAGCAGCCCAGGGCGGGCAAATGGTCCCTGCCCGCTGGGCCGTTGCTCCACCTTCCCAGGCGTGGCCTGTCTGTTGGGATACATATACCCCCACTAGGAGCTGGGACTGCAGCTGGGAAGGAGGGGAGACGCGTGCCCCCTTTCCCTCCGGGGTGCCATGGGGAGCTGCACCCCGCCCCATTCATTCAGCACACTCAGCATTCACACCCAGGACGGTTCACATCTGGAAACGGTTGTCAGACCAGGTTTAACCGAAAACCCACAGCAGGCAGCCCCCCCCCCCCACCAGCTCCTGCACCAGCAGCTGCCTGCCCCATGGAGGGGCCTGCGGGGGCTCTGAAAGCTGCTCCCTCCCTCCTGGACTTCTCTGGGCGGCCTGCCCACCCTGTCTCCTGCCCAAAGCCTGGGTAATTCTGGGAGATGGTGCGTTTCATCTTCAACGTGGAAGATCCGTTTCCCACAAAGCCCTGTTTCATTGACTTTCCAGGAGTCGAGGCTCATTTCTCCTCGCGTGGATTTAATGCACCCTGGTCGCTTCTTTTCTATCTCCTCATTTGCAGGAGCAGCAGTTCCAACTTTCTGTTTTCCTTCCGGGTCTTACAGGGCGCTATTTCTGCATTATGGACTCTCCCCCTTCTCCACCGCCCTTCCACTGTCCAATGGCAATAGTAACGCCCACCTCCATCGTGACAACTAGATAAGATGATGTACGTATGGAAGCTTGCTTAGCAAATAAAAGACAGGACACCTGGGCCTAATGTGTTAGATCAGTGATTTTTAGTGTATGTCCCAAATATTGTGTCAGATAGATATATATTTAGAATTACGGATCTTTCATATTTACCTGGTAGCCTGAATTTAACCTGACAACCTGAATATGAGGAGCTTCACCGAGGTCACAGTTGGTCGGAACCGTTGGAGTGAACAGTAGGGATAGTGATGAGGATGGCGGTGACATTGATGGCTTTTCGCGTGATGGCAGAATGGGAGCACCCTGAGGAAGCCGCCATCTCTTTGGTTAGTTTCCTCTTACATAAGTGTCACCTTGCCTGAGTCAGAGTGTCTCCAAAAGCCACAGGTTGGTTCTTTTAAAATAAGCAATGCCGCAGGAGCTTCAAGTCGTCAAGAGACGCCCTGATGAAGCCATGGAGGGTCCTCCTCTTCTCCTCCCACCCAGATCAATATTGAACGTCACTGTAAATCACCCTTGGCCTCTGCTTCATGAGGCTTCAGCAACTCTTCTCCAGTGTCTGCGTGGTTTCTGGGTATCCTCCTCTCTCTGCTCAAACACACGCCCCAAAGTGGCTTCCAGTGGGTGGTGCTGGGGGTCCACCCCATTTTATCTCTTCCCCTGGAGCAGAAATGGCAGAGGCTGCAGTGACAGGCCACCATCCTATTGGTGACCATGTGGAGACGAATCCATGTGCAGACTGGCTCTTCCTTAAGAGTGACATAAAGAGCAAGCTGCCACAGCCTTGGGGAAGAGACTTCTCTTGGGAACTTTGTGAGAATTTCATATCCCCTGAGTGGCAAAGTGAGCAAAAATGCCTTTTGGGAAAGATTAAGGGATTGCAACGAAATTTAAAGATTAGTGCAGGCTGATCTTATTTGTTTGCCATCTGATAAGAGAGATCCTTAATTGCTATATACAGATTAGGAGACTTCAGTTCTAAGACGGGGAAATTGCCTGAGGGCTCTTCCAGCACCATCTCTATCACTCTTGTGTTGGAGAACTTTCCACATCAGTATGTAGAGAACTACCTGAGTTTTAATGGCTCATGCATGGTATTTCACATTCTGGCTAGAAGGCATTAAAAAAAAAAAAAAACTGAGATTGGTGTACATTTTGCTTCTGAACAGAGGCAATACAGAATGTTGACTGAGATTCTTTAGATTCAAATCCCAGCTGCAGAAGTCCTAGCTGTGTGCTCCTGGACAAGAAGCTCAACCTCTCTGTGCCTCAGTGCCCTTGTCTGTAACGTGGGGACAGTCAGAACACCTATCTCAAGGAGGATTCAAAGAGGGACACACGCAAAGGCATCCAGGATAGTGGGTGCCCAGGGAGCATGAGCCATCAGTATTAGTTTTGCAATTTTTTTAAACGTAACTAGGAAAAATTCACGGTGCAGCAATTAACAATTAACAATGCTTCCTTGTTTTCATGTTTCCTTGAATAGGGTTTGAAAGCAGATTTTTTTAAACATCAGTTCCCTAAAACAACAACAACAACAACAAAAAAAAAACCAAAAAACTAATATCTGCTCATTATAGAAAATTTAGAAATAGAAAATCGCCCATAGTGATTTCTGCTGCCGTTGGCCCCCCGCCCCGTGGGGGTGAGCCTCTTCCGGTTCTGCTTCATTCCCGCTACCCTAGCGCAGGGCAGGAGAATAAAGAGGAGGGGGAGGTGCGTGTGCAGACAGGCCACACAGTGTCAGGTGCGGAACTTTCCAGACACTCTGGCCACCTGGGACGGAGACACTTTGTCCTGAAGTTTGAAATGACCCCCACTTCCTGCCAGATGGAAATCGCCCTAGGTCCAGGGTCCTGGTCCCCGGGTCACCCACTCCCTGCAGGGCCAGTGTGTGTGAGCACATCGGAGGGTGGCTGCCTCGTCACCGCGAGCCTTGCCCCAGCCCCATCAGGCGCAGGGCCAGGAGGCCGAGTTCAGAGCCGCTTTGATTCTGGAGAGCTGATTTTGAAGGCAGAGTGATTCTCAGCTGCTGAATCAGAAATAGGCCTATCCATAATGCATGGGCCTCATTCTAAAGACAAGGGAAGTGAGTCTAAATCTAGCACAGGCTGGAAAAAGATGGAGAGTGATTGAGAAAGCCCTCCGAGCCGGCTGGGTGCTTGGCCCAGCGAACCCTGCGAACCCTGCGCCCCTAGGGGCCTGCTGACTGGCCCCACCTCTGGGGAGCCTGGGGAGCGCTAGTGTTAGGAAGATCTGCAGGGGAAATGGGGGGGGACGGGGAGGTGACAGATAAGACCACGCACAGGGCCATTTCCTAACTCAGAGAGAACTTTGTTTCATTATTCTAGATCCTCTTGAGGATCTTATTTGGGGATTTTCAGAATTGACCCCCTCCCCCGCAGGCCAGACCTGTCTAACATGTTAAGTGACATTTCTAGAGCCTGCAGCCACCCATGCGCTGGTGCCAAACGTTTGGTCAGTCGTGGTGACAGCAGAGGGACTTCATTTGCTGCTAAAACTAGATTGATTAATTAAGGTGAGTTTGGGAAACCATCTGCAGCGGGTCCACAGGTCTGAGTCCTGACTCTGTGCCTGTGAACGTGACCTGATTGGAAACACGGGTTTTCGCCAGTGGACTGTGAGGACGGGGATGGGGTCTCTCTGGATTTGGAGTGAGCCCTACACCCAGGAGTCGGTGTCTTTATGAGAGAGAGCGGGCCAGAGGCACCCAGGGAGGAGGCCACGTGAAGCTCGGGGTTGGGTGACGCTCCCTTAGCCGAAGCTTGCAGAGAGTCCCCAGCAGCTGCCAGCGGTGGGGAGGACCCTCCCTTGGGGCTTCAGTTGCAGAGGACCCTGCTGGCACCTCGACCTCAGGCTTTCCGCCTCTGGAACATGTGCGTGAGAAAACTCCCCCTGTTTACGGCCGTCCAGGGGTGGTGGTTTGTCACTGGTGGCTTTAGGAGAGGGACAGAATGTTCCAGATCTCAGTCTCTCTGGTCTCACTCTTTCCGGTTTGCTGTCCCTTTTATGTCTCAGCCTCAGTGGTTTCCTAGAAGTTTCCTGTTCCTTCCCACCTTCCCCAGTCACCACGTTAACCCGTGCTGTCCCTGGACTGTGGCTTGTCTCGCTGACCCCCCCCCACACACACACACACAATGGCCCTTGGGAATCCTACTCCATGGAGACAGACCTTCTGCCACAGGGCATCCAGTGCATCCGTGTCCAGGGTGCTGGGTCCGGCCAGCACCTGGCCCTGCATTCCAGTGATTGACAGGTCTTTCCCACAGAGGCCGAGGGACCTGCTCAGCCCCCACTGCCCTGCAGGCACTAGCTGGGCGGGGGCGGCTGGCAGCTGGCCTTTGTATGAGAGATTTTCTTTCTAAAGAAATGTTGGTGTGCTCCCGGACACGGGCAGCCTCTCGCTCAGGGGGGAGACGTTGGACACTTAGCACGGAGCCTGGTCCACGTGCAGACTCAGTGATTCCGCTGTCATCACGGTCTCGGTTACTAGGGACTGGTTCCTCTGTGCAGCCCCAATAGGACCTGTCTCTGTCCAGATCTTGCTGTTCTTGCAAAGCCAGAGGAGAATGTTGGCCAGGGGAGAGCTCTGGCAGGCCCACGCCTCTGGCTCCATGTCTGTGTGTCACTTTCTGTCACCTGTGTGCACACACATGCATGCACACGTGTCCTCATAGCCCAGGTCTGCCGTGCCACCCCACATGCTTGGCTGGAGCCTCAGGGAAAGTCCTCGAACCCCCTTTCCTTCACGGTGTGCGTTGGCAAGAGCCCCCGGCAAGCCGTCATTGTCCCTGGAACTGATCACCACCAGCCCTGTGGCTTAGGACAACACAGATACAGTGTGTCACAGCCTGAGCCAGCCCAGCGCCTTCCTTCGGGGACCGATGGGGAGGCCGGTTTTGCCTTTCCGGGGTCCCGACTGTACCCACCCTTGGCTCCTGGCTCTCCGCCCTCCGAGTGGCAGCTCAGCACCTACAGTCTCAGTCCCCGTCTCCTCTGCTGTCACCTCACGTCTCATTCTTGGGCTCTGGCCTTCGGCCTCCCTCTGAGGACCCTGGTGATTCTGCTGTGCCCACGTGAGTGACCAGGCCAGCCCCGTCTCACGAGCCCTAACTCGGTCCCACCCACAAAGTCCTTCAGGCCTTGTGAGCTGTGGGACCATGGGCTCCTGGATCAGGACGTGGGCACCTCTGGGGGCCTACGGTACCCACACAACCGGCCATGGCGGTCAGCTTCCCCTGTGGGTCTGGGGTTGCCGGGGGGATTCCCTGAGTCCATCTCCTTAGGGTGTGGCTGGTGGCAGCAGCAGGGAGGCCACGTGCTGCAGCACACACCCGGGCCATGGCTCCCTGTTGCGCTGGACACTGGACCTTCATCTCTGGTGGGAATTGATGGGTCCCCAGGAGAGGGACGGGGACACCTCCATGTTCCTGCACCCGATGACACTGTGGCCTGGGAAGGGCGCCCTTTCACTCCTCCCCCGACTCCCTGGACCCGCGGGAGTCGGGAAGGGAAAGGTGGCGGCGGCGTCCTGCCAGGGGACAGGATGCAGTTTAAATACGCAGCGTCTGAAGCAGTCACTGGGGAAAGTGTCCCTCCCTGGAGGAAGGGCTGGGCCCTTTCATGAGCTGGTCCACGCCAGAGGGGGACCCACTGGCCACGTAGCCCACAGGGCCAGGCGCTGGGTGAACCCTGGAGAGAACCGCGCGGCTCTCACAGAACCAGGGGCTTTGAGGGCGTGAGTCCTCGTCCTCGTTCTGTTCTCTCATACCCCGAGGCCGCTGATCACCCCTCGGTTCAGCCTTGATGACCTCCCCACGTGGGTGATCGTGATGTGGTCTTGGTGATGAGGAAGGTCCTGGTGACCTGGTCAGAGGAGAGAGGGATTGTAATCCACTGTGGCTGGGCCCCACTTTCCTAAGCTCGTCTGCTTCAGTGAGGTCCCCGCGACCTGGGGGACGTGATCACCTGGGGGCGTGGAAGCTGACCTCTGCCCTCCTCTTCTGCAGGTGTCCATCTTTCCTATGAGGTTCACGCTCTCGGACTCCTTCTCCATCCCCCAGAATGGTTTTCTGGCCCCCAGGACAGGGTTAAAGATACCTGTGTGTGAGTGTCCTCATCCTGGGGGCCCTGGGCCTTCATCCGCAGTGACTCGCCAGCCGCTGGCCCCAGGAAGCAGCCCTCAGGATCCTCTGGCTTCTGCAGCACTGACCAGTGCTGGGAGCGGCTTCCAGGGTCCAGACCCTCCCAGGGTCCCGGAGAATATTCCCACGCGGAGGCGGGAGACGGAGCGACGGGGACGTGGGGTGATGACAGCAGGGTTGGGTCGCCTTGCAGGGCTGCGGGTCTGCCCCCACCTCCCCCGCACCCCCTGCTGCACCCCAGCCAGCCGCCCGAGCTCTTCCTCGGCCTCCTCGCCCCTCGACCTCTGCTCTTACCGTTTCCTGTACCTGGGGATCATTTTCCCGGGCCCATTCAGGAAGGAGGATCATTCTTGTCATTCAACTCCAGGGCCACCTCCTTGGGAAGGCTTTTTCTATTGTTTTGCTGGGGCCACAGACGGGTGGCTTCCCTGACAGGAGTACACTGTCAGCTGGTTCTGGAGGCTGGAGGCCAGGGTCAAGGGGAGGCCTCCTCCTGGCCACAGACGGTGCCCTTCCCTGTGTCTTCCTATGGCCCCGCCCCCGTGTGTGTCTGCGCCCTCATCATCTACTCAAGGTCGTCAAGGACGCAGCCATCCTGGATTAGGGCCTCAATTCAACTTAATCAGCACTTTAAAGACTGTCTCCAGTACCATCACAAAGGGGGGGACGGGTGGGGACTTCAGCCTATGGATCTCTGGAGAGCTAGCAGACCAGGCCAAGGTTCTGTGCCCTATTCTGTCTCCTTGGGGACACTTGTGCCTCTCTAACATCACCTTAATTGTCTGACTGCTCATATTTTTGTCACTGGCTGCAGAGCAGAGCTGTCCAGTGGCAATAGGACACCAGTGCAAAGGTCCCCATGTGGAGAGTTTGACAGTTTCTGGTGACCACGTGGGGAAAAGTGAGAAGAAACGGCTGGAATCAATCTTACTAGTATATTTTATTTCAACCCCTATATCAAAATCACTAATATTTCAACATGTAGCCAATGTGAATATCAGATATTTCACTTCTTTTTGTACTGTCTGTAAATCTGGTGTTTTTTAAAAACGTTTTTTGGTTGTTTGGATTTAGTACCAGGGATTGAACCCAGGTGTGCTAAACCACTGAGCCACATCCCACCCAGACCACCACAGCACCAGGGGTCCCGGGTGGGCTCGGGTCACAGGGCATTTCTGCGGCGACTCAGACCCACGGCTTTGATCTTGCTGGAGACCCTTGGGTGCAGAATCCTAGGGCACAGGGACTGCAGGGTCCCTGCCAGTGCTGCTGGGCAGGACCGGTCCCTAATGGGGTCCCTGAGGTCCTAAGGGGAAGGCTACGGGAAGGCGGGGCAGGTCCCGGATGGAATCGGGGGCTATTCCACGTGTGCACGGGGCTCTGAGCAGAGGGGGGACGTGGCCTGACGCGGCTTCTGCAGGGTCCCTCGGCTCTGCGAAGGTGGCAGGAGGGAGACCCCGGGGCTGCCCAGGGGAGGAGGTGGCGGCCTGGCCAGGAAGGAGGGCCAGTGGCTTCTGGTCCCTCACTCTCTGTCCCTGTGCTCGTCCTGCCTGGCTGGACCGGGATGCGGCCCCTCGAGGGATCCGCTGCCAAGGATTTTCTGGAACATGCATCATGCAGATGAGCCGCCTGCTCAGAACCAGGATCCTTGGAAACTGGGCCCTTTCCGGCTGCTCTGTGAATTGCAGAGACCATTAAACCAATTCAATCTGAAAAAGAAGAAAAGAGTCTGGAGTGTGCCAGTCCTCCAAAGAGGGACCCTGGCTGGGGAGGAGGGAATGTTCTAGAACCCTGTGGGCCCCAAGCTGGTGTCTTGCTGCCATCCTGCTTCCTGGTCCCCGCCCCCCTGGTGTGTGGGTGTAGACTGGTGGCAGTGTCCACTCTCCCAGGCCAAAGCAGGACAAGCCCCCGGGAGGACCAGGGCGAGGGGAGCCCGGAGAGGGCTGAGGATTCCCCCTGAGGGGGACCCGGCCAGTCAGGCTGCAGGTGGACATGGGCACTGGAAGTCCTGATTCTCAGGGGGACGTCAGTAAAACCGGCCCTCCCCACACTTCTAACAGCTGCCTTCACAGGGAGCCCTTCTCCCTCACGGGGGCCGGGGACACTCTGCAGCACGTGTGGCCCCAGAGCCCAGGTCACCATGGAAGGGGTTTGTTTCTGGAACCAAATCTGAGCCTCATTAGAAGAGCAGCGGGGGGGGGGTGGGGGGGTGGGGGGGGCTGTTCACGGGGGAGGGGGGCGTGGGCAGCTGACGGTGCTGCACGGTGGCATTCCTGGGGGCACCAGGACAGGAGCAGCGCCAGGAGCCGGCACCCCAGGTAGTGTGGGGACAGGGCCCAGGCCTGGAGATGCTGACCCCAACGTCCAGCCCTGTCACTACAGGACATGTGTGCTCGGGCAGGTCAGAAGTCCTGCCGGGAATAATCATTCTCCTATTGGGGGGGGGTGTTCAAGAGGCGATGGAGTCAGACTGGCCCCTGGTGACCTAGCAAGGTGCGTGGCTCAGCTGGGTGGTCTGGCCTCCTGACTGCAGAGCCCACCCACTCGGCAGCCATGCCAAGCCCACATGGGCTGGCATCTTGCCACCTCATTCTTCTACCATCAAAAGGATATTGATTGAACCTCATGTTCCCATGAGAACACTTTCATCCCTATGAAACAGTTTCTAATGTGCGGACGACGTTGGTAAGAGGCAGGGAGCTGTGCTTAGCGCTGTCAGGGTGGCTGCTGTTTTAATCACAGTTTCTGGTCGGGGTGGGGGCCCACACCTGGGATGCCAGCTACTCGGGAGGCTGAGGCACGAGGACAGGAAGTTGGAGGCCAGTCTGCACAACTTAGCGAGGCCCTGTCTCAAAAAAAGAAAAAGAAAAACGCTGTGGACGCAGTTCGGTGGTGGAGCACCCCGGGGTCAACCCCAGTGTCCCACCCCCAGATCACTCGTTTCAGCAGCTGTCAGGCGGCTCGTCCTGTGAAGCGCCTCTGGCGTGCCGTGTGGACCCAATCGTGTCCTCTCAGACTCAAGTTGGGCAGCTGTCGCCCCAGGGTGAGTGTTGGGAGACAGGGTGGAGGCCATTAAGGTGCACTGAGGCCACAGGGTGCAGCCCCGGTCCCATAGAACCGGTGTCCTCATGAGAAGGGGTAGAGAGGGTTGCGAGAGGCGATGGAGTCAGACTGGAGGGGGTGCTGGATGTGTTTGGTGGCTCCCTTTACGGTGAAAAAACCGAGGTGGAGAGAGAGTTGGCAGAGTCGGGGTCTCTAGATTAGGGTGGCCTGCTGAGGCATTTGTACAAGGGCGATACTGATTTAAGAACCAGCACCTGGGCCCAGAGAGGGACAGAGACTTGCAAGGAGCCACACAGCAGGGTACTATCACCAAAATCATCAGAGTCAACTGATGGGGAATTTTTCTCCCCCCCAAAATGATTTTCTAAGACTCCATTTCCTCAGGGGAGGCTCCGTGTGATGATTAATGCACCCCTGGGGTTCGTGTGTGGCCATCAGCTGCTCCATGATTCTGCAGAGCAGGATTCCTTCTCCTCCTCCATTCTGGGTGACATTCTGGAGGGAGGATCCTTTTCTGGGGAGGGCTGTCCCCTGCATCATAGGCAACCGACCTGGTGTGAGACTTCAGGGGAGCCTAATGCACATTTCCGCTGGGCAGTGAGCCTCCCAGGGAGTGAGCTGTGGGACTGGTACACTGGTGGCCGCTGCCACATCCCGTCACAGTATTTGAGCTGTTTTGCTGGGACGAGGCTTGTCCCTCCTGCACTGCCCGCCCCGTAAGGACACACTCGGAGGTCCTGCCGCTGAGTGAACGAGGCAGGAGTCCTGACCTCTGCTGTAAGGTCCCTCGATCTTCACGTCACAGCCCTCTGCTCTGGCCACTGCCCCTCCTTCCTGTGTTGGTGACAGGTCCCTAACCCCCTGCCAACTGCAGCAGCTCGTGGGCTCTGGGGACCGGGCCATGTTTTCACTTTCTTGGTGAGTCGAGTGTCTTGTCATGGCTGTCAACACCACATGTCCCAGCTGTGACTGCCAAGGTTGATTCCAAGCGCTGTCAGTCAACAGGACCTGTCAGTCAACCAGGGCCTGCCTTTCCTCTTGTGCCGAGGCTGTGGTTCCCGCAGGGGCGCGACGTCTCCTTCCTTTTACAGAGCCCAGGCACTGCCCGGCAGACACCACTCGTGTCACCATGTCACTGTAGCCAGCTCCACCATGCTGCCTGTCACGGCTCTTCCTAATTTTAGAGTCTGCCCAGGGACTGGGCACAGTGGGGACCACCGCCTTTCACTGGTGCAGAAACCCAGCACAGAGCGTGAGACTCGGCCACGGGTGGCAGTGGTGGGCAGGGTCCCGTCTACCTGTGCGCACACGGACGCCGTGGCTCGCAGACCACAGAGTCACAGGTGCAGAAAGGGCTGTGCCCCTCGGGCAGGGTCCCTTCTGATGACCTCTCACTCCTCTCTCTGGACCTCCCTCTCCGCTTAGCGGTGGGACTGTGGCACTTGGGAGCCCCCCCCTCCAGGCCGGGTCTGGGGGGTTCGCTTCTCCTCTTGAGATGCGCGGCCTCTCGAGCCTCCGTCCACCTCCCAGGACACTGTTGGCGCGTGGTTCGCTTGTGTGACGCGCTGTGGCCCTTGCTCTTGCTCTGTCCCCAAGGGGTGTGCCCGTGGGCTCCCTGCACACTGCTGCCCAGCCTTGTCCTCCTTCAGGCCGGAAATCCCAGCCACATGCTCTAATCAGTCTTCTCAGGACAGGAAGTGGGAGCAGGGCCATCTCAGGTGACAGCCCGGCCCTCAGGTGACGCGGAAGATGAGCGAGAGGGAAGTGGTCATGCACCTTCTGCTCCTGCTCCCAGGGCCGAGAACATGTCCCCAGCCCAGGGCGGGCGGGAAGAGAGGCCCTCCCCTCTCCCGGGGGCCCTCTCTGGGGACTCCTCTGCAGACTTCCATCCCCAGCTGGTGACAGCTGGGAGAAAGGGTTCCCGGGGCTCTGGGCGCTGAACAGTCTCCAGGCAGCTGGGTGGTGGGACCCGGGGGGGCTGGGGACGAGTCCCAGCCACATCCTAAGATCGTCCCCCTTGTTACTCACAATCAGGGACTCGGCCAGCTGTGGCCACCATCAGCCCTCTGGGCCGGCTGGTGCCAGGTTTGACCCTGGCCTTGGGAATTCCACCGTGGAGGACACTGACCCTGCCACCCCGGCTTCCCCACCAGGGGGCGCGCTGGCGGGGCCCTGAGCCCGGGAGCTGGACTCCCTGCACTGCGCCTGGAGCCCCAGCAGGAAGCTGCGCAGGCCCCACGGCCAGGAGGCTGCGGAAGAGCCGCGCAGCTCGACCTGGTCAGCAGCGCCAGAGGTGGAAAGGAGCCGCTGGAGACAGCGGGGAGAGGACGGAGCCAAGAGCCCGCAGAGCCATCCCAGCACCCTCCGCGCCTAACGCTTGGCATATGGTAGACATTCAGAAATAAGTGTTGGATGAATGAACAATCGAGCGAATGATGTTGGTTCTAAACGCTGTCTGGCTCTGAAGAACAGATGAAGTTCTCGCATAAGAGCCCCGGGAACTAACTCGCATGAATTCAGAAAGTGGTTCAGCTATGGAAACGGAGTCCCAAAATAGTGATGCCCACATATCTTCCTCTTTTGGGAGACAGTCTGTGTAAGCATATGGGGGCTAGTAGGGCAGCTTCACCATCATCTGAAACCAGGCTCTTTATTTCTTCCTGTTCCGCCGTCTTCCACACACGGTTTCTATCTCACGGTCCAGGGTGGCTGCTCTAGCTCCTGCCACCACATCTGCCTTCTGACCGTTTTTCATTGTGTCTGTCTGCCAGCCAGTGGTTAAAGGGAAAGAATGTTCATACTTTTTAAGGGCATGACCCAAAAGCTATACCTGTAAATTCTACTTATATGCTATTGGACAGTTCTCAGTGAAGACGATCCTCAGCTATGCTTCAGTAGCCCCTGATTCATGCAAGGGCCCCCGTTACCTCTTAGATTATCTTATCTTCAGTACCTCAAAACTGTTGCCACAGCTCCAGCTATTATACCTCCTTCACACCTCTGCATCCAGAGCAGGCTTTCTTAACCTAGACATTGGGGGTTGGACTGTACTTCCTAAGGATCTTTGCTGTGTACTGTAGGACATCGAGCAGTGTCCCTGTCCTCTGCTCACTAATATCAGCAACCCCTTCCCTTCCCTGATCCACTCCCCTGGTTGGAACAATCAAAAATGTCTCCAGACAAAAAATTGGCCCCAGTTGGGAAACACTCAGCCGACGCAGGGAGAAGGGAAGGGCATGTTCTCTGCTGCCGCCCACACTCTCTGCAGGGAGGAAAGCATTCCCGATGACCCCCAGGTGTCAGGTGGGTCCTGTGTCCCTGCTTTACTCAGAGAACCTGGCCTTCCTGCTCCTGGCCACTGGGAGGGTGCTGGGGGACATGGCCGAGGGTGAGCCCCCGCCCCCCGTGAGCCGTGGCGCAGAGGAGGGCCTGAGACCTGCCCTGGGTCTTTACACGCGGGGAAGGTGCTGGCCGTTGGGGACGGTCTCTCTGGCAGGGCGTCACCTGCCCAGCCTCGTCAGCGGCGGCTCAGGTTTTACACATCGACATGACGCGTTGTCACACTGGCTCTGGGGAGACTACTTTTATCCCTGACAGAGAGGAAGATATTAAGGCTGAGAAAGGTCAAGCCTCTCACCCGAGCCCCCACTGGTGAGGGGCCTGGGGTGACTCTGACCCCAAAGCCCCGTGGGCCCCTCTGCATCCTCAGCGGACAGAACACACCGGCTACTCTGGCACAGACATGGCTTCTGGCACAGTCCCAGGCCCCGGGACTCAGGGCAGAGCGCAGAGGGCTGCCAGGAGCTTCGGAGCCCTGATCTGTCACCACCTCTGGCCTCCATCGGAGGCCAGGGACCCAGAAGGCACTGTGGACAGTGCAGGGGATCAGCTGTCAGGGTCAGGCAAAGAGACCGCGGGGCCTTCAGGAGGCTGCTGGGCCACAGGAGCCAGCTGTCCCCTCAGCTGGCTGCCAGGTTCCGGCTCTCGAGGGTCTCGTCCCAGGACCCTGTTCTCAGCCACTGGCGCTGGCTGAAACTGCTCCGCGAGGCCTTCCTGCGGGTGGGTGGCCTCTTTCTCACCCCCATCACCCTTCAATTCCAGAACCTACTCTGAGTTGGTTGCCCTCTTGAAATTGCCCTTAAGAGATTTACAGGGCCTGGGGGCTGTCGCTGGGTGGCAGGGCGTCTTATGGAGAAAGAAAAGAAAGTTTTGATCTTGCCATAGTCTGTCTGGAAATTCAGAGACCCAAGAAGCCTAAGCTGACCTCAGCCTAAGCTGAGGATCTTCCATGACGAGTTATAAACTGAATTAGTCCAAGAGGAAAAAACTTTCAAATCGGCCACGCTGAGCAAGGGAAATTAGTTCATGGTCTCAGTGACTTTGGGCAGATTCTGAAATAACCTCCCCCATGCATATGTGCACGTGTGTGCACACGCGTGTGTCAGAGAGGTGGAGAGGGAGGTTTAGCAAGCCCACACTAATTCAGAGTAATTGGAATCTCTTTTGAACAGCATACCAAAGAAGGAACCTTTGAAACCTTCTTTTTAAAAGTTCTTTCCTGATTCTTTCTCCAGTAAATGGTGCTGAGAAGTGGTCTCCTCCCTCCTCCCCCGTATCCTCCTCTCAAACAAAATGGCCCTTCCATTTCCACCCCTGCTTTATTTCCTGCTGATCTCCTCTCGCCCACAATCCCCACCTCTTCTATAACTCCCACTAGCAACCTCCTCTCCACCTCCTCCTTCATCATCGCTGTCCACAAGGGAAAGGGCCAGGAATCCAGGGGAGAGGGCAGCCCCTGGGGGTGGAGAGAGAGGACCACGCCCACTCAGGCCCGCCTGTCTTTGTCCTTGGCTCTTGGGTCTGTGCCTAAGCAGATGAATCTTTTTTTAAAAAAAAATTCAGCCACATCCCCAGTCCTTTTTAAATGTTTTATCTGAGACAGGGGCCTTCCTAAATTATGAGACTGGCCTCAAACTTGCAATCCTCCTGCCTCAGCCTCCTGAGTCATGGGATTACCGGCATGGGCCACCGGGCCCAGCAAGTGAATATCATTTTAAATTTTTTTAAAAAAGAAAATAAGAAGACTGTGTTACTTGAGTCTTGCAAGTAAGGACCCTGACTCCCTGACTGCTGTGGCCACGCCTATTTGAAGCTTTTACATTCTGAAGATTACTATGAGGCAAGTATCAGGGGTATGCAAGAGTATCAGAGGTCCCCAAGGCCACCCAGGGGACTCACAGGACACGGCTTACACTGGTATTCGTGGCTATGATCTATCACACTGAGAGGTCACAGAGCAAAGCAGCAAATAGAAAAGGCCCACGGGGCTGGTCCAGAGGAAGCCAGGTGCCAATCCAGAGTCCCCGAGCAGTGGCACACAAGGACACCACGACTTCCTGCCCTGAGCTGCAGTGGTGCATGGGCAGCAGGGTCTGTCTACCAGAGGCTCCCTGGATACCCGCCCCAGGGCTTATATGGGCTGGTCCCTTCGCCAACTTCCGCCTGGCCTGTGCTCACCTTCCCGGAAGGAAAGCCGGGTGCAGCGTGGAGCACCTGGTGCTGCTCTCGCCAGGACCTGGCCGACCCTGGTGGCTCCACCTTCCTCGACGCCCCAGAGTGTCTGGAAAGCCAGTGGCCTTTTGGAGGACAGAGTCTGCCCACTGTGGTGACCAGCTTCTGCATTGAGAGCATTTAACATAAATAGCCTTCCTGGCCACCCCCTGAAGCCAACCAATCAGTCACTGTCCCCATCTGGAGAAGAGACCAAGGCTCAGAGAAGGTAGGAACTTTTCTGACAAGAGCTATGAAGTGCTCAAGCCCGGATGGAGATGGGGAAATTAGAGGCCACACGGATCTCACAGGCCACCTGCCCCTCCACTCAGTGACTTCAACTTTAACAATTTACTAGTCGGCATTTACTGAGCCTAAGTCTCCCCAGGGCCAGGCACAGTTTTAACTCATTTCCCTACCCTGTCCAGTTAAGCCTCACCCTGTAAGATTATATTACAGTTGTAAACCATTTACAGACGAGGAAACCGAGGCACAGAGGTATTGACAAAGGCCCACAAGGTCATGATGATATGGCCCTGGGCTGGGGGTCTGGGGGTGTAGACCCTGAGCTGAGTTCCTGCACATTCAGCAGACCTTTCTAGGGTCTTAAGACATCCTTTAAGGCAGTGCCGAGGCTGCTTCTGGTTGAGCAGGCGAGATCTAGGGGTGGCAGCTGGGCTGGGAGAGGGCTTGAGGTTTGTGTGCTTCTTGACTTCAGACTGAGGAAGTCCCATTGTTCCTATCAGAGAGGGGCAGCTACCATGGTGGGTAAGTGGCACTCTGGTGCCCAATTTTAAGAGGAGGTTCAGAGAGTGTTAAAAAAAAAACGTGCCTGAGGCCACAGCTCGTGGGCAGTCCTGTCCCCAAGGCAGGTCCTCCTGCATTTGTGTACTGGCCTGCTGAGCAGCTTGGCCCTTGTGGGGCGGTGCGGGAATTCAGCCCTGGCAAGCCCTCCCACTGAGCTCCAGCCCCAGCCCTGGAGGTGATCATGATGGAATAAGGGGAGTGTACAGAGAACATAAAAGTCCCAGGAGGCCAGGCTCAGCAGGGCTCCAGGGGTTCCTCAGGAAGCGGAGTGGGCAGCAGAGGCAGCAGGAGGCTCCTTCACCACCTGCAGAAAGGGCAGAGCAATGTACAGGGGGGCGGTGCCAGCTCAGGGCTCCAGTGAGCCCCCTTTGCAAAGCGCCTGTTCTGCAAGGTGGAGACATGCTCTGCGACCTTCCTCCTTCTCTTCTACCCTGGCCCCACCCTGGCCTGTGGCCATCAGAAGGGGCTTGCTGGGGCAGAGGACCCTTGGTGTAGACCCACCTGACCAAGCCTAGAGTACCAACTGGAACCTGGGCAGACCGGCGGGGCAGGACCAGTGAGGGAATCAAGTCAGAAGGCCTCGAAGCCCACTCAGGGCTGCTCCTAGGGCCACTGCCCGCCTCTGGCCCTGCTTCTCTGTGCAGTCACAGAGAACCTGTCCTAAAGCGAGGCAGTTTGTGAAACATCCGCTGTCCTATAGAAAGTGGGCAGTGGGCACTGATTGTGCAGATTCTCTAAAGTAATGCCCCACATTTCCACACTAACAATGCATGGTAACATGGTGTCGAGCTTATGCTAGTGGCTCAGTTAATGTTCATTTGGAGCATCATGTGATCGAAGGGGACAATGAAGTTTCTCTGTTGCATTTCCCTGCAGTTTGGAGGGAGATGGGAGAGTGCAGCAGGGACTGCCCACTGGGGACTTGTAAAGCACCCTGGAGGAAACGGCTGTGGAGCTGCCAAAGCCACCACAGTGGACAGGCAGTTTCTGCCTCCTGCGGGCCTTGAAGCCTCGCCCATCCACATCCAGCTGAGCACCCAGCGCATGGGTGTGACTGGAACCTTCGCCACCTAGGCAGCCGAGGAGAGAGGGCGCCTCCTTCACCTTTCAGTTCAGGCAAGTCAGTCACTTCGGATCCCCAGGCCTCAGTGTGCAAATCTGCAAAATGAAAATAACCACGAATGACAATCAAATAACCAAGACCAGGGAAATGAGACCTAAGATGGCAAACATGGGGCACCGTGGTGTGTGGCACTGAAGCGTCGCGTGCACAGCGCCTCTGCTGCTGACGTCCTTGTGACCTGACTGCATCTTGAGCACTCACGGGGAGTGCAGCCCAGTGACATCGGCAGGACTGGCGTCAGTGCCAGTGCAGAGAAGTCCTACGCCCATGTCTGAGAGAGACAGGGGTATCTGCCACCAACTAATCTTTCCCCTTCCAGAATCTATCTCCTCCATACTTTGGGAAAAGATGATTCCACCCCCTTGCTCTCGCGTTGGGCTCTGATTGGTTTACAGAGTCCATGGTGGGCTCTGATTGGTTCACAGGCAGGGGTGTAACCTGGAAGGTCCTGATTGGTTTACAGAGTCCATGATGGGTTCTGATTGGTTCACAGGCAGGGGTGTGACCTGGAAGGTCCAATCAGGATGCAACTTATTTTGATCTGCGCTCACTCTCCATGGGAAGGTGCGGCTGCGTGGATGCTGAGGGCTGTGCCCCGGAAGCGCGCTGACCTGCTGTGCCGAGATGGTCGCAAGAGGCATTCTTAGGACTCTGGATCATCCAGCCCAGGGGCAGGACTTTGCACTTTTCATTTCCACGGGATCCAGTGAGCCCCCATGGCAAAGGGCCTGTTCTGCAAGGTGGAGAGATGCTGTGGCCGCTCAAGTTGCATTTCTCTGACGTGCAATCAGAGCACCCTGTCACGGTGCACTCTTATCGGCAGTGGGATCTGCCATCACCTTGGCCATGGAGAGGACAGCGGCCTGTTTCATTATTCTCTGGGATCCTGCTTTCTAGTCAGTGTCGAGGATATCTCAGGCAATAAATTGTCAGGGACTAGAAGGAAATTCTCCTTCAAAGATTAGCCCGACAGCCCCCTGGGAGACATCCTGCCTGGGAGGCATCCTGCAGCCACCTATCTCCCTGGAACATCCTGCGGTTATCAGGATCATCAGACATCTTGCACCTGGCAGTTTTACCACCCACATCCAGCAATTGTTGATTAGAGAGCTTCCCCATCCCCAGCATATAAATACCCCTGTGTGAAAAATAAAAGTTGGCAGCTTGATCAGAATTTTTGTCTTGCTGTCACCTTTCGTGTCTCTTGTGCCTTCATTCCTCCCCATCTAGGTTCGCTGCCCACGTTGATGTGTCCTGCCGAACGGGACAATAAATCATTGTTTGTTGAATCCGTAGGACATGACTCTTCCCTTCTGGAACTTTCTGTCCCATTGAAAACATGAGACACATGGATATGAATCTAAATAAGATATGAAACCAGCCGTGACTAAGTCCCTGTGCTAGTTCTACAGGCAAATGATGTTGTCATAGTTAATCCTCCTCTTTGAAGTGACCTTTAATGCTGTTGAGGCTGGACAGAGTACATCAATGACAGACCTGCTCAGACAGCCCAGTGTGGCTCTGCTGAAAGATTCATGGAGCGGAGGAGGTCTTCCCTTAAAGGGCAAGTTGGAGTCATTAATTGAGTGAGTGACAGGCCCCAGACAAGATGTCCCTTAGAACACTTTGGCTCAAATGAGACAGAGACTTGGTGGCAGAATGCACACACACACAGATTGATTTACCTGCACGAAGTGTGTTGATTTATGTGCACATCCAGGGCTGTGTGGCTCTTTGGGGACTCTGCTGATGCAAGCCGAGCCTCAGCTTCTCTCCCTCCCTCCACTCTGTGCTCTCCCTTCCCAGACGTACCGCTGCCAGCCTCGGAGCAACATGGGGTCTCCTTCTACCTCACCAGCCCAGTGCCCCTCCCAGAACCAGCTGCTGTGACTGAGCAATTGTCCAGGCTTGTGTCGCACACCTCATTTCTTAGGTTAGCCCAGGGGTTGTGCCCTAAGACACTAGAGGCACTGTCCCCAAGGAAGGGTGAGCGGCTGCTGGGACGGAGGTGACTAGTCCTCCGTCTAGTCCTCCTGCACACATTGTGTGTGGCCGTGGATGGGGAGGGCTCCCAGTTCTCAGGTGCACACAGTCGCACCTGGCCAGACCTGCACAGGAAACCAGGCACCACCAGAGATGGCCTGGCTTGGGCACTCCCAGCGCGGATGACCAGTGAGATTCTTCCTGTCTAGCTTAGGACGAGGACGAGGCACAGAACTGGGCAAGACCTTCAAGGTGCCCCAGCCCCTTGCCCACAGGTGTTTCAGCCAGGAAGGTGGAAACCCCAATAGCCCTCCCCTCCGTCCCACACGGGCTTGCTCAGCAAGCGTGACGGATTCTTGTCCCCTCCCCTTGGTTTCTTCATGTCTCGCGTCAGGATTCTAACAGCCCCTCCCTCCCAGGCTGTGCAGAGGGAGCAGAGACCAAATGCCTGGGAGCCACCAGGTTCCAAGCTGGGGCTCAAGCGGAGCCCACCCTCGGGCTGTGCTGGGGTGGCGTTCTGAGATGCATCTGCCTGCGGTGAGCTTCTCATCACCGCTGGGGGAGCATTCGGGGAGCCTGGCCTGGATTGTGCACCGCCACCTATTAGCTATGGGACACCTCAGCCTCTCTAGACGTCAGTGGGAACACTGCAGACCACCTCTCGCAGGTCTAGTGTGTCTGTGTGTCTGAGCTGCTGTACTTCTCCCTTCCCCACAAGCATGCAAGGACCTCGGTTCACCTCTGTATGGTCCCCCCAGCATCTGGCTCAGTGCCCAGCACACAGTAGGTGTTCAGTGGTGGTTGATTCAGTGAATCCATAAAGTAGTGCCTGGTCCACACGTTGCGAGGGGGGTGGGACATTCTTGGGAGGTGAGCACAGGCTGCCCAGCACACACGTCGGCTGGGAGTTGGTCCCGCTGTGGGTAACCAGGCGCCCAGGTCCTAGGGCTGAGTCAAAGCTGGCTGCTTCTCCCTCACCCTAGGGCCTGGGCGAGGCAGTGGAGAGCTGGGACTGGGCCCTGTGGAGTCAGCCCAGCTCCTTCCCTAGGGTGGCTCTGGAGGCCTCGGGCTCCCCCTCATCTGACCAGCTCAGGATGGCGTCCTGCCCACCCATGTCCAGGCACGTCACCTCCTGTCAAACCATCCACTGGGCAGAGCGTGGTGGTGGCCAGGCCGGCTGAGTCGTGTTCTCCCCTGGGAGTCCACCTGCTTGGTTAAGAAGCAGGATTCTGTAGTGGGACAGGGTGGGGTGGGGGTCCGTTGGCTTTTCATTACTGTGACCAGAACACCCAACAGGGACAACATGGAGGAGGGAGAGTTTATTTCCCCATCGCGGTTTCAGAGGTTTCAGTCCATGGTCACTGACCCCTTTGCTCTGGGCCTGCGGAGAGGGAGAGCTTCATGGTGGAAGGGCATGGCCCCGAGGAGCTACTCCGTCTTGGCAGAGAGACAGTGAGGAGCCAGGGACACTATAGCCCCGAGGGCACGCCCCGTGGCCTGCTTCCTGCAGTCAGTCCCCACCAATTACAGTTACCACCAGTCGTCCCTTCAAAGCCTCAACCCACCAAGTGGACGAATCCACCGACTGGTTACAACTCGCCATCTAATCATTTCACCTCTGAACTTTCTTGCCTTGTCTAACATGAGCTTCTGGGGGGACACCTCATATCCAAACAGAGGGGAACAGCCCCAGTCTCGGCCCCTAGACCAGAACAGTGCCTGGTGGGCGGGAGGGGTCCCGGGGAGGTGAGTGGGTTGGGTCAGGACAGCTGTCCTTTGGCAGGATGAGGGCCATGGAGAAGGTTCTGGTTTAAATGGCAGCACTGCCTCTGTCCTCTGTCAGGGCCCTGAGAAGGCCCTGCCCAGGATAAAGGAACCAGTTTCATGCAGTGCCAGACCTCAGGTCCCAGCAAGGAGAGGGAGGGGACTCTGGGCTGGCCTAGAGTGCTCGAGAAAGACTCAAGGTGGACAGAGCCTCCGTCTCCCTCTCAGTAGGAGGCTTCAGGACAGGGAGAGGCAAAATTTAGAAGCGACAGAAACTAGCTCCTCGAGGTGACGCCTCTTTAAGGCAGAGCTTTGCCTGGCACAGATTCTCCACACCCTCATTTTCTAGATGGGGCCACCGAGGCCTGGAGACGGCGAGTGCTTAGCTCTTTCCTTCAGCCCAGGGGGTGGCCCACCGTGGTCCACGGGTCGAATGCGGCCCACCATCTGTTTCTGTAAATAAAGTTTTATTGGCACACAGCCACAGCCATTCGAGTGCCTAATGCCTGCTGCTGATTTCTCACTGCAACAGCAGAGTCGCTGAGCAGCTGAGCAGCTGCCATGGAGACCGTGTGGCCCACAGAGTCGGAAAGCGCCTGGAGTGGGGGAGCGTTTGAACACCTGCTTTTCTCCTGGCCAGAAATCAGCTCAGGAGAGGGCTCCGAAGCCACTACAGTGAGTAATTGAGACTTGTTGTGTTGGCAATGGATCAGCTTTGTGTTTCAGGGCAGCCGACTGGCTGCTGAGCCAGGGGGGTTGCAGGGAGAGCAGCAGCCACCAGGAAGGAGGGTCAGCGGCTGGCGACTGGGGATCTGGGGAGAAGAACCAGAGCAGACCTGGCCCTCGTGGAGCAGGAAGTGCAGGAGGAGGGCAGGGCAGCCGTGGGTGTGGGGGGCTCACTGGGGTGCACTGAGTCCCGGTGTCCGTGGACCCTGCTGGAAGTGGCCCTGAGAAGGACAGGAAGGCAGAGACGCAGGACTGCAACACAGAGGTGTCCACGGGGTGGGCGGGGCAGTATGGTCACCTCACATGAGACAAAGGCACCAAACACGCGCACTGGAGAAAGCAGGGCCTCTTCACAAATGGTGCCGGGAGGACGGGAAATCCTTATGCAGTAAAATGGGATTAAACCCCTATCTCTCACCACGCACAGAACTCAACTCAAAGTGGATCAAGGACCTAGGAAGTAAACCAGAGACCCTGCGCCTAACAGAAGAAAAAGTAGGCCCCGATCTCCAGTATGTCCGACTAGGCCCGACTTCCTTAACAAGACCCCTAGAGTGCAAGAATTAAAATACAATCAATAAATGGGATGGATTCAAACTGAAAATCTTCTCAGCAAAAGAAACAATCAGTGAGGTGAAGAGAGTCTACATCCTGGGAGTAAATTTTTACCCCTCACACATCAGAGAGAGCACTAATCTCTAGGGTATATAAAGAACTCAAGAAACTAAACACCAAAAAACCAAATAGTCCAATCAATAAATGGGCCAAGGACCTGAACAGACACTTCTCAGAAGATGATGTACAATCCATGAACAAATACGTGAAAAAATGCTCATCATCTCTAGCAATCAGAGAAATGCAAATCAAAACTCCTCTAAGATATCATCTCACTCCAGTCAGAATGGCAGCTATTAAGAGTACAAACAACAATAAGTGTGGGGGAAAAGGCACACTCATACATTGCTGGTGGGACTGCAGGTTGGCGCAGCCAATATGGAAAGCAGTGTGGAGATTCCTTGGAAAACTGGGAATGGAACCACCATCTGACCCAGCTGTTCCACTCCTCAGTTTATACTCAAAGGACTTAGAAACAGCATACTCCAGGGACAAGGCCACATCAAGGTCGATAGCAGCACAATTCACACCTGGACTTTGCTCCAACACCCACCTCCTGGCGGCTCCCCGCCTGCCTCTGCCCAGTGCCCCTGAAACTCCCCCAGGACCTCAGGGGAGGCTGCTGCCCAAGAGGGGGGCTGAGGCCAGGCGAATGCAGCCCACCCCCGGATACCCAGGCTCCGGCCCCAGAAGCAGGGGGAGAGCCCCTGCCTTGCGTCAGGACCCCAGGAGGGCTGAGCTGCCACCTTCGTGGGGACTTGATGCCTGTCCTGCTTAGGAGCCCTTTTCTGGTGTCTTGCGTGCCCAGCTGTTTCTGCAGAGCCTGGAGGGTGGTGGGGTGGCCCCGGCGCTGTGCTGAGCAGGTTGGAATGTTGGGGAAAGAGTCCCCTCAGTCTGTAGGGCACTTCCCACCCCTTCTGTGTCACTGGCTGCCTCCTCACGAGCCTCAAGTAGCCAGCTGCTGACTAATGCTGGTTCTGTGAGTCAGAGCATTG
This sequence comes from Marmota flaviventris, assembly GCF_047511675.1. Taxonomy (NCBI): domain Eukaryota; kingdom Metazoa; phylum Chordata; class Mammalia; order Rodentia; family Sciuridae; genus Marmota; species Marmota flaviventris. Next base: position 195,672,410 of record NC_092499.1, on the reverse strand, counting down.
CCAGTGGCAAGTGACAGATTCAAGCCAAACCAGCTTAAGCACAGAAGGGAAGTTATTGGCTTAGGTTATTGAACATTTTAGGGTAGAATCCATTTCAGGTAGAGCTGGATCCAGGAGCTCACTGGAGATCGACTGTCTTTGTGTCGGCTTCATTCTCACACTCTCTTCACGCTGTAGGGGGTTGTGGGGTCCCAGCCTTCCCGACCAGAACACTAATTAAGACTCTTTGCTAATTAACATGCGGTAGAAGTCCTGGGATTCGCGTCAGAGGCCCCGGCTGGAGGTGTATGGTGGAGTCACGGCCATTGCTGACCGGCCAATGTGGTCTGGAAGATGCTCTGCTCTCATTGGCCAGGCCAGGGTCACATGCCCCTCCCTGGAGCTGGGGAGGGGGCAGCTCCAGCCACAGCACCATGGGAGCCACGGGACTGAGGCTGGGTGGGGCGGTGGCTCTCCAGAGCAGCTTTAGGGTCCTGCTGCTGGGGCAGTGTGATGGGCAGCAGAGATGATGGGGTGCTGGGCCCGACCCTCCGTGAACCGTGACAGGAGCATGGCATCTGGGAGCTGGACTGGCTCTCATGACTCAAAAGAAGGAAGTCACATGCAAGGGGACTCCTGTGGCATGTCACCTATAAGGCAGCCATCTGCATGGGGGAGGTGGGGACGTGAGGGGACTCTGGTGCATAAGAATGAACCCAGCACAAAGGACAGCAGAGCCCCGAGATAGTCAGATCTCTAATGATACCATTTGAGCTCCTGGATCCAGCTTTACCTGAAATGGACTCTACCCTGAAACTTTCAGTAACCTAAGCCAATAACTTCCCTTTTGTGTTTAAGCTGGTTTCACTTGAATGTGTCCCTAGCTAAGACCCAAAGATGAGGGGGATGGGGCTCCAGCCCCGGGGGAGGGCTCTGGCTCCCTCCCTCCCTCTTCCCTTTCTCTTCCCGAGAATTTGAGTGCTGTCCCAGGGGCACTAGGGACCAGGGAGCTGGACAGAAACATTCCCTGCCTCCCGCGGCCTCTGCTGTGCCGGGGGAGCCGGACAACAACCAGAAATGAGTCAAGACGGCTTCAGGGGAGCCGGAAGTGGCCAGAGTGTGGTCAGTGCGCTCACTAGGGTGGCCAGGAAGGGCTTCTCTGAGGAGGTGACCTTTGGGAAGAAGCAGCCAGGGGTGAGATGGTGGCCTCCAGGGCGCAGAGAGACGGCTGCTGGGTGGAGGGAGTGCTAGAGCCCAGGTGGCCGAGCAGGGCCCAGGGGTGGCTGAGCAGGGCCCAGGTGGCTGAGCAGGGCCCAGGGGTGGCTGAGCAGGGCCCAGGTGGCTGAGCAGGGCCCAGGGGTGGCTGAGCAGGGCCCAGGGGTGGCAGAGCAGGGCCCAGGGGTGGCTGAGCAGGGCCCAGGGGTGGCTGAGCAGGGCCCAGGGGTGGCTGAGCAGAGCCCGGTGCAGGCCCCGAGGCCGCCAGGAGCTTGGGTTTGGGGCTGAGGATGGGGCTGAGCACGGCTGGCTGCTGTCCAGGGGGCAGACAGTGGGGACAGAGAGCCACACGGCGGCCAGACCCAACCTTCCAGGAGGAGAGAGAGGGAAGCAGGACAGGTGTCCTCAGTGCCCTGTGTCCGTGTCCCTGACCTGGTCAGAAGGACCTCAGGGAAAGGCCTGGCCCCTGATTCACGGACGGCCGAGTGGCCTGGGCTAGGGCCCCCCCCCAGGCCTTCCAGCCCCAACTCCCCTTCTGCACAGAACCGCCTGTCAGCAGGCCACAGCGAGGACCAAAATAACACCTCCCCACACTCATGGCACTGCCCACGAGAGCGTCCCTGTGCGTCCTGCCGCCCCTCGAGCATGGAGGTGGCCCCGGCTGCAGGCTGGCAGGACCCCGGCCTGATGGCTGTGCCTCAGCCTGCGAGGCGGCGGGGGACACAAGCCTGCGTGTCCCCACCCCGCCGCCGGAGGTGGCTCTGCAGCAGGAGGGAGGACGCTTTTCCTGGCACCTAAATGTCACTCTGCTTCATGCCTCCTTCTCTCCAGCGCGTTGGAGAGTGGCTGCGTCTCCAGAGGAACGTGCTGCTTCCTCCTCCAAACCCTGCCAGGGCCTCGCGGGGCGGCTGCCAGCGGAGCCTGTTCCCGGCCTGTGCCCCTGGCTGGGCTGCGAGGTGTGGGCGGTCAGGCCTGAGCCTCCTGCCCCCGCGCCTTAGGGCCCCTGCAGGGAACCCGGGCTCCTGGCTGGGCTCAGGCCTGGGGGCTCTGCAAGACGGAGGGGCTCCTGTCTCCACAGGCCATTTGTAGTCACAGGTGTCTGGTGGCTTTTCTGCGTAGGATCTCCATTCCTGTGGGCATCACCACCACCTGACCCTTGCCTCGCACCTTGTGGGTGGGCAAGAAACCCCCCAAAACCCCGTGTTTAGGAGTGATCGAGACCCGGGTCTGGGACAGTCGGCGTGTTCTTTCCCCTTGATGATTTAGATGTGAACAGGAAACCCAGCCAGGGGAGGGAGATCCAGCTCAGGAGCGTGGAGGTGCTGCAGCTGTCCCCCTAGGAAAATGCCACCTGAGTTCAAGACCTCATGTGATCATCAGGTCTAAACTTCAGTAGCTTCAGGAATGGCGGAGTCCAGGGCTCAAGGATGGGATCCAACCCATCTTTCCCTGCTCTCCCCAAGTTCCCGTTTTGCTTTCCTCTTCCAAGAGGGCTCTCCCCCAAGAGCAGTCCCGGCTGGATCCTGGGCAGAACCTTGTCTCCAGACTCCACCCCCCTGCCCTGTTGCAGCAGAGGCGCAGCTTGTAGGAGAAGGAAGAGAGGGAGCCTGCCCGGGCCCCTGCCCCCACCTAGTCCAGGTGCCCGGACGTTCACCCACCCTCTGGGGACCCCAAGAGGAATGTCACCGTGTACAGGACGGAGCTCCTGCTGGGGGGAGGTTGGCAATGGGGGTGTCCGGGTCTGGGACCACAGAGTGCTGGCCTCTGGGCCCCGCCCTTGCTTTAGCCCAGGGTCTTGTTCTGGGGGGGGGCTCTTGGCAGGGGGCTTTGGGGGGCTCTCGGCAGGGGTTTCTGGGCAGCTCACTCTGCCCATTCACAGCAGGGCACTCTGACACACAGAGTTTGATGACTGTGGCCGGTGCTAGGCACTGGGGTTGACAAACTTGGGCCTGACCCCTCTGTCTTTGTCCCTTAGCGATTGTGCTGGTGGTGAGCGGGGTCCCTACCCTCAGAGCTCCCGAGGCTGCACCTGTGCAGCAGAGATCACCACGCCATTGGCGTCAAGGCGCTGTCACGGGGCTGGTGTTTGGCCCTGGGTCTGGCGCAGGGAGGCAGGGAGCGTTAGCCAGCGCCAGGCAGCCCCGTCACCTCGCAGGTGTGGTTTGGGGGAGAGGGTCACTCACGCTTTAAGGAGAGTTCGATAAGAGGTTCTGTGTTGCTGAGAGCTGACCCTGAGGTGAGCAGGGCCTACCCCTCAGGGAGCCTGGCCGGGTGGGCCGGGAGGGTCGCCCTGGAGGAGCCGGTGGCAGCTGGGCCTGGGGGATGGCCTGGGAGTCAGCTGAGAGGCAGGTGCCGCGTAGCAGCTGCACCTAGGGGCCCCAGCGCCCCACTGGACACTGGCACACCGTGCAGCGTGTGGGTCAGGGCTGGCGCCCGAGAGGCTGGGGGACGAGGCACGAGAGCCTGGAGGAGCCTGGGTGCCCGGCAGGTTCCAGCCCCCGGGGGCGGGGCCCAGCACAGGGGGGAGGCTGTGATGGTGACCGCTGCCCGAGCACCATGGAGGTCCCAGATGGGCAGAGGTGACCTGGGGAGGAGGGCAGAGCCCGAGGTGCACTGGGGACTGAGCAGACCTGAGCAGAAGGCACCGAGTCACCCTCTGCCCCTTGGTCCCCTGGGCCGGGACCTCGAGGCGGCCACACTGGAGGGGAGTTTCCCTGGGTGGGGGGTGTGAGGTGTCAGCAGGGGGACTTTGCAGTGCCGCAGAGTTAGAGACCCTGAGATGGAGCTGCCTGCACCACCTGAGGGCCCAAGGTCAGCACAGGGCTTGTGGGTCACCATCGGGGGCTCACAGGAGAGGGACCGTGCCAGGTTGTTAGTAAACTAATACAGCGGGTTCCTGTGAGTGTTCTCTTTCGTCCCTGGTCCAGTGCAGGGTAGCACCTTGCATTTAGCCACCATGTCGCCTGCCCCCTGGGCTGCGGCAGCTTCTTGATCTTTTCTTGTCTTTCATGACCTTGGCGGTTTAGATGGGTACTGGCCAGGTGCACTGTGGACTGTCCAGAGACCCAAGCTGCTGTTACCTGCTTTCCACAGGTTAGGCCCGTCTCCTCTGCCCTCCAAGAGGACTCTCTGCTGCCCTTTGCTGACCCACATGCCCCGCCCCACGACCTACTGACTCAGGCCACTGACTGACTCACGGGCAGGGATCTGACAGCCAGTGCCCCAGGTGGCTCTGTGTTTGGCTGGACACAGCAGCACCAACCAACAGCAGCTTCCTAAGTAGGGGTACGGTGGCGGCGGGGTGGGGGAGGTTCTTTTGCATGAACACGTCTGAAGGCAGGAAATTACAACGTTGACTCAGTTGCTCCAAACACCAGGAGCCTGGGCCGCCGCTATTTCTTCTTCTCAGGTTGAATTCGCCTTCCTTAGCATAGGCTCTTTGGCACAAGATGGCTTCTGCAGCTCCGAGCATTGCATCTATGCCCAAGGGAGGAAGAGAACAAGAACAAATAAATAAATATTAAAAAAAAAATATTTAGAACCTGGGCCCTGTCGAGTCACAGGATCTGGGAATGGGCCTCTGGACCTGTGTTTGACTCTGTCCCGGATGATTCCTTTTGCCTTCTTCTTCTTCGTTTTTGGTATCAGGGATTGAAACGAGGGCTGCTTTACCACTGAGCCACATCCCCAGATCTTTTTATTTTTTATTTTGAGTCTCACTAAGTTGCTCCGAGCCTTGCTAAATTGCTGAGGCTGGCCTCCAACCTGAAATCCTCCTGCCTCAGCCTCCCAAGTCCCTGGGATTGCAGGCATGTGCCACTGCACCTGGCTCCCTGACGATTCTTTTGTGCATTGGCCCAAGTCACCCACTGCCAGTGGGTCTCATGGTTCCTCCTTGGCTAGCCCTAGGGTGGCCAGCCAGGCTTGGGGTGATGAAGAGAATTGTGAGGCTTCCGGAGCCTCCTGCTCTCAGCTGCTCACTGGAGCCAACTTCAGTTCTGAGACGGGGACATCCGCTGACGAAGTCGAGTGGGCGGGGCTTGTCGGCCCTCAGGTGTTCGGCTATTAGCCGTATTGTGGACCCTGTGCAGGTGAAAGATTGACTTGATTTTGTTTTAAATTGACTCACTTTAAAGTGTGTTTGTTCACTCATTCATGTCACTTCCACCACTGGCCGCGTAGTGGGAGACCAGAGGAGACGGTGACAATGGCCTGTCCACTGCCCTCTGGGGCCGCGGATGAGCACACCCCTGTCCACGGTCAGGACGCAGGGAACCGAGAAGAGCGGTTGTTGTCACGGTGACACCAGGGGCAGCCGATCCCCGTCACTTTGCAACCCCAGACGGACACCCGCGGCTTCCTGCAGTCACTCCCAGACACGCGCAGCAGAGCAGAGGAACAGGTGAGCCCCAGGGGGCACGTTCCCTGCTGGGTCACACTGGGGGGAGTCCTTGTCACGGCTGGTCCGCACAGAGGAGTCCCTCCTTGCCTTAGGAAGTACAGTGGCCTCTGGGCCCCAGGGTTCCACGTCTGCAGACTCCACCAACCACCCAACCAAAGGGCTGGGTAAGCAAAACTGCAGGCCCCCTGAGCATTCCAGAGATTTCCCTTGTTCTCTAGACGGTACAGTGTAGCCAGGATTTGTTGCTACTGTGTTACGGGATCCAGTTCCCGAGGGATGATTCAAAGTACCCGGACCCCCATCCCAGGTTCTGTGCCAACACCTGAGGTTTTTTGTAAGGGAAGTGAGCACTTGGGTCTGGGTGTCCGTGGGTCCTGGAGGCGGGCCCTGGCGATGCCGGGTGGGGGGTAACCGCATGCTGGGTCAGCTCCGAGCGCTCGATTACAGAGAGGCCCACGAGCCTCCTGCGCCCAGTGTAGGCTCCAGTGTGGGGCCGTGTCTGGCCTCCGGGTCTCTTAGGAGGGTGTTTTCAAGCAGAAACACGCAGGTGGTCACATATGATTGGTGGGTGACAGGGTTGTGGTCAGGGGCCCCTGGGAACAGCCTGGCTTTCCCTGGGAGCATGCGTGTGGCATCTGCCAACTCGCGGTTCACAGTGACTTCCTGGGGCACACCGGCTGCGAGTCACTGGCACCGGTTGTGCACGGGCTGTGCATGGGGAACACCATCATCTCCCAACCAACGCACGCCCCTGGCCACGGGCTGTGTCCCCTGTACAGCCTCCCACTCAGTGAGGGAAAGTGTCCCTCCCAAGGTCCCCACACAGAGAGCCACAGGACAGAGCCTCCCCCAGAACCCAGTCTGCCCCTTGGTTCCCCCCCGCTGGGCCTCTGATGGACTGAGTGAGACAGGCCAGGGAGGCCCTGGGTCACCAAGGCCACAGCTGGAGGGGGGCAGGTCCCTACCTGGGGGCACAGCACCTGGGGTGGCAGCCTCCTTTACAGGGAGGCTGCCTGTGCCCGGAGCAGGAGGACACACCCCTGGGGAGGCCACAGGCTCTGACTTGGAGCATTTGCATCAACCAAACCTAAGCCACGAGCACAGTTAGCATCGAGGTTTATTTTCTGCCAACAGAAGGTGCTTGGAGTTGCTGATTTTCTCCATGTTTCCGTGGTGTTGAGAATGTTCCAGAAGTCTCCCTGGGCGGGTAGAGAAGTGGACTGGTCCCTGGCTGGTCCACTCAGGGATCTGCAAAATACATCCTGCAGGTTGCTGAGACCAGCCACCGGCCCTGCTCTCTACACCATGAAGGCTCAGAATGACTTTTACATTTTTAAAAGGTGGGGGGAAATGCAAAAATTGTATTTGATTCCAAAGACAGAGAACACTGTGAATTCCCACATAAACGAAATATCACCCCCCCAAATTCTTTTCTTCTCATTTGTAAATCTGTATTATTATTATTACTTTTTATTATCATTATTATTTTAATGCACTCAGGCAGAATGGGGAGGTGCACGTCTGTAATCCCAGCTACTCAGGAGGCTGAGGCAGGAGGATCACAAGTTTGAGGCCAACCTGGGCAAATTAGTGAGACCATGTTTCAAAATTTAAAAAAAATATAAAAAGTGCTGGAGACGCAGCTGAGGGATAGAGGCCCCCGTTCAATCCCAGCCCTCGAAACAAGCGAGCAGACAGTCCCACGTTCCGCCCCTCTACTGACAGCTGGAATTTCATCAGTAACAACGGGTGGAAATTGGCTTTCTATTTTGCACTCTGTGTGTGCTACTCATTTTGCTCCTGGGCCCCCAGAGCCTGATACTGACCGCGAGGCCCTGCACAGAATCGCTGGCCCACCTGGCCGCACCCCTGGGTTCCTGGTGTGGGGGAGCCGGGTCGGGATCAGAGCCCCCTCTGGCCCCACGCGTCCCCTTTGCCCTCCGGCTGGTGCCGTGGGGTGGGTGCATGTCCCCCTCGCTGTCCTCTTTCCTGGAGTCTGGAATTCACCAAGGTCAGAATAACAGGTGGAAGTGGACTGGATGCTCGGGCCCAAGGCTGAAGGGCAGACGGGGAGCCCTGTGGCTGGGTCGGTGGCCTCCACCCACGGGCCGTCCCCCACCCGGGCCAGCGTGAGCTGTCAGGGCTCCTTCCTCCACCCTCGTCCTCCACCCTCGTCCTCCACCCTCGTCCTCTGTCGTCCTCGTCCTCTGTCGTCCTCGTCCTCCGTTGTTCTTGTCCTCCGTCCTCGTCCTCCGTCCTGGTCCTCCGTCCTGATCACCACGGGGACTTTCTCTTCCTTTCTCTTTTCCTCCTTCGAAATTCAGATGTCCCTGTCCCAGTCCCCACCCCAGTCCCCGGGACAGACTCAGCAGAAGGCACAGGGTCAGCTCAGTGCTGGGTGGAGGAGGAGCAGCCAAACCCAGGGCAGCAGCTGTCAGACCCCAGGAAGGAAAGGACACAGGAGGGGAGGGGGCGGCATAGTCACAGTCCCTGCAGATGGAAGCCAAGCCCTGTGGCCCGAGGCCTCTGTTTCTGAGATGGGACCAGGGCTTGTCACGAGCTGTCCGTGGGTTGCATGTGGGTCACTGCGCGTGGCAGCACACAGGTGCTGTCCTTTCTGGGTGGTCGGGCACCGCGGGCCCCTCTGCATCCATGCCCAGCCCCTGCAGGCAGATGTGCGCCCTGAGGGCTCCGGCCTCCGGCCTCTTAGGTGCTCCTTGGAGGCAGAACTGGTAGACTGAGCCAGGAAAGAGGAAGCCACCTCCAGCGAGCTCCCCCACAGAAACCCGTGGACAAGAGTGCCCCGGGGACAGCCAGCCTCCTCCTCCAGCTAGATGGACACCGGACACGGTGGAGAGAGTCGCCCTCAGGTCTCCAGGCTGGCCCCTGGGCGGCCATGACCGCCTGTCTCATAGACCGTCTGCCTCCACAGCCTCCTGGGAGGACAGCCCACAGGGGATCTGGCTCGCAATTGAGGGAGGCAACCGGGAGGCAGTTTGTCCCTGGTGTGACCCGTCCTGAGCAGGCTTGGCTCTTGGACGGCCACATGGTGCACTGCAGGCCCAGCCCCAGGCAGGCCACTGACCTGACATGGCGAGTCACCCTGGGGACAGTGCTGCTCCAGGGCAGGTGCCAGCACACTGGAGGGTGTGGCCTCACGGCCGGGATGGCGGCCCCTGCTCCCCACTCTACTTTGTCCCTCTCTGGCTGTGTGGCCTCTGGTCCATGCCTTCCTCTTGCCACAGCCCAGCTCTGCCCTTCACGGTGGCTGGTCTTGGGTGAAATCATCACGGTCCCAACCAGCTCTCCCCTGCCGCAGTGTCTCACTGTGATGGCGCGTCACCTTGGGGCAGGTAACGTGACCTCTCTGAGCCGGTTTCCTCGTCTACCCAAGGAGTGCAATGATCGGCCCTCTGCCGTAGGCTACGGAGGGCACTAATGAGACCTGCGTCCGTGTTTGCAACACAAATGTGCAGAAAAGCCAGCTGTTGTCAGTCTGTGTTGGTCGAGGACCCCTCCATTCAGGCTGGGCTGGGCTCAGTGGCCGAGCGCTTGCCAGGCACGTGGGAGGCCCTGGGTTCGAGCCTCAGCACCACATAAAGATAAAGAAATAAGACGAAGGCAGGCGGTCCACCTGCAACTACAGAAACTTAAAAATTCATTCATTCCACGAATATCTACCGAGGGTCTACCCTCCAGCAGAAACCTCCACAAGCTGTGGACAGGTGCTCACGGCTCTTGCCTCCTGGGAAGGGGAGCCACACGATGAGCCAAAGGAGAGATTCTATGCAGTTCCTGCCGTGCAGCGACCCTCCAGGGAGGGTGCCCGGGGCGGCTCTGTGAGCTGGACGGCTGCTGGGCAGAGGGCTCGGGGAGCACAGGGGGCGGCCGAGCGGCCTTCTGGCCAGAGGGTACTGAACGGGCAGACCGTGGCCCCCTCTCAGGTCAGTGAATCAGGTTATTGGAACACAGCGGTCCCACCCCTCCTGGAGCACCGGCTGACGTGGCGGGGGACGCGCAGTGGGAACCGACGGCGTGACCGGAGCACTGGGGAGCTATTTTGAAGTGCTCCCTGGTCATCGTGGGGGGGAACACTTCCCTCTTGGTTCCCAAAGGCTTCCCCGTGCTTCTGTGTACACAGCCCTCGAATCAGAGCACCCTTTCTCACCAGAGGCCACTTGGGAAGTGGACGCCTGGGTGCTCCACACCCTGATTCCCACATGCAAAGCCTCTAATGAAACCCACTGGGGACCAGACATGGGGACACCCAGCCAGACCACAGGGACCTGGGGAACAAGCGGACTCTGGGCCTGCTCTTGGAGTCTGGGTGGGGCGGGGTCTCCCATTCAACGCCTGCAGGGGTCAGAGGCAGGAAGCAGGAGGGTGGAGAGGCTCAGCCCCAGCCTCCCGTCCTCTGGTTTCTCTAAGGTCGTGTCTCAGGTCACTTGGGCCAACAGCACTTGCAGGCTCTCTTGGTCCCTGGAAGCACATGAGCACTTTAGCTTTGGGGGTCCTGCTGGGGGGTGGAAGGGAAGCTGCGTCCCGCCCCAGGATTGCCCGGTGGGTGGGGTCTGGTGGCCCTTTCTCAGGGACGGCCACAGTGGTGCACTGTAGTCCTGGAGGCCCGGGCTGGGTTGGGTTTGGCCTCAGCCTGGATCCCGATGGGCTTGGGGCTTAAACAAGACAGAGTCTCTCCACGCAGAAGAGAAGCCAGGAGTGAGGTCATCTGATGGGCCGGTCCCAGTCCTCGGGCTCGCGCCTCTCCCACCCGCCAGGGTTCGGATACGGTTTCCCCCAGGGGCACTGTGTGTGGGGAGCTCGGTCCCCCAGTGGCGGTGTTGAGGGACTGTAGGCGAGGGCCTGGGGGCAGGTGGCTGGGCCACGGGGTCCTGCTGCTGTTGGAAGGCAGTTCTCCGTGGGCCCTGTCAGTTCCCAGGAGAATGGGCTATATGATACGAGTGAACCTGACCCTGGGTCACACTCTGCCTTTCTGTCTGGCCACCTGACTTCTTACCTGTGTACTTGCATCGTGACGTGGAAGTACTGCCAGGAGGTTCTCACCAGAGGCCAAACCAATGGCTTGTCCAATCTTGCCCTTTCAGCCTCCAAAACTGAGAGCTAAATGACCCCCTTTTCTTTTTAAAGTACCCAGCCTCGGGTATTTTATTGTAGCCATGGAAACCAGACTGACACACATCACTGTATTCTGCTTCTGATCTCTCCATTGTAGCCCTTTCCCCCACCATCCAGAGAAGCATCCAGAGAAGTTGCCATAACACAGACTAATGAAACATTCTTCCCGTTTCGTGCCGGCTTCCTGTCCCTATTCAGACTTGCTAGGGTGGTCTTGAATGTTGGATGTTGCAAACACAAGACAATCCTGTATCGATCACAAAATGAAATCGGACAGACCGCCCAAAATGTGGGACTTCATGGAATTGAATAATGTGATATTTAGTAAAAGTCAATTTCTATTTAAAGCCTTTGACCAGCTGGTGGAATTGGTGCAACTGAAAATCAAAGGTCAGAAGACTAAAGACCAGGACAGGATTGACTGCTTCAAACAAGAGGGGTCAACGGTGAGGTGTCCTCTGGGAGAATGGAGGCAGCCTCGCAGTGACCCACTTTGCGACATGATTTAAAGTCGGATCTGAAGGATGTTTGTCAAAAACTCAAGGGGAAATGACTCCACAGGAAAACGGACCACTCTGAATGCGTTCATTTCGCATTTACTTAAGGAGTTTAGTACACGACTTCAATTATAACTTAAGATTCTGAAATGTTTTTAAACTGTTTTCTTAATTTTGTGTCGCATGTTTCAAAATAAAGCTGACGTTTGTGGTTACTGAAATCCAGACCCGTGTTCTAGCACGTTCTCCTTAGGAGGCCATGTTTCAGTACCCGTTGTCACACATCAAGCCCCCCGGTGCTTGCCGGGTCACGCGTCGACCACGTGGCAGCACGGGCCTGTCCCTGAGGCCAGCGTGCCTGGCGTCATCTGCACAGAGGGAATAGCCCCGACCTCTGCCAACGTCGCCCTTCCCTTCTCTTCCAGAAGCCTCCGTGGGGACGTGGAGGCCACCTGTGGGATGGGGACCTACCGCGGGGCCGTGGCCTCCCTCCCTTTGGGGTGCTCTTACGGAGGCCTGCTGGTGCCTCCTACCTGACTCGACCAAGGGCTCCCCCGGGAGGCAGGGTCGACACTGCCAGGGCCGACAGTGGCACGGGTGGTGTCTGTGGGGACCACGCCTGGCTGAGGGAGGGAAGCGGGCAGCGGAGGCCCCTGTGCCCGTAGCAGCAAAGCCCCGGGCTCCCCGTGGCGGTTTGGTGTGGTCAGTTTTCCTGTCCCATGACCTTGGTCAAGAAGCTCGTGACTACAAAGCAGCTGCTCAGAGCCGGCCCTGCCAGAGGAAAGTGCATCCGTCCATTCAGCAGACACTACCGTGCGCCTGTGCTTCTCTGTCTTGTCCGTGCCTCGTCCCCTCACAGTCTCAGGACCCACCACAGCTGTCCGTGCTGGAGGTGGGTGGGGGAGGCGGCGCCTGCAGCCTGCACAGGGCAGGAAGGAACAGACTTTTCCAGAAGCCCGGCCAGAGCAGGGTCATGTGAACATCTAAGCCCCCAGGGGCTGGGGGACAAGCCTCCAGCAAGGGACACGGCTCCACCGTGGGTAACTTGTCACACAGGCAAAGTACATGACCCATTGTGACAAGTTAGGACTCTAAGGGCAGGAAGCAGTGAGGGCCAGCCCTTGGGGCCAGAGAGGAATAACCCCAGGCCGAGGTGCTCGAGGGTCAGTCAGAGTCCGGTCTGAAGTGAGACCTGCTGGAGGGCCCCCCACCCTGCTGTCCCTGTGAGGGAGGGTGGTGACGGCGAAGGGAAGGTGGCCAGGCTGCCTGGGAAGGACAAGTGCGCCCCCTGGTGGCTGTTCAGAGTGCAGCCCGGCATTCTCCAGGAGGAGGAGGTCTGTGGCCACCAGCCCTGGAGGAGACAGGGAACCGGTGACGCTGACCCTGAGCAGGAGCCTGAAATATATGCCAGGGCGACCTTTCCAGCCACCTGACGACACTCGGTCCTCTCGACACCTCTGCCAGGTTGGCCCTGTTCACGGATGCATTTAACCATGGGTCATCTGCCTGACGGTGCCAGGCAGGAGGTGGGCCCAGGTCCACCTCTCATGGAAGAGGCATTGCAGCCGCTGGGCTGGGGGCTGTGCAACATGCCCCTAGAGACCACCTGGGGGCAGCTGCAGAGCTTATGGGTTGCATTTCTTGATTGCTTTCATTTGCTTCTTTAAACAACTCAACCAATATTTCCTAACCTGGAGACGTCAGGGGTCTTTTTATAGGGTTTGGAAAGCCGTGGAATTGGAAGTAAAACGCCGTGGCCATCTCTGCACCTTTCCTGAGCCACAGCCACCGGGTGGCCAAAGGCAAGGGACACACTGAAGGTGAAGAGCCTCCTCCCCCACGTTTCTATGCCGCGTTTATTCTTGCGCAGATGTTGGGGGGGTCGCCGTGGAATTGATTGGAGAATGTTTGTCCCAAAGCCTGGGCTCTAATTGACTTGTGATGATCTTACATTTTGCATAAATCAGCTTTTGTTTAGTTCGGGAAACATCTTGGTTTTGACACCTAATCAGGGCCTTTCAGGGGTGAGGGAGGCCAAAGCCATCTCTTTAAAGCAAAAACTGTTTAAAAAGCCAAAAGGGGACGTAGCAACCGTGGAGAATGTTAAGCGTGTTTAATAAGGTCGTGCTTTTGCAGGGCTGGGGTAGGGCTGGGTGGCAGAGCCGCACTCCATGATGACACGTCAAGCTGGCTTGGGACGGTGCCCGCGGTCTAAGTGGGAGGACTCTGAACCCGTGGCCAGGCCACTGCCCTCCCAGCCCTGCCCCCACCACAGAAGGCACCCAGCAGTGAGTTGTCGTCCCTGGAGATGGCCTGGAGTAGGACAAAGCATCCCCCACCTTGCCAGTGCCCAGGACGAGTCGGAGGGGAAGCAGGCTGCTCTGCGAGAGCCCTGAGCTCGGGGCTGGCCCGGGAGGGAGGAGGAGCACAAGGAGCCATCGTGTCTTCGGTGCGTGTCTGTGCATCTGGCCTCCGGGCTGGGCTGGGGTCCGATCCCCAGCACCCACCCCCACCTTCAGAAGGACGCGCTGGAGCCTGTTGCGGAGGACAGCTCTCTGGTGGCAGTGGAATGAAAGGTCTGGGCTTTGGGTTTGGCTTCTACTTCTGCCACCTGTGGCCACGACGTTGGGTGAAACTCTGAACCTCGGACTCCCCACTTTTCCGGTGGGTCGTGACTGCTCCCTCCCCAGAAGGTTCAGGCATCGGTGAGCTTGGTCGGGCGGAGGGTGGACGGGGAGTGCGGGGCTCTGCCTAGCCCTTGGGAACGCACACACAGTCACTTAGGAACAGCAGACCTCCCGAGGTTGGGGTCAGGAGCCATGACCCTGGACAGTCCCCCCACAGTCCTCCTCAGAGCCTCCTGGGGTCCTGCTCCAGTCTCATCTCCCCCCCACCGCGTCCCCTTCCTCTCTTTCCTCCCTTCCAGATTCCCCGAGCAGAGTCCTGCGGCCTCCCGGTGGCCTCCCTTCCAGGACCACCACAAACAGCGTTGCCAACACAAGCCCAGGTGGCTCCAGTGACATCACGGTCCACAGCAGAGGGCCACACACTTCGGCCCGCTCACTGTCGGGTCCGGCCCCCGGTCTGCCCTTATAAATAAAGTTTTATTGTGACGTGGGGCTGTGTGTGGCCCTGCTCCCTGTGCGACTGCGGAGCTGATCTGGATGTTTGCTCTTGGAACCTTTACAATTTGACTTTTTAAATTAAGTCCTAGACCATGTCTGGAGCCAGTTAAGTGTCCTTCCCCATGTCCCCTCCAGTCACATGTCCCCTCCAGTCACACTTCACTGTCAAACCAGTCACACTCCTCCATGTCCAGTCGGCCTGCCCTGGAACACAGAGAGGCCCCGTAGCCCCTGCTGCCTTCTTGAAGCTCCCAGCTACGCAGGTGAGACTGTCGTGCACTGTGCAAGAAGCAGGGAGAGGGGACAAAGTCACCCCAGGAAGGGGGTCCCTGCAGGTCTCGGGGCAGCTGGTTTGGCCAGCAGGTGGCCTGCAGAGGCTGGAGGGCCAGAGGCAGCCAGCGTTCTCCCCTCCCTTCCTGGCTCAGGAGGTCCCTCTGGGCTGAGGATCACCCGAGTCCCCCACGGGTCACAAAGACCTCCAAGTCTGGTTTTGTGTGAAATCTGCCGTTTTTGTAAACATGGGCACGGGTTACGCAATCAGACTTCTCCAGCTGCTCGGGCCACAGTCTGAGCCTTTGGACAGAAGGTGATGGACACCTTCCCTGTTTAGAATCCATGAGTCTAATACGATCCACACACGTCCCCTGATACCCCAGACCCTCCCTTCCCCACACACAGCCCGGGACAAGGGGTCCTGGGCACAGGGACCATGGTGGAGGACGTTCACCAGAGCAGCACGGGGGACAGGGAAGGGTGGGAACCATCAAAGGGTTGTCACCTGAGTGGAGAAATGTCTGGTGACACTTCCTAGAAGGAAACAGAATGCGTCTCAGACGGGCTGTCAAGAAACCTGCAGGGGAGGATTCGAACTCGGGGCTCTGGTGCCGTAGCCAGGTGCTGACTGGAGCTCGTAATGCCCTCCATTCGGAGGTGTTTGGTCACTATTGCCACAAGCTGGGGCCAGCCAGGACACTGATGATCCTTGCTGGTTCACCGTGTGGCCTATGCTGCAGCGGTCACTTTGAAGGCTTGGAGGACTGGCTCTGTGTGTGGGGGCAGCGGACTCCAAGGCCCTCTGCCCACTGGTACCTGGGAAAGCTCTCGGGCGTTTCTTCCAAGGTGCTGGGAAAGATCCACCCATCGTCGGAGCGGTGTGTGTTGTCCATCGACAAGTCTTGACCTGAAGCCCTCCCCAGATGGACAGGGCTGGAGACGGACCCTATCTGGGAGTCAGTGATGGGCAGTTCCTCTCCGGCCACTGGCGCCATCTGTACCAGGTGCTGGAGGAGGCTCCGGGCGGCAGTGGGCCGACGGGGACCCTCCCCCAAGTCCCCAGGCTCCGGCACCCTCAGGGGTCGCGCTCTACCTGGGACACCAGCCCAGGTGACGTCACCCACAGAGCTCCCTCCGGGTGCCTGTGCCAGCCTGGGGCCCAGGAGCGTCTTCCTTCAGGTCTTCACTGTCCTGAGGAAGTCGGATGGCCTGGGCTGGGGACAGTCACAGATCTTTGCCTTGCAAAGTGGCTGGAGCTGACGTCCGGGGAGCATAGACTTTGGAGGGGACAGGAGTGAGACCACCATGGGCGCAGCCCAAGGCCACCCGGGTTTGCTGTTTATCAGGGCCTCGTGCTTCGCCTTTGAGAGACACACACACACGCACACGCACGCACATGCACACATGCACATGCACACGCACAGACTTACGGACACGGGTGTGAAGGTGGCTTGAGTGACAGGCCTGGCCTGGGCACCGCCCCTTAGCCTGGACTTGGCCTTGGGGTGGCCCAGGGTGGCGTGTGGGTTCCCACGCTCTCACAGAAGCAGATACAGCAATGGCGGGGTCCCCTGCCAGGGCCAGCCGTGAGTCACTTTCCCACGGCCTGCCCTCCACGTCTGCTCTCCGGGGCTGGTCGTTCTGGGGGGAGCGTGGAGCCTGCCTTGGGGGAGAAGACAGCCGTTGCCACACAGCAGAGGGCCACCAACTCGGTGGCTCACAGCAGCACCCAGGTACGAGACGGGCTCGCGTGTCTGCGGGTCAGGTCCAGGCATGTGGAATCGGGTTCCCTGTTCCAGCCTCTCTCGCAGGGTGGGAGCCGGGGAGTTGGGGTGCTGTCCAGGGCTGGGTCCCAGTCTTTTTTAATCTCACCACGGACGTGCCATTCCCCTGAGTCTTTGTCCATTTTGTGTTGCTGTAACAGGATTCCCAGCATCAGGTGATTTATAAAGAAAAGAGGTCTCTTTTGACTCAGTTACAAAGGCCAGAAAGTCCAAGCACACAGAGCTGACACCTGTGTGGCTCCTGGGGAGGCCTCTGGGTGGAAGGGCAGTGGGTGAGCGTGGAGGGGTCCACAGGAGGGGTGGACTTGCCTCACAGTCCCCCACTCTGGGGACAGCTGATCTCACGGTAGTGAGAGAACAACCCACTGGCTCCTCAGGCGGCCTGGTCTCCTGGGCCCCCCGCAGGCCCCTGCCCTCCCCCCCCAGGGCCAGCCCCTCACCTGCAGGAGGGGCCAAGCCTCCAGGTGAGTTGTGGGGTCGCAGGCCAGGTTCCCACCCCGGCACCCCAGCATGGCCGTGTCCGTTGGTTTGGTGGACGTCACTAGAGGGCAGGGGTCACGCTGGACAGTGGAGAGGGGGGTCTCAGAGGCTGTGACGGCTGGGAGGAGCCACAAGTAGGGGCCACCCAGTGTCTGCAGGCCGCCACCTCTGAGTGTCACTCACACCATCCTGAGGTCACCTGCCCTCTGTCCAGGAGGGCATTGCTCACGCAGGCAGCAGGACACCATTGTGTGCGGGTGGGTGTGAGGACACACTGGAGCTGACCAAGCCGGCCTTGCACCAGAAGGACTTCTTGCTGGGGGACAGGACACCTGCACTGTGCAGCCAGGGCCGCTGTTAGCTGGCTCCTCGCAGCTGGAGGCTGGGAAGCCCCTTCCGGGTGGACGCTGGTGCTGCCATCTGATGCCCACCAGCCAAGGACAGGAGACCCACACAGGACATTAGGAGGGCGAGAGCTCCTGACCAAAATCTGAGGGTCCCCAGTGCCCTCTGCGGGGGCCGCCTCTGGCACAGCAAGCGGGTGAGCCCCAGGGAGCCCCTTCCCCCTGCCGTCCAGCCAGGCCAGCGGCCGGCCCATTGGAGCCACCAGGGCCACCTGTGCTCAGTGGAGACCCCTGGTGGCAGCCGGAGCCACTGCCTGGCAGGTTGTGAGTAGCCTCCGCTCCAGGTCCTGGGTGATGGTGGTGGTCAGTGGTGGGAAGGAGCTGGAGGAGGAGAGAGACCAGGCGCTCAGGCACCACGTCCTTACTGACAACAGGAAGCACCGGGGGCAGGTGGGCAACTCCATGATCGTAGAAATCGTATCGTTTTTCTTTTTGCTTTTGTGCTGCTGGGGCTGAATCCGGGACCTGATGCCGGCTGGGCAGGTCCACTGCTGAGCTACCTCCTCAGCCCCTTGAGGATCCAACCAGAGGTCAGCGTGCCTGGATCTAAGTCACACATGCGTGCCGGAGGCCTGGTGGCCTGTGGGCCGGCCCCAGCTAACTAACACACTCTGCCGTGGACAGTGAGTGGGACAGCGAGCACGGCCATGTTCCAATAAAACTTATAAGAAGAGCAGCCACGGCCCACAGCCGCTGCCCTGGGCTGGCCGCGGAGCCGTCTCCCCACCGTCATGAGCAGAGGACCAGGCACAGCTTTGCGGGAGCCTCTTCCCCTCTCTGCTAAATGGAGGCCATCTGTGGATCTGCTGCCCTTCCTGGTGCACGTGGAGAGGAAGCCCCTCCTTTCCCGTCTCCATCTCCGCGGGGCAGTGGAGCCCGCGCCGAGAGCTGCTCCCTGGCCATCTGCGGGGACTCTCTCGGAGCCGTCACTCGGTGCCCGTGGGCGCACACGCAGCAGCTCAGGAATGTACTACTGCGGTCACCAAGGGGAGCTGCTCGTCTCCTGCTCCGAGAGTCCGGAAAAGTTTACAAATATCACATAGAAGCTGCGGATTGTGCCGCGAGAGACGTCACTTCCTGTGTCAGGCACCCCCCCCCCCGCAGCACCCCAGCACCCAGCCCCCGGCCGCAGCGGCTCAAGGCGAAGCGGCATCAGGGTTTCCACTGGGCGGTCAGCCTGCTCCAGCGGCCAGCTCCCAGCCACTCCTGCCCACGAAGCCACGGCCAAGCCCAGGGCTGAGGGCAGGTCTGGGGAAGCCACCGAGCACTCAGAACCAGGAGTCCCGGTGACGGCGGGGGGGGGGGGGGGGGGGGGGCGGGGGTCCCTCCTCCCTCCCTCCCAGGCCGGCTGCTCCGAGGCTCTCTGCTCACTGGGCCTTTGCTCCTGCCGCTGTCCCCTTGTGGTCTGGTCTGTTCTGAGTCCTGGGCCCCCTATTTCTATCTCAGGACAGGGCCTCGCTGAGTTGCCCAGGCTGGCCTTGAACTTGCCGACCTCCTGCCGCAGCCTCACCTCTGGCTGATTCAAATGATTGAAAACAGTGGAGCGATGAGATCAGCGTGGCCTCTTCTGTTGGAAAGGAGGGAGAAGAACCGGCCCCAACTGTCCCGTCAGGAGTGGGTCCACCAGAGGGATGCGCCCCGTGAGCTGGCCTTCTGCAACTGTGGGGCTGGCCCCCGAGGGGGCGGGCAGCCTGCAGCCCGAGGACAGGCCGCGGGACCCTCGTCCGTCTCCCGCTGCCTCTTTGCGCCCAGTTTGCCGACGCTGGGCCCTGCGGGAGATGCCTGCGTCTTCATCGCTCAGCTGAGCAGGCGCTGCCCGGTGCCGAGAAGCTCGAGGAGGCTCTGTGGGCTGGAGCTGTGGGCTCAGGGCCTCCTGTGCCCCCAGGTGACCCGCGGAGGGTGCCCACCTGGAGGGCCCCACTCCCCACCCTCCATCCAGGCTCACGAGAACAGCACATCCGCTCCACCCCACCCTCCCCACCCACCCAAGGTCTCCCGGGGCCTGTGCCGACCAGAAGCTGCCTGCGGAGGGGACCTGGAAGCCCGAGGTGGCCGAGTCAAGGGGATGCGAACCTGCCCCGGCTCCCTCCCTCCGGAAGGTCGATGGCACTGAGCAGTCAGTGGGGGTCCCATTCGAACTGTCCCTCCAGCTCCCGATTCCCACGCGGACCGCACAACGTCCACCAGAAGAAACTCCGCGCAGCGGGAAGGGCTGAGGGTCAGAAGCCCAGGCTGAGACCACTGGTGAGTGGCCGAGGGCGAGCCCTTGACCCCCCGAGGCAGCGTGCTTCACTTGCGGGCTTCAGAAGGCCCACTGCGCGTGGACGACTCAGACAAGGCTGCGAGTAGGAGGTGCGCAGTGAGACGCAGCAGGCGATACCTGGGGCAGCTCGACGTTCAGAAGTGCCACGCCCCTGAGTGTCCCTCTAAACCTGGGGTCAGGGGTCCTGACCAAATGGCCAATGTGGCTGGGCACAGAGCCGCCATCTCCGGGCAGGGCGAGCAGGGGCGAAGGCCCTGAGGCAGGAGCTTGTGGGGGGGGGTGGGGGGAGAGGCCCACGTGGCTGGAGCAGGTGAAGGTGGCCGGCGACAAGGGAGGCGTCCAGCCAGGCCACGAGGGCCCGGCCCCGGGTACGTGAAGGTCGCGCTCACAGGGGCTGGCGGTTGGCGCGTCTCAGGTCAGGGGTGGCCCTACCGGGCCTGGCCCCTTCCAATCCCACCAGACTCGCAGCCGTGCTGACCGTGCCCACTTGCAGATGGGGAAACTGAGGCTGCAGAGGCTACAGGACCTGCCTGAGGCCCCACAGTCAGGCTGTGGCCGAGCCAGGGGTCCAGGTCTGAGTCCACCAGCCGAGCTTGGTGGCCTGGGGGCTCCGTCTGTCTCCGGGGGCCTCATCCCCCCTCCCACCCCGTGGGACGATCTGTCTGAACTGGGATCTGTTGCAGCTGCTGGGAGAGGTCCGTGCTCATGTCCAGGCCCTGGACAGCGCTGGCCACCAGTGGCCCAGCAGGCTGGAAGTCGGGGTGGGCGCGAGGCTCTGGAGAGGAGCACAGAGGCCTGGGGATGCCTGGGCCTCGCCAGCTCCCCGAGGTGAGTGACCACGGGCAGCTGCGGGCTCTGCAGGGACGCGCCATTCTGCAGGGACCACAGCCCCCTGTGCGGGGCCCAAGCAGGCAAGTGTGTGGACAGTGGGGGGTCCCCCTGCTCGGCCAGTGCTGCCCACGGTCCCGTGGCCACCGGCCAGCCCAGCGGGACCCCCTAGGCTGGTTTCCGAAAAGCCAAGAGAGCAGTTTGGGGGAAGGCCAAGGCCCAGACGTGGGGACTCTCCTCTCCCACCCCCATTACGAGCAGCGCACCCCAGCTGGCCCGGCTGGGGGTGTCCTCGGTGACAGGCCCCTCCCACAGGGAACATGGCCATCTTCCTCCAGCACCTCGGAGGGAAACTGGGCACCGAGGGCCTCAACATGGTGACCAAGGTAAGACAGCGGGTCCCACATCACCCTGCCTCGGGGCCTTGGGGTGGCTTCAGGAGCCTGTGAGGGTCCCCACTTCAGAGCACCCCAGACGGAGCTTTAGTGTTGATAAGCAAGGACGGGTCGGTGAAGACCGTCCAGTCTCCATTCTTCCCTCTTCACAACGGAGCCTGACCTGATTCACTGCGGCATTGCGTCTGGTGAGAAGAAACCAACACCAGCCCCATGTGCAGCTGGAAGTGCAGGCTGAGGGGCCAGAAGGGGCTTTGCCAAAGCCTTTTTACTAAGCATCTACTTACTGGCTGATAGTGGAGCCGTTTTGATACTCTTCCTTTTGCCTCCTGTTTCCTGCCTGGAATGCCAACATGATGGCTGGAGCTCTGGCAGCCACGTTTACCCTGATTTGCCATTCCGCATGGAAGCCATGTGCTAAGATGCTGGAGCGTGAGCCAAGCATGTCAATACCATCGCGTCAGCGCCAGAACTGAGCCTTTACCAGGCGCCGTTCACTGAGCTGAGAACCATGCTCCCACTACCCCATAACCCTCCCAATAACCCGCGGAGGCCGGAGGGCCGTGCACCCAGGTGGCCTGGATTTGAATCCTGGCCTCTTTCCACTGGGACGGGTGACCCCAGCTCTCTGTGTCTCACTGTCCTTATTCTAAAGTGGGAGCAGCATCAGCTGTGTCGACCCTCCAGGCTGCCCATGGGATTAGATGAGACGATGCATGTAAAGTACTTCAACTAACGCCAGGCACACAGTAGGTGTGCGGTGGACGTGCCCACAGTCCCGACCGTAAGATGAGGGAGCTGGGTGGTGAGTGAAGTGATGTGTCCAGGGCTCCATGGCCAGAGCAGGGAGGGCAGGAGTTGAATCCAGACAGGACCCTGCAGCAAAAATAAAATAAACTAGGTGTGAACCCTGAAATGTTCTGTAAGGACCGTGCTGATTTTAAACTCTGTTAGTCTAATGTCATGTGAAATAGTGACAACAGAGGTGGCATGTCACCATTTTTCAGCTAGTGAAGGAATACTCAATTAAAGGAAAATAAGGAGCCCTACTGCGTGCTCAGGCGGGTGGGCCGCGAGAATTCGACGCAGGATAAACCAGTGAGACGGAGCCCGGGCCTCCAGGGGCAGCTGGCCTGGAGGTCACAGGTCCCCAGCCACGTGAGCTCCGAGCAGGGGCTCCTCACCCAGGAATCCTAGCCCGGGAGCTCCCAGAGAAGGGGACATTACACCTTTGTGACCCTGTGCTTCTGGTGGCCTGCTCGCAGGTGGGAGGTGGCCTGACCAGATGGGATCAGGAGACACGCGGGCAGACCTGGATGTCTCCCGGGTAGGGCCCAGGACCCGCCCAGGGACGGGACATGAGCGGGAAGTGGGGGGTCCCGGGGCACGTGGGCAGGTCGCCTGGCTTCTCCACGCCTTGGTCAGGAGCGCGGGGTGGTCAAGGTCCCCTGGCACGGCTGCGGGGGACACCTGGGGTCAGAAAAGACACCACTGCCGTCTGTGGTTTATCGCAGGTGACCCGTGGGCCGGGGGAGGTGACCTGCACACCACGTCCCTGCTGTGGGAGCTCCCTGGAGGGGACCGGCCCAGGCTGCGGCGGCCACCAGGAGAGGGCTCCCTTGGGACATGCTGTGCTCTGGCTCTGCCTTGGGAGGAGGCCAACTGCTGCGGGGACTGAGAGCCCTGGAGAGGAGTCCCCTCTGCCAGCTGCGGCCGAGGCCCTGACGTTCCATTTTTGCTGCATCTGCCCCGGCTTCTCCCGAGCACCGTCCCTCCGCAAGCCAGAGGAGCCCTCCCCGTGATGTCATCCGGGGCTCAGTGTCCCGTCTCGCTGCGGCACGTCTGGATCCCAGGGTTTCCGGGGCTGGCGGGCCTGGCGACATCCTGTGGGCTGCAGGCATTTCTGAGTGCTCAGCCCGCCGCCTGGCTCACCCGCCCCGTGTCACCTGCCCTGCGTCAGTCACTGGGCCTCCTGAGCCCTGGGTCTCCAGGCTGCGTGCCGCCCACCAGGCCATCCTACCCTCCAGACGGTGATCTGCCCCTCGGGCACAGCTGGTGACTCTGCACATGTTTGGGGAGGAGGAGAGAGACCCGTGAGGTGCTCCCCGCCCCCCGAGGTGACCAGACACCCTGACGTCCCCAGCCCCGAGGCTGAGAGGCCACTCTGATTCGCCTCTTCACTGAACCAACCTTGACCGCCTACGTGTGCCAGGTCCAATGAGGCCCGGAAGACAAGACCGTGCGGCCTCTCTCTCGCCTTGGGAGACTGACATTCTGGTGGAGACAGATTTCAATGAGCCAGTGTGCGGGGCCGGGCCCATAGCCCACGCCTATGATCCCAGCAGCTCTGGCGGCTGAGCCAGGAGGATCACGAGTTCAAGACCAGCCTGAGCAAGGCCCTAGAAAAGGGCTGGGGACGTGGCTTAGTGGCTGAGCAGCCCTGGGTTCGATCCCCAGCACCAAAAGCCACACAAGAAACAAAAACTAACCAAGTCAAAAGCCAGTGTAGGGATTGTCACCGTCCCTAGGGTACTCCAGGTGACTGAAGGTCTGTGGAATCAGGGACCGCGGCTGTTTTCATGCACCATTATGCTCCTCGCACACGGCGGGGGCTTGGCTGTCAGGGCTCTGGGAGCCGATGCCAAGGTGACTTCCGAGTCCTCGGCCCTGCTACTGGCTAAGTGTGTGCCCTGGGGCCAGGGTGCCTCTGTGAGCCTCGGTTTCTTCATCTACTCAGGGGAAGTGATCATGGAGCCCCTCGCAGAGCTACGGGACGGTGGCTCCTGGACACTCCTGGCCCGAGCCTTCCTGCCCCTCTTTCCCCTCGCTCCTCCCTCACCTCAGTGTGCAGATGCGGCTCCGCTCCGGCCCCTTGCCGGAGACTCATTGATCCCAAGCCCCTGGCACAGTGTGGCTGACCCTCCAGAGGCCCGAGAAAGGGGTGACAGAAGAGATGGGCGACGCTGAGAACAGCCCCCCCGCTGGGCAGGACGCGGGTGCGGTTCCACATCTGGTGGCTGGCCCTTCGGGGTCATCCTGGTGACCCTGAGTGACGTGTCCTGCGACTCCCAGAGACACGTGCCTCTGGGCTGGAGCAGGGACGACTCTGCCCAGGCGACCTGGATGGAGAGTGGCCCACAGGTGCCCCAAGAGAACCCGGGTGCTGTAGAGGGCAGAGTCCGAGCTACAGACGCCCCGCGCCACCCTCCCCTCTGCGAGCGTGAGAGCCCCGGGCGCCCAGCGGCGCTGACCTCACCGAGAGCCGGGGCTGTCGGGGGCTCCTGCTCCGGTGCACAGGTGTCTGCTGCCCACAGGGCCGTCCTGAAACCCCCCAGCAAGCGGGCGCCCGGCTGGGCCCAGCAGTCCCCATGCCCATGGTCCCCAGAGACAGGCCACTGACACTCCACCCCCCTCTGACTCGGAGCGAAGCCCCTTCCTGGCCGGCAGCCCCTTGGGTCCCCTTTCTCCCCGGAAGTCTCACCTGCACCTGGAGGTGACCTCATGGGACAGTTAAGGGTGGGGCAGGCCCAGGTGGCTCCGGGACACCAGACCCCACACTGACCCACACAGCTGCTCTCCGAGGCGGAGGTCTGGACGTTGCGCTTGGATTCCTTGGATGTCCCCTGAGTCCCCGGTATCACCTGCTTTAAGCCACCCGCGCTGGGGATCAACTTCAAACGGAAACCGCGGACTGTGGAGTGGCGGCAAGGTCAGCACCTGGGGCCAGCTGCCGGATCCCAGAGCCGGGCGGGCCAGCGCTGGGTGTCTGCGCTGGGTACTGGTCTGTGCCATTCTGTGGGGGGACACTGAGGCAGGGGAACGAGGTCACTTGGTTGGGGTGGCCCGGCTGCTGAATGGCCAAGCAGAGCTGGCTCCCCACTGACCCACACAGCCCGGGCGGAGCCGGGGCCCACTGAGCTCATCTCAGGACGTCCTCGCTCTTTCTGGTGGGCAGGGGACAGTGGCACCCCGGGGTCTCCGTTTCTCAGGTTTGCTCAGCAAAGCCCTCGCCCCCGCTGCATGGTGTCTTGAATGTTCTGGGGCAGGGTCGAGCTAAGCCGCTGAGGCTGGTCTTGAACTTGAAATCCTCCGACCTCAGACTCCTGAGTCACGGGGACCAAGGTCGTGCCCCAGGCTGCTTCTCGGCGTCTGTAGGGATGGCCGAGGGCCCATCTTGGCCAACTGCAGGCTCTCAAAGTGCCCACTGCACGTTTCAACGTGACTTCAAAGCCACTTCCAGGCAGCCTGGCGTGACCCGAGGTGTCTCCCGAGGCCGGCAGAGGCGACAGTTGGTGACGGAGCTGTTTTTAATGATGTTTCATTTTGATCAAACCACAAAAAAATGCAGGAAGGCTAACAGCCTGTTCACCAGCTCCAGCTGTGGCTGCTGACCCGCAGCTAACTCGGCTAATCACAGAGACACCGCGTCCCCCTCCACCACGCACTTCAAGCTCCCCCCAGGCCAGGAACCGATTTGCTTTCTCACTCCCGGTTGCTGTAGTTAGTGTTGTCTACACAGCAGCACCAGACCTGCCGCCTGGGTTGCCCCCTGTCCAAGCTGTGCCATTAACACAGAGCTTGGGCCTTCGGTCTAAACACCCTAACTTTACAGAGCCACATCTGTTAAAAATTGCAGAGGAGGAGGATCACGCCAGATTTCCATTATAACCAGTTATCCGTGTTAGGATTTGGTTTCACTGAATAAAAGAGAATGAAAATGTTATGACTTAAATGAGATCAAAGCTTATGATTTGCTCACATAACAACATCCTCAGAGGCCTAGATGTCTATCTTTCTGTCATCCTCAGCATGAGGCCTCCATTCTCAAGGTCATCTCATGATTCAAAGAGGCTGCAGCTGCTCCTGCCATTTCATCCACATTCTAGGCCAGAAGAAACCAAGGAGCTGCAGGGCCCTCACAACCTCCTTTTTACAAAGCCTTTCTTGTAATACCCCATTTAAATTTCTTTTATCGTCATAGATCAAACCTAGTAAAGTGGTCACGTAACCTCTGGATACTGGCTGTCATTCAGCAGTCTTTGTCCCCCCTAAAAATGCAATTGATGATCGGCCCATAGGTGACAAGTTCTGGCCATTCAGAGCAGTGCTGGGACCCCCAGAACTCCTTCATCCCTCATTGGCTGAGTCCTCGTTATTGATTAGGGATAGAGGGGGCTTTCTGGCGTTAGGTGACTGACTAGGCTCAGCACAGCGGAAGGAGCGGGCTGCTGTGCCCCCGGGTGTTTCTCAGGCTCTGCCTCAGACCTGGCTCCACCGGTGCCCTGCAGCCCAGGGATCTTCAGGCTGAGGCTTTACAGCACCAAGTCCTGCTCTGCCCTCAGGAGAGAGCAGAGGCCGTTCCGAGGCGTAAGGCGAGAAGTCTCCCCATCTTGCACACATCACTCCCTGGGGAGCCCAGCGGCCAGGCTGCTGGGACAGCCCGGGTCCTGGCAGGAGAACGGGGACCTCGGCGGGCGCTGCGGACCGGCTGTGCCAGGGCCGTGCCCTGGGTGGACGGAGATCTGGACTGTGCTGCCCCCGCTGGGGATTCTCGTTTGGTTTCAGCTTCTCCAAGAAGAGATTGGAGGAGGAAAGAGAAGGTGCCGGATGCTTCCGGAAAGAGCCATCTAGGCAGAGGGAACCCCGGAACAAGGCCTGCGGGGGAAGCTGGGCCAGCACCACCTGCTGGTGGCTGGGAGGTGGCCTGCGAGATGACGGCAGAGCACAGGTGACGGAGGGCGCTGGACTGACACCCTCCAGTGGGGAGGAGTGGCCCCACCCCCCAAGGCCTGGAAGGTGGCCTTGTGTGGGGGGGAACAAAGGCATTTGTGGGTGTAACTAGAAATCCCGAGAAGACCTCTCTGGATGTGGGGCGGAGCCTGCACCCAGGGGCAGGTGACCTTGGAGAAGGGACAAGATGGAGGGGTGTGGAGAGGCTCCGGCACCTCCAACCTCCTCTCTGGCCGCCCACACCTGGCTTCTGCACTCGGGTCTCACCCCATGTCCCCACCTGCTCCATGGTCCTCAAGGCCCTGCCACCTGCCCTCTCCCCGGAGCTTAAGACCAAACATCTCGAGGCCATTTAAAAAGCCGGGGGTCCACAGAGGAGTCGAGGTGATGGGGCGGGTGGGACGGGGTGGTCAGGAGGTCAGGATGTGCACTGCAAACTTGGCCAGTCAAGGCCTGGCTTCTGGAGCTCTAGGCACAGTTGACCTCCAGAATGGCGTGTGACCTTGGGGAAGGGGTGAGCCACCGAGGCTCTGGGGCCCCCATCCTGATGGCCAGATGCTGTCTGTCCCGAGAACATCTACTTGGCTCACACAGCTGTGCCTTCCCAATGTCACCCTGAGCGGGCCTCGCTGGGTCAGGGCAGCTCTCAGGGAGGACCCTGGAGGGCCCGCGTGGGGTGGCTGCTCTCAGTTTTGGGGTGGCCAGTGGACACTGGCTCCTCCACAAACCTTGCTGCCCCTGGAGACAAGGCCAGGGAGATGGGAAGCCGAGGTGCCGGGCAGGGAGCCTGTCTCCATTCCAGCCTGTGCTGAGCGGCCAGGCCTCTCACCTTGGGTTTGTGGGCAGCCAGGGGCCAGCCCTGCCCCAAGTACTCTACTCTGGCCATTCCTCAGCAGTGGGGGGGCAGGAGAGAGCTCGGTCCTGAGTCAGGGGGCCCATGTTGGGGACCGAGTCACCTCTGTTCCGTGCTCTGCCAGTGACAGACTGTGTGGCCCTGGGCAGATGACTGGGTATCTCTGAGCCCCTGTTTTCTTGGGGTAAAAGTGCCACAATGAAGCCAATCTTCCAGATGCCAGGGGGTCCACAGGCTATCAGGAGGGTCCCTTCGTGACCTCACAGGGCAGCAGCAGGCAGCTCCCACCAGCCCTGGAAAACCAGCCAGGTGAAGCCCCCACCCACCCTGGCAGCAGGTGGCGGGCCGTGGGAGAACAGCTCAGCCCCCATCCAACCCCATCCAACCCCATCCAACCCCATCCAACCCCATCCGGGTGGGGAAAAGGAGGCGGGGCCTGCAGAAATGGCCACTTCCATTCATGTTTGCCTCTAAATGAATATCGCAAGGGTTTCAAATGCAGGAGTTTGGAAACGATATCCGGGTGGACCCCTGTGGGGTTCCTAACAAGTCCCAGAACACCCTGGGCAAGCACACCCCCACTGCTGTGTGTGCCGGGGGCTGGTCTCTCAGACTCCCCCCTGCCACAGCCTGCCTGGGCACAAATCACCGAGCACAAATCACTCTCCCGAACGCCACCCACGCGGCCCCTCTCCGGCACACCACACACCAACGGGAAGCGGAACTCCTTCCACCAGAACTTCACGAAATCCCCGGGAGAACTCCAGGTGGCGGGCGCCCGAGGCGGGCGGCAGGGGTCTATATGCAGTTGAATCAATCCAGCATCATCTTAATGGCTCCCTCTCAACCATCACTTCTGGCAAAATGCCAGGGGCCATTCCGACTCGGCTGTGGCTCTCACACCCCCCTTTCCTCTCGGCACCCCCTGTTTTGGGCTGTGGCCATGGTCAGGAGAAGTGACTGACCCCAGATCCGGGGCGCTCTGCCTAGTCCAGGCCTGGGCTCGGCCAACGTTTCAGGTCAGGGGCCGGAGACTTAGGGCCCTGGGCTTTGCAGGTCAGGCCGAGTGCGTCACCAGTAAGTCACGGTGGTGACAGAGCTGAGGAGCCGCCGGGGGTCACACCTGGGCGAATGAGTGGGGCTGTGTCCCAATAAAGCTTTATTTAAACCAGGCAGAGGCCAGCGTCGCCCTCAGGTAGCAGTGTCCCCACCTGGTCAGCCAGCCATGATGCCCCTCAGGGACTGGCTCCGAAGCCAGGCTGAGGCGCGGCCCGGGTGAGGGTGACAGGCCCGACAGTCACCAGGAGCGCGGGAGGCTCTGATGCTCTCAGAAGGGCTGTGGGAGCAGATGGCACTTGAGCTGGGACACCGAGGCTGGCGAGGCAGCTGCAGGAAGAGCTGACTGAGGGGGTCCCAGCGCGGGTACCGCAGATACCAGGGCACAGGTGGGACACACTGGTCCCAGAACAGGGGGGCAACCGGGGACAGACGGGGAGGAGAGGGAGCAGGCTGGCAGGGCCTGCAGCCTCGAAGGGAGCACGTCCTTGTCCTCAGAGGACTCAGGACTCGGTGGAGGGTCCTAGCCAGCCATCACCACACAGGCCCGTAGAACCATCCGGAAAGTGACGCAGCTGACGTCCCCGCGGTGGTTGTCCGACTCCGGACTCTGCCTGCGATCGCTCCTGACGTTTCTCCTTTGACATTTCTCATCTCAACGGACACGCAGGCAGGACGGCTCCGTGGAGCGCCTGGTGCCTCCACAGGCCTGGGGCCCAGAGGGGCCTGCCTTGGGGTGACACCCCCTTCCCCAGTCTTGAGATTCTCCCTGAGCCTTTCTCTGAACTCAGTCTTGGAAGCGACGTGGGAACCCCGGAGCCGCAGCCTCTGCCAGAACCAGTGTTTGGCCTCGGAGCTCCCCCCACGGACCTGGCAGGAAGCACCCACAGGCCCCTCACGAGCTGTCAGTGACGTCGGCGGAGCGTGTGCACCAGCAGGTGACCCAGAGGCAGCGTGGCGCCCCCGCATCCAGCCATCGAGCCACGACATTCCCCCAACTCTCCTGTGGGCTCCACCTCTTGGAGGGGTAGTTACAATTGGAGTCGCACAGTATGAAAATGACCGTCAAAAATCACGCAGGTGATTTTGAGGTCTTTATTTTTCCTTCCTTAAAACAACATTAAAGGGCGAATTAAAAGAAAAGAAAAGGAACCCCGAGAGGGGACAACTGAGCGCAGGGTCCGGACGGCAGCTCCATCCTGCCCGGTCCTCTTGCCGCGGCCCGCGGGTCAAGCTGCCATCCTGTGCGCGGTGACGGTGGCCAGGGACCAGCGGAGCCAGGCGCGGGCACAGAGCGGCTGGCCCCGGGCCCAGGCCTGCCCCCGCCCCAGGTTTGCCGGAGGAAGGAGCCGTGATTTGTTTGCACTCGGGGCGGCTAATCAGGTCGCGCAGGCCCGGCCGTCACTTAGACTTTATGACAATATTTGCTTTGGCTCCGGCCTCCCCTTGAAGGTGCGGCTGCTGGGGCAGGGCTGCCCAGCCCGCTCCCCGGGGTCCCTCTGGAGGCAGAGGCACGGAGACAGCTCATTTTTCTGCTCTTAAACACAATCAGGCCCTTTCCCTCTCTTATTTATTCTGTAAGTTCAATTTAGAAAGGGCCAGGGGCGTGACTCAGTCCCTCCCCGTCCCCTCTGAGAGGCCACAGGCCTGGCTGATCTCCGGGAGCCGGGGAGCTGTATTTACGACCCGGGCACCTGGCCACCAGATGGCCCTGACGTGGCCCCGCGTGCCCCCCACGCCAGCCTGCAGGCCCAGAGCACCTCGGCTCCTGGAACTGGGGGGCGGCCAAGGGTGGCCCACGGCCTGTCCAGCACCTGGGCGAGGGTGGTGCCCAGGGAACCCTCCAGCACCTTCCGTCGTCTCCGCCTGGAGGGCCAGACGGCAGGAACAAGCCTGGAAGGCGGCCCTGGGGACAGGAAGGAAGGGCTGAGGGATCAGCTTGCCACATGCCTGGAGCAGCCGTGGAGCCTGTCACCTTCTAGGGTTCCAGTCGGGGAGGGGAGGGACTTGAGCTTCCTGACGGGGCTGTTCCCAGACCTTCTCCAGGCATCAGCCCTCGGCCCCGGGGAAAACCTGGCTCTGGCCCCTCTTGGCTCTGAGCCTGAACCCCAGCTCCGCCCGTGGCCTTGAGTGACACCCCGCTCCTTTCCCGAGCCTCAGTTTCCCCTCTCTGAAAGGTGGGTTGGTAGGAAGTTACAGTGGCCAACCTTCACATCCAGTGGCCACCAGCCTGGGAGACACTGGAGGCGGTGACATGGAGATGCAGAAATAAATAAGCTCAGGCTGTGTCCTCTTGTTAGGTGGCTGTCACCTGTCACCTGCTCAGAGGGGCCCTCCCAGGTGGGAATGCACCTGTGGGACTCTCCTGGCCTTGCCTCCACGGCCCTTGTGATCGTCATGCACCCAGGTCATCTCTTGGCCGTTGTCCCCACCATGGGGTTAGGAGTGATGCTCCACACCTCGGGGGCTGGCGGGGCTGCTGGCACAGACTCGTCCAGGACACACTTGACTTCATCAACTGGACAATTGATTCATGGGGCCATAAAGTGTAAGCTATGGTCCCTGTCCTTGGGTGTTACTGTCCCGTGCTCATGGCCTTGTCCCCAGGTGAGGAAGCCGCCCCCGATGCTGGAGGGGCCCTTTGCCAACCCAGGACCCTCTCCGCTTTCCCAGGGACGGGCTGTGCAGGGCGCTTCCGGCCCTAGGAACAAGAAGGAATGTGGGGGTGCAAGGCCCCGGGGCCCCCCGCATACAGGGTACAAGTGTGGGGGCTGGGCGCCATCGTCCCTTTAAACCTCTCGGAACCTCAGTTTCCTTGTCTGTAAGATGGGGGTGACGACAGCCCACCTCAGGGGGCCACCAGGGTGAACTGAGATGATCCCCAGGGAAGTGCTGGTGGCATCCGGTCACTGCTGGGCCCTGGCGCAGAGCTGGCTTAGCTCTTGACACTGAGACCCAGGTGCCCGAGGAGGACTTAGAGGAGGGTTTGTTTTGGTCCCAGAGACCTCGGTCCCTGTCAGCTGTCTCCAAGGCGCTGGGCCCGGGTGAGCAGAGCGTCATGGGAAAGGCCGGCAGAGGGAAGCAGCAGGGAACAGAGTGAGGTGGGGTGCCGGGGAGAAGGTGACTCCCAGGGCGGGCCCTGGCGGCCACTTCCTGCAGGGGTCCCGTCTCCCAGTAGTCCTTTCGGCCTTCCGTGAATCAGTTCATCCAAAGGGCCGACCCACTGCTGCCTGAGAGCCTCACGATCCAGTCACGGCCTCAGCCCACCCTCGCTGCAGCGGGGACCATGATCTCAGCACATGAGCTTCCGGGAGCTTCCGGGGCCTTCCAGATCCAGGCCTTGGCAGGGGCTCTGGGTGTTGCCAGGGAGAGGGGCTGGGTCAGTGATAATGTCTCTGGCTTCAAAAATGGCCTTTGTCACTGGCTTTCTAGTTGGTGCTGGGCGTGACACCCCAGCAGTCAAGCCTCAGCTTGGGGGACATCAGGAAGATGACAGTGACCTTGGGTCCATCTCCCTGAGGGGCTTGTGTGGATGAAGCGAGGTAATGAACCCATCTTATCTGATCTGGGGCCTGAGCCATCCCCGGTGTCAGCTCAGAGGGGCCTGGCAGGCAGGGGGGTGGGGGGCCTTCCTTAGGCCAGGGCAGACCCCCTCCGACTCCTGTGCTCACAGACCGTCCCCCTGGGTGAGACACCTGTGACCATGGGCTCACTGGAGAGTGGCAGCCATGCTGGCAGCCAGTGACAGTGGATGGGAGCTCTGTCCCCCACTGGCCAGAGTGTCCCCGAGAGCCTGAGAGACTGTGACTGTCACCATGGATGGAAACCTCCCCGCCTGATTCCCACAGCACTTTTCTCTGTGGGACCAGGGATGAGACGTAGAGCTGGGGCACTTGCCCCTAGGGGTTGGTGACATATGAAAGGGACAGTTGTAACTGTTAAAAACATCTGATGCCTCACCGGCTCAGAGAAAAATCTGGTCTTCCCTCCTTCTCAGGGCCCCTCGGGATCTTGCTCCGTGGCCCACCTGACTCACGCGCTCCTGCTCTGCTCTCTGTCTCTGAGAAAACCTGGCACAGTCACCCGTGGGGCTCTGGGGTCCCTGTGCCTCTGCTCAGGACGATACTCTGATATGTGCATGTGCCTCCCTTGCTCCCTGCCTGCACTCAGGGTGGGTGGATGGGTAGTGGATGGTGGATGGTGGGCAGATGGTAGATGAATGAATGGTGGATGGTAGGTAAATGGGGATGGATGGATGGTAGTTGGTGGATGGATGGTGGATGGTGGATTGGTGGATGGTAGATGGATGAATGATGGATGGTGGATGGATGATAGACGGTGGATGGTGAATAGTGGATGGTGGATGGTGGATGGTGGATGGTAGATGGTGGATAGTGGATGGTGGATGGTAGATGGATGGTGGATGGTGGATGATGGGTGGTAGGTGGATGGTGGATGATGGGTGGTAGGTAGATGGTGGATGGTAGATGGTGGATAGTGGATGGTGGATGGTAGATGGTGGATAGTGGATGGTGGATGGTAGATGGTAGATGGTGGATAGTGGATGGTGGATGGATGGTGGATGGTGGATGATGGGTGGTAGGTGGATGGTGGATGATGGGTGGTAGGTGGATGGTGGATGGTGGATGGTGGATGGTGGATGGTAGATGGTGGATAGTGGATGGTGGATGGTGGATGGATGGTGGATGGTGGATGATGGGTGGTAGGTGGATGGTGGATGGTGGATGGTGGATGGATGGTGGATGGTGGATGGTGGATGGATGGTGGATGGTGGATGGTGGATGGTGGATGGTGGATGGTGGATGGTGGATGGATGGTGGATGGTGGATGGTGGATGGTGGATGGTGGATGGTGGATGGTGGATGGTGGATGGTAGATGGTGGATGGTGGATGGTGGATGGTAGATGGATGGTGGATGGTGGATGATGGGTGGTAGGTGAATGGTGGATGGTGGATGGTGGATGGTGGATGGTGGATGGTGGATGGTAGATGGTGGATGGTGGATGGTGGATGGTAGATGGATGGTGGATGGTGGATGATGGGTGGTAGGTGGATGGTGGATGATGGGTGGTAGGTGGATGGTGGATGGTGGATGGATGGTGGATGGTGGATGGTGGATGGATGGATGGACCTATATGATTGGCAAGTAAACAAGTAAAAATCTGCAGATGGCTGTTTATATTGAAGAGAATCCCGGCTGGTTCCAGGGTGTCTGGAGCACTGTGTGGTGCTGCATGCTGACCGCTGGTCCCTGTGAGCGTCCATCTGCTCTCCCGTGTGATGGGAATGGAAGCATGCCAGGGCTGTATGTCAGAGTGGTAGGATTCATTGCCTTCTCAGCACGGTCAGTGTCTGAACTGGAGGGGACACTCGGTGAGTGTTGTTTGTCACTATTGTTTTACACCTAGGATGAGTCTGGAGAAGGAGCCGCAGGGTCAGGGTGGAGCAGAGCAGCTCACATCGATCTCCAGGGAGATGCAGAGCAAAACCTGTCAATCTGCAGCGCAGAGTGGACAGCGCAGCCTTGGCTTCAGCCCTGGGGGGGAGCCAGCTCGCCCACGTTCCCACTGGGACACGGCCCATGCTGACGCTGTTAAGCCTGGTCTCCTCATCTGTGGCTGGGACAATAATGGAACCTCCCTCCATGGCCAGTGCCGGTGACCTTAGGGCCTGGCCCAGAAAAGCTCAGCCCTGTTTCCCACGTGCCCAGAGCCTCAAAGCCCTCTAAACCACCCGGTTTATGAGTGCAGAGTGTCAGAGACTGTCTCTGTCCCCGACTCGGCGGGCTCCTTTGAAAACAAGCCTTTGGATTTCAGCTTGGCCTGTGCCACCCTGGCTCCATGAGGACAAATGGCCAACTCAGGCCAATGGGCTCTGAGCAAGTGTGGGCACCCACCAGCTCTGGCCCTCAAAAGGAGGGGCTCACCCCCAGCCCCCCACTGGCTGAATACCTGCCCAGGTGACCTGTTGGAGAGCCACTGTGGACCTTCTAGATGGGACACTCTAGAGAGGGGCAGCCCTGCAGAAGGGAGGCTGGCTGCTGTCCCCAGCTCCAGGCCACCCACCCACTTGGGGACTGCTCGGGGAGAGAGCTGTGACGTCCTGTCTTTGGAAGCTGTTATTGGAAGTCTCCAGGGCAGCAGGTACCCCTGACCCTGAGTAGCACCCTAGGGACTCCGACTTGTGTGCCCGACACACACGTCCTTGGGCTGGGCACAGTTGCAGACCCCATTTGGATTTGGAAACCTGCCCTGGGGTGGGGCGAGAAGGAAGCCAGTCTTGTTAGGAGGGGATCAGGGTCAGTGGTCCCCAGTGGCCACGGGGGATAGCTCCAGGGTCCCCATGGATACCCACATGGAAAATGGCGCGGTGTTTGGGCGGGACCCACACACACCCTCGGGTGCACTTCGATCACCTCTCCTGACGTTGAACACCTGCCGTGGTGTCAGTGCCACGTAGATGGCTGTCACCTGTACTGTTCAGGGAAGAACGTTCGGGGAGGCACCATCTTTTCCCAGAGGGTTCTGAGTTGTGGTTGGTTGAGTCCATGGGTGTGGACCCCGAGGACACAGAAGGTGACTGTACAATGGCATATGACAGGACGCTCAGTGTCCCGAAGTGAGTGGCCTCCCAGGCTGTGCTGAGCCTTTCCCTGCACGGCCAGTGGGTCCCAGAGGGTCCTGCAGGTGGGGTCCTTTTAGCAGCTGAGGCACAGGGCTCCAGGCATCAAGTCCTGGACAGACACACTCCACTGTGGACCGGCCAGAACCCTGGCAACCTGGGGCCGGCAGGTGGCCACAGGGACCTCTGACAGAGCCTCTGCGGATCCTCCACCCAGGCAGAGAGGAGGCTGGGCTGGGGAGAGGAGGCTGGCCCGGCCCCTGGTCGGGTGATGGGGCTGCAACAGCCCAGGGTCTCAGGAGAGGCGTCCTGCAGGCAGAGGAGCAGCAAGAGCTAAGGACCAGACCCCTGGCTCAGCAGATGGGGCTCCCTCCACCCACCTGGAAGGCCAAGGTCGCAGGGTGGGCTGAGGGGGTGAGAGCTCTGCAGACTCAGCTGCCCCGCCAGAGGACCCCTGAGCTCAGCGGCCCAGGCCCCATCTGTGCCCCTGACTCAGCCTTGCACCCCAGGAGAGCTGTTCTCCCAAACAAGGAGGAGCCTGCGGTGTGCTCGGGGCAGCCACAAATGAGGGGTCTCTGAGCCGCCAGGCTGCCGCAGCACAGTCTATTTTTAACCAGCAGAGAGAGGGGCGGGGGTTCAGGACAGCCCCAGGAGTCGGAAAAAATGAGGCATCACTTCCCAGGCTGCCCGCAGGGCTGGCTCTCCCTGCGTGCTGTCCCCTCCGAACAAGAGAGCAGCATGCAGGGACCTCTCCTGGCTCTGCTACCTAGGGCCTGTGAGCCTGGATGATCCGTATAACATCTCTAAGCCCCAGCTTCCTCCTCTGTAAAATGGGGACATGGGAGTAGCTCCCAGCAGCGTTGTGTGCATCAAATGAGATGATACAAAGAAAACACCCCACATGTTCAGGGTGCTGTACAAATGGCCGCTTTCATTTTCTGGTGGAGACATTAATCGATGTATTAGTTTCCTAATTGCTGCTATAACAAACTACCATATAATCAATGGCTTAAAGCAACACAACATTAGTATGGAACAGTTGTGGAGGTCAGAAGGCCTCAACTCTGTGTATGGCCTTCCCTCTGGAGGCACAGGAGGGGGCTCTGTGGTCTGATTTCTCCAGCTTGTAGAGGTGGCCAGTTCCTTAGCTCTTGGCTGCTTCCTCCATCTCCCAAGCCGGCAGCCCCTCCAGCTAACCCTCTCTCTTCCTCTCTCTCCCTCCTTTCCCTGCTGTCACTGTTGAGTCCCCCTCTCTGACTCGGGCCTCCTACCTCCCTCTGATAGGAACCTGGTGACCCACCTGGACAATCTAGGATCGTGTCCCCACCCAGGATCCTCCATCATGGCTGTGAAGTCCCTTTGCTAAGCAAGGAAAATGTCCAAGATTTCAGAGGCTTTGGCCGTGGACCCCTTTGGGGGCCACCCTTCTGTCTTCCGTAACTAGGGAAGGGGGTGCTCAGAAGACAATGGGGTGGGTGTGGGGCCTTCCACCGAGGACGATACAACAAAGGCCCCACTAACAGTGGCTAAAGCGAGACCAAACCCATCTCTCCCTCCAGGCTGGGCTGCCGAGCCTCTCTCAGGGGACCAACCCGAGGGCACGTCCGTTAA
This sequence comes from Marmota flaviventris, assembly GCF_047511675.1. Taxonomy (NCBI): domain Eukaryota; kingdom Metazoa; phylum Chordata; class Mammalia; order Rodentia; family Sciuridae; genus Marmota; species Marmota flaviventris. The sequence goes on along the minus strand of NC_092499.1, from coordinate 195,635,740 downwards.
CTCGGGTCCACTCCTCCGCTCTGTTGGGTCCTTTATGTCTGCCACTACCCGCTGGCCAGACTGGCTCACATGGACACACCTAGAGGCCAGGGAGCCTGGGACCAAGGTTGTTCTAGGGGGCCACATACACGCTGCCATTAAAAGAAAAAGAGAGGCCACATGAAGAGACAAAGTGCCATCCCTGCCACAGACTGAGGGAGAAGGAGAAGTCGAGGCTCCATCGTGGACTTGGGGTTGGTGGCGCAAGCAAGCACCTCCTCCCTGGGGCAGAAGCGCCAAACTGCCCACCATGCACAGTTGCCCAGTGCGTTCAAGATCCAACACGGTCTGTTTAAAAGCTCCATCCCCAGTCTTCCTCGACCAGGGAGAGCCCTACTGGGGAAGGAGACCAAATAAGGTGCCACTTACAGAAACCAACCACCTTGTTCTCTTATCATAAATATGAAATGATATAGTCAAGGAATCATGAGATTCTGGAGAAAACAAGCATCTGAGAAGTAAAGGATCCAAGTAGGTAAGCGGATACTTCACTCTGGAACAAGCAGAGATAATTCATTTCATCCTCATTTGCATCTTCAGGAGTATTTGAGAGACTGTTGTACCCACGAAACAAGAACAGACTGTTGTGAAAATAGAGCAGGCAGAAAAGAAGGAATGGCTCTTAATGATGAGAAATCGGGTATAATCGATTTCAGTGAATGGGCTGAAAAATGAAATGGGTGATGATGAAATTAGTCATCTGAAAGGCAGAATGGAAGGAATCTGCCAGAATATACAGTGAATGGGCAGAACCAGAAAGCAGAGAAGTTGAGATGGAGAGAATAAACCCAGGAGGTCCAACTCTGAATAATGAGAATTTGAAAAGAAGATAAGTGGGGGGATAAAGAAATGGGGAAGACCGTGTCCCTGCACATTGTGAGCAGAACCTTCAGATTTCAGAGTTTCACCCAGGGTCAATTGGGAAAATAAAGAGCAAAGCACTTGCAATTATTTGCAAATAATGGAGAGCAATTGGGACAACAAAGAGGTGACGGTACCAGCATCTGTAGATCATAATTATAAAAGGGGTCAACCACAAGAGACTCAAATCAGACTCACACCAGATTCATCATCCACAGAGATGCCAGGAGAGGTTGAAGATACATCTCCCACGTCCTGAGGGTAGAAGATCTCCCACCAGGATTCTTCATATCACTTAACAAAATAGTGATGCTCTTAGACATTTAAGAATCTGAAAATTCCCAAACCATATTCTCTATGAAAAAAATGACCCAAGGATATGTGTCAGTCTTTCCCAAAAAAAAATCCACCTAAGGAAGAGGGTGGCATAGCCGTTTCTGAAAGTAGTAGGTGGAAATCGCCCCGGTGGGACCAAGGGTGCTCGGAGGAGGAGTGAGGGACTCTCTGAGAGTGGAAGGTCTCATGACCGGGGCCCACTCCCTCCTCCCCGGTCCGGCTGCCCGGGGCTCCTCCATGAACATGGTTCCTTGCTCATTCTGTAAAGACTGTCTGAGGGCTTTCAGTTTTAATAGTCAACCTATTGACAACTCGAGATTGAGCTCCACCTTTTTGAGCAGCCTGGTGAGCCAGTAGCTGGCGCTTCCTGAGGCCCGTCATATACCAGGCTGGGTTCCGGGCCCTGAACTTGAACTAGCACAAAGTGCCTTGATTCCCATCCTCGCGACCCTGAGGGGCAGCCGCTGCCGTCATCTCCATTTCTACCTTCGAGGAAACGGGAGCACAGAGAGGTTCAAACACCTGCCCACAGTTACAGAACAAGTGGCAGAGGTGGGCATGGAACCCAGGCTCCCCGCGGGGTCCCCGGATCCAAACTGGAACTCAGGTGGATGGGAGAAGGGCGGACAGGAGTCGGGGTGACAGGCTGACCTCCCTCTTCCCCTGAAGGGCATCACTGAGCACCACCCGAAGCTTCTGGGTCAAGAAGCAGAAACAGATGTGGCTGACAGTGAACTACCATCAGAAAAACTCGAAAAGCCAAAGCCAAGCGTTAATCCCCCCTGGGGAAGAGGGCTTGGGGGTCTCTGGTGGAGGAAGACCAGGTCCCTTTCTCTCACTCTGTGCAGCAATCATTTTAGAAAACAGTTCAGTTTGCGGGAAGAAAATCTACAAATGCAGCAAGGCCTCTTGACAATCCCGAGTGGGAGGAAAGACCTGGTGCCCGGGCCCTGGTGACGCCATGGTGAGGTGGCTGTGGGGTCCGCGGCCACCTCTGGCTGGGCCTGCCCCTCATCTGTGGGTCGGGTCGCCCTCCCACTCCCGGGGCCAGTCTGCCTAGCATAGACCCCTCCTCCCCGTCCAGCAGCTCAGCAGACACAGAATTGCACAGGGGACCGAGATGCCTGGCCGATGACTGCCTGTGCCCTTCCCCTCCCCGAGGGCAGGGTGTCGGGAGACGGGCCTGGAAGGACAAGGAGGAAGACTGTGGACACTGTGGCCACATCCCCAGCGGGCACTCTGGACATCTGCAAACCCGCCTGCGTCTGGTGGTATCCTGCCGGTCCTGGACATCACCGTGGGGTCCCGTCCAGCTGTGGGGTCTTGTCCACGCTCAGCCTTCTGCCTTGGTCTGCAGTCCTCGGCCTCCTGGCACCCACCAGTGCTCCGGGGCAGGCTCCTGCTGCCGCAGCTCCATGGTCCCCACCATGAGTCACGGTGGCTGGGCTGGGCGCCTTGGCCCTCTCAGGGAAGTGGAGATCCCCCTAATTCCCTCCAGCTGCGTCTCTGCGGGACTGAGGTCATCCGTTCTGGCACAGTGGGGACCCAGCGCTTGTTGTGTCTTTGTTTCATTCAAATGGTTGGGACGATGACTCACTCGGCTGCTCCTTTCTTTCTCTTTAAACCAGGGCACCGTCTGGGAGTCATTTCTGATTAGACGTTGACCTCAGAAATATGCTCTCATCATTTTGAAAACATCTTCCAGCGCCACAGACCCGGCTCCGGTGGAGAAGGGACGCCGAGTGGACGGTGGCCAGGACTGGGTGTGTGCTCGGCCGCTGCCTGGGAGAAGGGCCTTCCCGAGTGCTCCCAGGGGACCGTGGGGCTGAGTCAGAGTGAAGACACTGTCCCCATCATGCCCTGGACACACGTATGGCCTGGGCCAGCGCAGGGCACGATGATCCTCCTCCTCATCGCCCTGGTCAGGCCTGGCTGCTGTGGTCACACAGCTACGCTAGGCCACACGGTTTCCAGGACCGCTGGGTTCAGTGACCTCACTTCATTCTCTCAGCACCCGCCAGGCAGGCACCCTGGGCATTGGAGCTCCGAGTGGTGATGTCAGGTGCCTCTCGGGAGCCGGGAAGGGCAGGGTGCGAGGCTGTGCCCTGTTGATTCACGTGGTACAGGACCATCAGGTGGAGTCAGGTCTCAGGACCAGGAGCCCCAGAATCCAGGGTTGCTCTGAAGCAGGAGGTGACCTCGAGGGGTGGAGGGGAGGTCAGAGGTTGTGAGCAGGGCCGGAGGGGGCCAGAGGTCAGCAGTAGCCGCTCAGGAGTGGAGGGCGGCCCAGAGCCGTGAGCCGTGGCTGGCCAAGGGCGCGTTCCAGATGTACCTTATGCCTGGATTCTGAAGGTGACTTATACAGTGTTCTAAATAATTCACTGCATGCAACAAATTTCACAGTGGGGCCTTCCACTTGTTATCACATTGGAACTCAAGGAGTCTCAGGTTTGGGGACATTTCTGTTCTTCAGACTAGGGACACTCCCCCTGTACAGTGTGTCAGTTCTTTGCTACACCTCACGGCGCAACCCGGTGTGCAGGTGGGGAGGAGGCAGGAAATGTTCATCCTGGGGCCTGGGGCCATGAAGGAGCCCAGCTGGGGAGGGGACGGTACTACCTCAAGGTTGAACCAAAGGGGGGTCCAACCAGGCGCCGAGGGGCAGCTCCTGGAGGAGGTGGCTTTGGAGTGGCCTGACCTCCGCCCAGGGAAGAGGGCCGCTTGCTCGCTAAAGGAAGGAGCTGCAGGTTGGCAAGAGCAGGTGCCGAGGGAAGGGACCAGAGGAAGCGAGAGCCACAGGTCGGACCAGGAGGGTCGGCACTGGGGCCAAGGGGCTGCTCCTGAGAGCCGGGCATCCGGCAGCTCAGAGGGGTGTCGGGGTGGAGCCGTTGTCCCAGCAAGAGCAGCCCGTCAGAGGGTGTCTCAGAGACTGGGCACCTGTGCTCTGGGTGGGATGTGTGAACACCGAGGTCCGTCTGTGGTTGGCGAAAGTGCGGGTAGCGTATCCCTGATCCGAAAACCAAAGTGCCCCATAATCGGAAATGTTCCAGCCCCAACGTGACACCATGTGGAGAATTGCACACCATGAAATTCTGTTCCATGCATTGGAATATTTTAAATACCGCATAGATTACCATCAGACTGGAGTTGGGGAATAGAATGCCAAGTGAAATTAGCCAATCCCCCAAAAACCAAACGCTGAATGTGTTCTCTGAGGCTGAGTCATAGTGGGGTTGGGAGGGGGAGCATGGAGGGTTAGAGGATCTCCAGATAGGGCAGAGGGCGGGAGGGGAAGGGAGGAGGCAGGGCTAGGAAGGACGGTGGAACGAGGTGGTCTTCATCACCCCAAGTACATGTATGAAGACCTGAACGGTGTGGATGTACTTTGTATACAACCAGAGATGTGAAAAACTGCTCTGTGTGGGTAACACGAATTGTAATGCATTCTGCTGCCATATATAACAAACTAGAATAAAAAATCAAAAATAAATAAATTACCATCAGACTCTGTGCATGGTACATATGAAACATGAGTGAATTTTATTCTTAGACTCGAGTCCCTGCCCTGCGACATCTTCTTATGTATATGCAAATACCCCCCGACCCAAAATAGTCCCAAATCCGAAGCACTTCTGGCGCCAAGCACCTTGGACCAGGGATGCTCTGACTGCTCATCCCTGGGGCTGTGACAAGTCCCCCCAAAGCAGGAGGCCTAAGCACAGGCCGTCCCTGCTCTCAGTTCTGGAGGCCACGAGTGCAAACTGAAGGTGCCAAAAGGCTGCGCCCCTCCGAGGGCCCCCGGGGTTTTGCTTGCCTCCTCCGGCTTCTCCTGGCCACAGGCTCCCCCTGGCCCCTGGCAGCAGAGACCAGCCTCTGCCTCTGTCTTCACATGGCCTTCCCCACTGCCCAGGTCCTCTTCTCATAAGGACGCTTGTCACTGGATGTAGAGCCCACCTGGATCATCGAGGATGACCTCATCTTGAGGTCATTGACTTGTTTCCATCTGCAAAGGTCCTTTTTCCAAATAAGGTCACCTCCGCAGGTTCCTAGTGGACTTACCTTTTGCAGGCTGGGGCGGATGTGGGAGACTTTGGGACTTGCTTCAGTCCACTGCCCCCACCGGTGGGCGCTCCTGGAAACAGGCACCACGAGTCCTCCTCCCTTCCTTCACTGCAGAGCTGTTGACGGAACACTCGCCGTGTCCCAGGCACACTGGGGGCTCTGGGACACCCTGGTCAGGAAGAGTGAACTAGAACAGGATGGACGGGGGCAGGTAGGACAATCCATAGTCCCATCCAGGGCGTGGTCACTGCTCAGCTCCGAATCATGGTCACCAGCAAGGATGTGGGTGTGGCCAGATTGTTGGGATCTTCAAGAGAAAAATGGAAATCTGAAATGTCTTTGTGCAGGTTTCTGAATTACAAATGGTTTATAGAACGAGGAAGAGAACCCCCCACCTCCCGCGTGGACAAGGGGAAACTTCGGAAGCAAAGCGCATCCACAGGCCAGGTCCAGCCACCTTCCAGCCAGTCCAGCCCCAGAGGATGGTGGATGCAGCCACAGGGTGTGGGGAGGGCACTCTAGGACGGGCAGCTGCTGAGGGGAGGGCTTGGGGACAGCTGAGGGACGGGAGCAGCTGGAAGAGTTGGAAAAGCGCAGAGTGAGAGCCCGTCGGAAGGGTCTCGGCAACTCTGTGATAAAGGGGGCCTTCCTGGGATGTGGCACCGGGTCCAGCCCTGCCCACCCTTACACACTGCCCTCCGGCGACCCTTGGCTGCAGGTATAGATTCTTCTTTTATAAAAATTTTTATTTGTTTTAATTAGTTATACGTGACAGTAGAATGCATTTAGGGACTTTGATAGATCATACATAAAAGGGGTATATTTTCTCATTTTTCTGAGTGTGCATGTTGTAGAATCCCGTGGGTCATGCAGTCGTATATGTACATAAGGTAATAATGTCTACCTCATCCTACTATCCTTCCTGTCCTCGTATCCCCTCCCCTCCCTTCACTCCCCTCTACCTAAACTAAAATAACTCTATTCTTCCCTAGGGTCCCCCCTCCCCTTATTGTGAATTAGCATCCACATATTAGAGAAAATATTCAGCCCTTGTTTTTGTTTTGAATTGGTTTATTTGGCTTAGCATGATATTCTCCAGCTCCATCCATTTACCAGCAAATGCCATAATTTCATTCCTCTTTAAGGCTGAGTAATACTCCATGTATACTCGTCTCTCTCTCTACACACACACACACACACACACACACACACACATATACACTCTCCATATATATAGTTTAGCTATTATGAATTGATCTGCTATAAACATTGACGTGGCCATGTCACTATAGTATTCTGATTTTAAGTCCTTTGAGCATAAACCAAGGAGTGGGATAGCTGGGTCAAATGGTGGTTCCATTCTGAGTTTTCTGAGGAATCTCCACACTGCTTTCCAGAGTTGTTGCACCAATTTGCAGTCTCGCCAGCAATGTGTGAGTGTGCCTTTTCCCCCACATCCTCTCCAACATTTATTGTTACCTGTATTCTTGATGATTGCCATCTGACTGGAGTGAGATGGAAGAGTAGTTTTTATTGACATTTCTCTAACTGCTAGAGATGTTAAACATTTTTTCATATATTTGTTGACCAATTTCTTCTTCTTCTGTGAAGAGCCTGTTCAGTTCCTTAGCCCATTGATTGATTGGGTTATTTGGTTTTTTGGTGTAAAGTTTTTTTTGCATTCTTTGCATATCCTAGCGATTAATACTTTATCAGAGATGCATGTGGTGAAGATTCTCTCCCTTTCTGTAGTCTCTCTCTTCACATGATTGTTTCTTTTGCTGAGAAAAAGCTTTTTAGTTTGAATCCATCCCATTTTTGATATTTGATTTTTCTTCTTGCACTTTCGGGGTCTTGTTAAGGAAGTCAGATCTTAGGTTGACATGGTGAAGATTTGGGCCTATTTTTTCTTCTATTAGGCGCAGGGTCTCTGTTCTAGTGCCTAAGTCTTTGACCCACTTTGAGTTGATTTTTGTGCAGGGTGAGAGAAGGAGGTTTAATTTCATTTTGCTACATATGGATTTCCATTTTTCCCAGCACCATTTGTGGAATAGGCTATCTTTTCTCCAGTGGATGTTTTTTGACACCTTTGTCTAATATAAGATAATTGTATTTGTGTGGGTTTGTCTCTGTGTCTTCTATTCTGTACCACTGGTCTATAAGGCTATTTTGGTGCCAATACCATGCCATTTTTGTTACTATTGCTCTGTAGTATAGTTTAATGTCTGGTATAGTGATGCCTCCTGTTTCACTCTTCTTGCTAAGGATTGCTTTAGCTATTCTGGGTCTCTAATTTTTCCAAACTAATTTCATGATTGCCTTTTCTATTTCTATGAAGAATGCCATTGGGATTTCAATAGGAATTGCATTAAATCTGTATAGTGCTTTTGGTAGAATGGCCATTTTGACAATATTAATTCTGCCTATTCAAGAGCAAGGTAGATCTTTCCATCTTTTAAGGTCTTCAATTTCTTTCTTTAGTGTTCTGTAGTTTTCATTGTAGAGGTCTTTCACCTCTTTTGTTAGATTGATTTCCAAGTATTTTATTTTATTTTTTCAGGCTATTGTGAATGGAGTAATTTTCCTAATTTCTCTTTCAGTGGATTCATTGTTGATGTATAGGAACACGTCCGTTTGATTTACGGGTGTTGATTTTATATCCTGCTACTTTGCTGCACTCATTTATTAGTTCTAGAAGTTTTCTGGTGGAATTCTTTGGATCTTCTAAATATAGAATCATGTCATTGGCAATAGTGATGGTCTGAATTCTTCTTTCCTGTTTTTTCCTTTTAATTTCTTTCTTCTGTCTAATTGCTGTGGCTAGAGTTTCAAAGAGATGTTGAATAGAAGTGGTGAAAGAGGTCATCCCTGTCTTGTTCCAGTTTTTAGAGGGAATGTTTTTAATTTTTCTCTGTTTAGAATTACGCCAGCCTTGGGTTTAGCATAGATAGCTTTTATGATGTTGACGTACGTTCCTACATCCCTAGTTTCTGTAGTGTTTTGAACGTGGAGGTGTGCTGTATTTTGGCAAATGCTTTTCCTGCATTTATTGAGGTGATTCTTGTTTCTAAATCTGCTGATATGATGAGTGACATTGATGGATTTCTGACTGCAGGTATAGATTCTAACCCTCTCTCTGCTACCTCTCCCTCCCATCGTCGAGATGCGGTCCCCCCTCCTGGAAACAGCCCCTGTATTTTGTCGTCTTTCTGTGTTCATGGACCCAGCGAGGAGTGCTGAGTGCCTGCTCTGTGCCCAGCGGAGCAGGTTGAGGGTGGGGCCTCTGGAGACCCAGCTCACAGTCCAGCAGGGGTGGAGGGGTCAGGTGATCACACAGCGCATGTTAAGTTCACTGCTGTGAGTTCTGGGAGCAGGGCCAACGAGGAACCAGGTAAGGGTAGGAGGACTTTACCGTGACGTGAAAGAGGTGACGGGGCTCAGCTCCAAGCACACATCTGTCACCCTAAGGGCATCAGAAGCATTGGAGGCTCAATTTGGGGAGTAAGGGTGCTGAAATGTGCCCTCAGAGACCATGGCTGTCTCGCAGGGCGGCAGAGGGCGCTCTAGTGCCCATCTGGTGAGAGAGAACAGCTCTGGGCCATTGCATAGGAACTGGAGAGTGACCACTTAGACGCAGAGAGAGGTGGGTGGAGTCCTGAGACTCAGAAGAGGCCCCCACCTCCCCTCCCCTGTGAGAGAGAAACCCCTGACATCAGAGATGGAGTCCTCCGGGTGACCAGTTCAGATGCCAAGCAGACGGCTCAAGGGCATGACCAGACTGCCCAGGTTGGAGCCCGAGGCTCAGCTCCCCCACTGTGTGACATTGGGCAGGTAGCTAATCACCCTGCCCTGGTTTCCCTGGGAGTAGAACAGGACAACCCCCCGAGTCTCCCTGAGCTTCAGTGAGCTCCCTGGGGACCCGCACATCCCACGAGCACCTGCCTTCACACTACAGTGCACCAGGGAAGCCCCCAGTGGCCAGCCCAGAATGTGCCAGAGTCCTGGTTGACAGCTTGACAGATATTTATTTTTTAAAACAAAAAACCATGAAAGTCTTCATCACAGCAGACTGGACAGCCCTGCGTGCCTGCTGCCGCTCCAACTCAGAGATGGGTTTGTTGCATGAGCCGGGGCACCCGGCCTCCCTGCCTCCAGAGGTCTTCAGGAGGCCTCACGCCTCCCACAGAGGTTGCCATGGTGCCAGACAGGGCAGCTGAGTTCCCCGGGCTTCAGCACACAGTCCAGGACACAAGTTTGGGGGATCCTACATCTCGTCACCTCAGCAAACAGACTGAGGCCAGGCAGAGGGTTGTCCTGGGGCAGGGGCCAGAGGGCAGGGAAGATCTCTTGGTCCCGTGAGAGCCAGGCCCCTGGCTAGAGGAGCACCCAGCTGGGCTCGGGATGGGTCCTCTAGGGGGCAGTGGGTGCCACGGCAGGGCTCCCTCGGGCTCACCTTGGTACGGCCTCCAGGTCCAGCATTTCTCACCGCTGTGCCTCGCGGGCCCCCAGGACACATCTTTGGAAACCAGATGTTTGGGGGGAGCCTGTTAACAAGGTGAGACTTGGGGGTCATGATACCTATTGAATGTCTCTTTAGTAGAAAGCTGGACAGCTGTGGCCACTTAGGGGCACGCTGGATTGCAGAGGCCACCTGTGCCAGCCGGGCCTGGCCGAGGAGGGAAGTTGGGTTCCTAAGGCTCCCAATTTCCACAGGGAGAAAACACACCCATCTCCACACTAGTGTCTTGGCCAGATTCGGGGTTTTAGATTCCCCTGACCCGTCTGCCCCCCTTGCTCCCCGCTGGCTCTTGTTGACCAACATGGAAATTCCTGGCCATGTTTGGGGTAATCACCAAGACACCCAAAGGTCTCTAGACTCGGGGAAGTGCCCACTGTGGCCTCTGGTCCTCTGCTGGGGGCAAGGGCAGAGTGACCAGCATATCCACTGTGGGTCCGAATCCTAACTGCCCCCTTCCGTCCATGTGGTCACCAGCCAGCGGCTCCCTGAGCCTCCCGCTCATGGGACAGTGAGAAGCCTCACCTTCCAGGGGACCGGGGGGCTCGGTGGCAGGATCCTGAACACACACCCCCTCCCGTCCCTTAACTGCCCACTGACCCCTCCTGCTGACTGGCTGCCTCTTCCCTGGCACCCGTTACTGATGGCCTTGTCTCTGTGCCTCCAGGGTCCAGTCTGTCCCTCCACTGCTGGGCGTGGTGGGTGTCCCCACGGATTTGTGGAGGGCATGAAAGAATGGCTTCGTGCTTGGACCTCGGTTCTCGGGGCTTCCGTGTCCTGCTCTGTGCGATGGGGACGGAGCAGCAGCCTCAAAGGCAGCCCAGGAGGAATGATGACGTGGTGGGACCTCCCAGGCACCTGCCTAGGCACGCTGCAGAGGATGCCGGGTCACTCTCTGTGTCTGTCCTTGGCTTCACAGCTCCGTCAAAGGGTTGCCACCTCCCGTCCCAGACACAGCCCAGGGTGAAGGGGCCACCAGGTACCAGTGCCAGAGGAGAAGGTGACCGTGACAGCAGGTGGGGACAGAGAAGGTGCTGAGGCTCGGGTCTAACTGAAGGGGAGCCAACGGGATTTTCTGACAGATCTGAGGCTGGGGTGGGGACAGTGAGAGAAGGAGAGCCCCCGAGGATGGGACCGTGGGATGGCCAGCAGGACACCTGCAGCCGTGACTGACAGGAAGGATTCCGGGACAGAAGGGCGCGGGGGAGGACGAGAAGTCCCAGAGCTCCTGCAGACCTCGCATCCCAGTCACCTGCTGGGTGACAGGATCTGGCTTAGTCACTGACATGGCCTGGGAGCCTGGGACCTGCCACTGTCACGAGAAGTCACGGCAGGTGTGGAGTGGATGCAATCAATGACCCGCAGTCTGTCCCGCAGGAGCCGGTGATGGAGTCTGGGATGCAGAGGGCGACCCAGGCAGGCGGAAGGAATCTGGGAGCCCTAAGCCCGCAGGCGGCGGCGTTCAAAACCGCGAAGTTGGGTGAGATCAACAAGGAAATGAGGGCTGAGAGAAGGCCCAGGGCCGAGCCTCGGGATCCTGCCGTCGGGGAGCTGAGCAAGGGCCAGAAACAGGGAGGGCGCCCGCTGCAGAGGAGGACGGGGTGAGGATGCCCACCCAGGAAGGAGCCTGATGGAGGGAGAGGAGGGAGAGAGTCGGCCATTGCACTTAGCAGCCGGGAGGGGCCGGCAATCTGCCCCAGGTGGCGACGGGCATGGAGATTGTGAAAGCCACGGGAGCCACGGGAGTGAGCGAGAGAGAGAGAGAGAGAGAGAGAGAGAGGGGGGGGGGCGTTGGGAAAGGTGGGGATGGCAGTGTTTTGAATTTTGCATAAAGAAAAGGGGAAGGGGATGCAGGGTCCACCATCTTTTTAAACAGGAGAAGAGGCTGCGTGTTTATTCTGAGGGAGGACGCTTGGTGTGAGGGCATGGGTGGCCCCAGCTAGGAGCAGAACACCCATTCAGGGCATTGGGGCAAAGCAGAGCCTCTGGGAAGGGCAGATGCCACAGCAGGAGCGCTCAGCGTCCCTTCCAGAAGCTTCCATTGTCCTCTAGAAATAGGCAGTGAGGCCAGCAGGAGAGGGTGGGTTCAGCTAGGAGTCCAGGAGATGGCCGCCCAGCGCAGTGGACAGCCAGTGGACATGGAGATGTGGACTCTCGCTTTCAGGCAGTGATAGGAGGCCACCCGTTGGTGCTTCTGTGGCAGCCGCCTGCTCGCCACCTGGGTGTCTGCATCAGGTGCTGGAGGGAGACGGCTCTGTGCCTGGAGAAGAGGGTGGTGCTCCTGAGAGGTGTCCCAAGGGCCAGGGCTGAGGCTCCCAAAGGGTTCAGGGCCCCTGGCGCCCACGGCACTTGGAACCCTGTTAGAAATGCAAGTTCCTCCCCCCCACACCCCCACCCCAGACCTCCCACTCCCGCCTCCGGGGCATCCAGGTGCACAGGAGACTTGCAAGCCCTGGTCTGGGCTGAACTGGCTGAAGTCAGAGGACAAAGGTCACCACCGAAGAGGAGTCAAGGACTGATGGGGAAGCACCCTCTGAGAGAGGGTGACAGTGGCATTGCCAGAAAATCAAGGCACGAGTAGAGTTGAAGAAAGTGCCTCAACCCAGAGGTAACGTCACCAAGAAATGAGGACAGGGGCCCAGGAAAATAGTCCCGAAATGGCAGAGAGGAAGGACAGTGTCCCCTCAGGGCTCAGGGGCAAGGGCTGAGGGTGACAGCAGCTGCTCTGGCAGGACCAGGGTCCCCAGGATGCCCCCTCCAAACCCTGGGGACCTGTGGGTAGGTGGCCTGGCAGCAGGAGAGCTTGCAGGTGTGAGTGCTGATCACAGTGGGTGGGAAGCCTGCCGGGGAACCAGGTGTGCCCAATGTGACCACAGCCCTTATAAGCCAACGCGGGCACCGTGAGGGCGGGGACGGCACCAGGGACTGCTGGCCGGAGTCGAGGTGGGCAGGCGGCCGCGTTTGCTCCCAAGGAGCCAGAGAAGGCGGGAAGAGGACGGTCCACAGCCAGGAGGAGCCACCTGCTGATTCTGGCTCAGCTCTGCGTGCCCCGTCTTGGACTTCTGACTCTGGGTCTGTAAGGTTGTGGGTTTGTGTTGCTTTATGCTGCTGAGTTTGTGGTGACCGCCGCGGAGGCGAGCGAGGCCGGGGGCCTGGAGAGCTGGGTTTGAATGGGGGAAAAGAAACTTGTCCTGGGGTGAAGCCATAGCCTTGGGACACGGGGGTCCATGGGTCTGGACCCCGCTTTCCAGCCCTCAGAGGAGGCCCTGACCGACCTACTCCAGGCAGTGCTGGGGCCAGGGTGTCCCCCAGGAACATTGGGAAGACCTGTCCTTGGGCCTCTGAATCTCGGAGCCCAGGCCAGGCAGGGAGGCCCAGGCAGGGAGGCCCAGGCAGGGACCCCCGCGCAGGATCCTGAGTGGCACCTGGGGCCGCCCTGGCTCATTTAGCCTGTGGAGGATAAATGAGAAGGTGGTTCCCGGGCGGCAGGTCCACCTGGGGAGGACCAGGTGGCGTGGGCCAAGCCCCGAACCTCGGCACCGTCCGGGGGAGCTCAGCTCTGGCGCAAAGATCCCCCTCTCACCTTGTCAAACACACTCCCCCGGGGAGGCAGGGGCTCACGTTCGGCTTGTAAATGGCAGCTGGCCGGCTGCCTTCTCTTACCCGTCCCTGAGGAGCCATTGGGCCGTGGCAGCGAGCACTTGACAGGCAGGGGGCCACAGGTGATGGCAGCCTTCAGGAGGCGGGCGGTGGCCTGGCAGCTCCGGGCTCACGGAGCTGCAGCGAAGGGACAGACTGGAGACAGGGCCCTGTGACCAGAAATGAGTCCAGCCAGCCGCATGGGAAAGGTCTCTTGTGTCCACGGTTTGGGTCTTAAAATGCATCAAGTATCGGGCAGCGATGGATTTCTCACACAGTCCAGAGCCCACTGCTCTCGGGGCCACTTGTGTATGGAAGTCGGGCATGTCCGTCACTCAACACCCCGCTACCGAGGGCCTACTGTGTGCGGGGCCTGGGGATGTCACCTGAGCAGACGGGCGCTATCCTTCCCTCCTGAACTTGCAGGTGTGAGGCGGTGGACAAGGCACAGGGTATGGAAGCAGGACAGTGTCCACACCATGCCAAGGGGCGTGGGGCGGATCCCACATGGCGCCTGGGGGTCAGGACCGTCCTCTGAGCACATGATGTTTACAGAAGTGAACAGGGAGGAATTCGGGTACTGGGGGACGTGGAGATGGGAGGGACGGTGTGGTGTGAGCCAGGACCACAGGAGAAGTCATGCCACAAGGTGAGTGTGGGGAGGTGGTAGGCAGGAGGAGGTGGCCACCCCACCTGAAGTCCAAATCGTCCTGCATGCCGAGGACGGCGGCGGGGGGCTTAACTGAAGCAGAGGGTGGTGGGGTTCGAGGCGTTAAGTGCACGACGGCTGTTGTGTGGGCAGGGAGGGCAGATGCACCAGAGGGACTGCCCTGTCATCCAGGCAGAAGATGAGGGTGGTCCCAGGGGCACAGAGCAAGGAGGCATGGCAGGCCTCCAAGAGGGGTCCACCACCCTTGCTGACGTGTGGGGAACAGGGAGGGGGGAGTGGGGGAGCTGGGGAGGGGGACTCCTAGGATTTTGACCAGGCAGCTGCTTAGACGGTTTTGCCATAGGCTGATGGGGAAGGAGGGGTGGGCAGGGATCAGGAAATGAGGGGGTGTTGAACTGGACATGCTCATGGTCACCACGTAGGGACACTGCACAGGTGTGTGCATCTCGTGCCTGTGGGTGTCTGCAAAATCCTCTGCCGAGATTGTCCCGAAATGCCTTTTTCTCAGGCGCTATCCAGAGCCTTGGGAGCAGAGGGGGCTCTTCGTCAGGTGCAAATGGGCCTCTGACACTTTACCAGGAGGAACCAAGGACAGTGTGGGGTGTTGTGTCAGCGTCTCCCAGAGGTTGGGACCTGCGACCCCTGCCTCCACCTTAAAAAAAAAAATTGGGACCCCTGAAGTGATAGGTGTGGTCCTTGGAAAAGTCACTGTGCTTCACGTCTGGGGTCCAGCACGGTGTCAGAGTTTGAAGCTGCCGGGCCACAGGAGTCCTGGACAGTGGGGGTCATCGGGTGGATGTGGGGTGAGGCGCCCTGTCTCTGGTGCTAACTCTACAGGGAGCGTCACCAAGCTCGGCTTCTGAATGTCACCAGGAGGGTGGGGCGAGACGGCGCCGAGCGAGAAGCCCTTTTGGAGAAAGTGTGCTCTGACCTCATTTGTGTCTGTACCACAAAATGTCATGAGGTTTGTAGCGAACGTGACCCCTGCCGCTTGTCACAGCAGCGGGGCTCCTCACTTTCGTTTCCTAAAGGCTGTTGCTGTCCGTGTGTCCTTGTCCTCAGCTCTGTCTCACACGAAGCCTGGTGCTGGTCCTGCCCTGAAACCAGTTCCCCACAGGGGACCCTGCAGAGGGGAGGAGGGGACATCGTCTTCCCAGGTCTTCTCAGTCCCCGGGGGCGGCTGCACCAGTGACCTCGTCCCACTCCTAGGGCACAACTGCACCCCACTGCGCATAGCAAGGGGTGTTTTCAGGGTAGCGAGGTCCTGGCCAAGTCACCCCAAGTTGTCCCAGTGTGTACTGCCGTCACTTAGGTTCAAAAATCGGATCCCTTCAAGTTTCTGGGTTTGATCTAGTCACTGTCTGAGCTCAAAGGCTTCTTCCGGAGGGTGGGAAGATGAGGTCCCGGGGAGCTCGCGGCTCCATCAGGAGCTTGGGTGAGTCTGAAATCATCCGCTAAACAAGGAGCTGGGGGATCAGTAGCCGGAGCAGAGGAGCGTGCACCTGGGCACGGCAGGTGGGGACTGCTGTCTTCACTGTCCACCTGGGGAGCCCGAGGCTCTTTGCTACATGAAGACGATTCTGGTTTTCTCTTTGGGAGCGGAAGAAGGAAAGGAAGGGAAAGGAGGAGAGCAGCACGCGGCTGCAGCAGTCACCTCGCGAGGGCGGGTGGCCCCCAGGTGTGTGGCCTGCTGGGTGTTCTGGGGGGGGTGCTCCCGCTCACCATGCTCTGAGCCACCCCAAGTCTGTGCTTAGTCCTCCTCTGGCGGCCCATCTCTCTCAATCCCACCAACACAAAAGCACCGCAGCAGACACCAGGTGCCATCTGCTCACCTGGATGCGCTTCAGGGCATCTGAAGGGGAGATGGGGACAGCTGGTCCCAGCCAGCAGAGGGGGGACTCGGGCCATTTCAAGAGGCGTTTCCAGCTGCCAGGACCCACACAGACCTGCCCCTGCGGTCCTGCCCCCGCCCCCGGGGTCCTGCTGGCTCCGGGCACCAGAAGAGAGTCTAGGAAACCCCCAGGAAGGAATCCCAAGTGCAGAGCCGTGGTGGGGAGGGGCGGCTCCCTGGGACAGGGCCTGGTCAGGGCCCTTCTCCCTGGTGGGGTTTAAGAGGAGCTCTGAGATGGAGGAACAACAGGAAGGATTTAAAACAAAAGCAGGTTCTTCTAAATGTCCTAGGAGCTCAGCGAGGGGAGGCAAAGCACCGTCCCGAGGAGGAAGCCAGCTGAGACTTCTAGTCCTTGTACTACCTAACTGTGGGGTTGACGGTCAGAGGTGCTCCCCACCCAGCCCTGTTGGCCTCCCAAGCCGCTGGCTCAGCCCTGCTAGCTACAGATGCTCTGGGGCCCCTGGAAGGGGCCTAAGGTAGACATCATGAATCTAGCGTTTCTGGACCCTCAGAAGGGGGTCAAGGGACAGAGGAGCCATGTCAGGGAGAATCAGACCCCGCTGGACCTTCTCGCTCTGCTACCTTGGGCAAATGGCTTCTGAGCCACTTAAAATGTACCATCATCCCAGACTGAGGGGAAGAGGAAATGAACTCCCAAGAAATGCTCCTTGCTCTATGGACCCAGAGTGCAGACCGTGCCCAGTGCTCCCTCCCCAAACAGAGACACCCACGCAGCTGTTGCTTTCAACCATTTTATTGCTCAACTATCATAATACAAGCCGTATAAAAATACTTTACATATAGCAAAAATAAACTACATTAAACTGCAGGTTAAAAACCATTTTGCATAGGAATGTGATGTATTCTAACCCCTTGACCAGTCAGGATTCTCAAACCTTCCAGCACGGCGCTGCTGGGGCCGCTGATGTCTGGAGAACCCCATTACGACCCCGCGTGTTCTCCCGGAGAGCTGCAGGAGCCATGGCGGCCAGTGAGAGTGTCAGCCAGGGTGTCCAGAAGCTGGACTGCTGGGCCCACGGCCACCTCTGCTCAGGTGAGCCACAACGCTGGGCGCGTCTGCTCACACGCTGCAGCGTCCTCTGCAGCCCAGCCCAGCCCAGCCCCGACCTGGCAGGGGAGCCGAGCCTGCCCGCGGCTGCAGGACGATAGCGTTGAACAGAGTCCCGGCGGCTCCCAGGACCACACTGCGTTTTTGGAGGGGCTTGCCTGGGAAGCACCCTTCTTGCCAATCATCAAAGTTATTTTTGTTTTGAAAGTGAATTAAGACAGTAATGTTGGCTATAACTCGAGGGCCCCAGGAGAGCTGAGGGTCGGACACTGCTTTCCTCTAAGCATGTGGTTGGACTGCGGGAAAACCTCACTGTGTGACAAACTGGTATGGTGCCCACGTCCCCCGCTTGGGAGACCTGAGGTTAAGACGTGTCAGGTCCCTGAAGGGCTATCCCTCCAGAACACGAGTTCGGGAATGGTTACCCGTCTTGTCAAGAACGTCACAACCCCCGTGCCACTTGTCAATGAGAAATGAGCACAGTTGTCAAGTGGACCTCCGAGAGCCCCTCAATCCCAAACAACAGGAAGCACGTGGAAAGTGGTTTTTGTGACATGAAAATAAACAGAGCCTCTTTCAGTCCCGAGTGACAACCAGAACACATTGCCGTGTGACAGCTCCAGCCCTGGCCGAGGCTGGCTCGCTGAGACAGATGTCTTGGCTGTTGGATGCAGGTCTGCAGAGCAGCGCTCCAACATTCCTGGAGGGAGCGGCTCAGTTCGTCCTTGGTGACGTCTGTGTGGGAAAACTGCGGAGGTCCTGCGGATAATGCATATGGGGTCACCTATCAGGACTCTGATTTGCTCAACTCTGTCCAGATCAGCCTGCACCTGGGGTCCTGTCAGTAGGAACTCTCTGGATTCCATTACTACGCAGGCAGGGTTCTGTTGTTGCTTTAAATATCAAAAAATCACCATCTAGATCGTTTATTTACAATTCTCGGTGACAAAACCCAGGCTCGGCCTGCAGAAAGCAAGCACCACTCTTGGGCAAGAAAAGGATGGATTCTTCTTCCACAGAACCGTCCCCTTTCTTGTCTGAGGTGCTGGCTCCTGCTACCCTAAGCACCCACCAGGCCCAGATGTGGGGATTTTGGTTTGTTTCCTGGAATGATTTACAAAAAGTTTTCAAGAATACACCATTTCTCTTACAGAAAAATAATCAACATATATGTAAAAAGAGACACTTAAAAAGATTTCTGACCATTTATAAATATTTTCTAATTCAGGAATGCAATATTTTGAGGGCAGATTAAAAAAAAAAGCATAAAAATACAGGTAAGAAAATAAAATTTAATAACATACTAATTAATCTGGATTGCCATATATATTATCAAGCAGCAGTATTTTTGTATAACGCAGGAAGACTTGCAAACTTTAGAAGAACAGTACATTCAGCAACCTGACGGATTTGCCAGCGCAACATAACGTACGTGGCCCTGATGTGGCACGTACAGACCTCGACTTGACTGGGGTCCCTCTGACACCTGCGACATACCCATCTTTCCCATTTAGCCGCCCTTACTGTCTCATCCTCTTGGAGGATCTTACTGCCTCTTCCCTTGCTGAAAATATTTCTCGCACGATTTACTCTCGGCCGAGCTTCCTCCTGGCATTGACGACGACGGACAAAACCTTTGAAGCCGTCGGTTCCGGATACACTTTCTCTGGCCTGCTTGTGTCTCTAGACAAACGCTTCCTTTCCTTGGCTGTTCGGTTCAGTTGCTATGAAAATACTTTGTCTCCAGCAGTCCTGGAGAAAGGGGGTTATATTTATGCATCACGCACACACGCACGCACGCCTGAGCTGCCAGGAAGCCCTTTTTGCAACCATGGCGAGAAGGTGGCTGGAAAATGTGTTAGTCCCTCTCTCGCCCCACGGACGGGGAAGCCGAGCTCCTTTGCGACAATTGCAGGAAGGCACTTGGGTAAAACATTCAGACAACTGAGGAAAGGCTTGATTCCCTCATGTGCAAAAAATGGCTCCCAGCCAGGCCAAGTGACAGCAAACCACTCAGCCAGCCCTTGAAACTCTGCCCCAGCAAAGTAAGTACTGCTGGAGAGGGAATGCCTTAGGTAAAGCTGCTAGAGGGGACTTTTCTTTGTTAATGAGGAAGAATTCGGCATCACAGAAGCTCTGTGGCGGTGCTCCGCTTCTTCCTGGCATTCTGCGCATCCAAGGGACTCTGCCCGATTCCGCAGGGGGTGGGTGATCAGGTCTGCTGCTCATAGGAGAAATAAATGCTCCGCATCAACCTAGAAGGTCCGCACCCCCGGGTGCACAGAGCAGAACTGGGTGTTCATCCTCTGTGGAGCGCACCAGCCAGGCCGGGCCGGGCTCCCGGGAAGGCTTACCCATGGCTAGCCCGGACAAGACAGCAGGGACTTAGAAAAGCCACTGTGCATGTTTAACAGCCGGGCTCTCCTCCTAGGCCTTGGGTAAAACAGACTGGACTGAGAAACCCCTCCAAGTACAGGCTGAGGATATTTCCACTTTGTGGTTGACTGCTAAGGAATCGACTGAACGGCCGAGAGAGAATGCCCAGCTTGTCCTGGGTGCCTGTGATAAATGCCATCATGCACATCTGTGTGATGACCACCTGCCAAGAAAGCCCAGGGTTTCATTTGCAGAAACGGCACCCAAGGAGCAATCCTGTGCAAGGCCTTGTGCAGCTGGGGATCACACAGACCTGCTGCTGTTGGACGCTCTGCTCATGCAGGAGGGGTGCTAGGGCCAGCACTTGGGGTTGAGGGGAGCTTTAAATGGGCTCGGGTAAAAGCCACCCATGACCCTGGGGGCCAGCGCCTGAGGCTCCCTGTTTTACTCTTGAGTTTGGAGCAGAGAGGGAATCCAACCCTTTGGTTTGATCTTGTACTTGGGTGTTTTGGACGAAAATCTTGCACTTTTTTTTTCTTGCTGCTGTGGCATTCGATACGCAGGCCTGAGGCTCTCCTAGATACTCCATGAGTATGCTGGCCGGGAGGAAGACGGGGAGGACTCTCGAGGAGCACAGTGGACAGCGGCAGCAGGCCGGGCAGCGCCCCATCCGGGACACTCGGCATCAGCGCTGGCTGTGGGCAGCAGGGGGAGAGAGCTGCTGGCCGAGAAGGCTCAGCCCCCAGCCTCCTTGGCCAGCTCTTTGAAGCATAGAATAAAAATAACAACCGTGCACACGTCAACACCGAGGAGTCGTGACTGGGGATCTAGTCTGGGCAAGGCAGTTTGCTTTGGAAGGAGAAAATTCCAAAATAAAGCTCCCGCTGTGGCCCGCTGTGAGGAGAGCACCACGGACAACGGTCCAGACTCAGCCTCGGCCTCGAGGGTGTGGGGTTCGTCAGCCGTCAGCTGGACTCGGCGGCCACATTCCCGTGGTTGCTCTCAGGCCCTGTCTCCCTCAAAAGGGCCGGGAGCTGTTCCCAGAACCTGGAAAAGTGAACGCAGGGGCTGGGGCTCCATCGGGGCCCACCTCGTCCCCAGCCCTTCCCCTCCAACTCCAGCCACTCCGGTCTCGGGCGAGTTCCAGCTTCCCGCCACATTCACAATGTGGTTCTGGTCAGCAGGCACTTGATATCCAGATGGGTCACTGTGAAGGTCAACCGGGATGGTCTTTGGGACTCGAAATTCAAAAGGAAGAGGTGCTCTGGCGTTTCCAGAGAGAGGCGGCAAGCTCCTGCGCCAGCAGCTGGCCCGAGCACGGCTCCCGTGGGGCCTCTGGCCAGGAGATGAACAGAGAAGGACAGAAGCGAGGGCGGCGAGGGCTCCAGGTGGGGGTCCGAGGCACGAATGTCTTGCGATGATGGCTGCTTCTACGTCTGGTTTCTGGAGGGAGGTCCTGAAAACTCCTTCCTGATAATTTCATTGACTATAAAAGGAAAGCAGAGAGAGGCCCATGAGAAGCACTGAAAACACAGATCAGTTTTCCAGAACCGCCATCAGGCTATCTTTTTAAACATTTATTTAACTTTTTAGTTGTAGTTGGTCACGAGGCCTTTATTTATTTTTATGTGGTGCTGAGGATCGAGCCCAGGGCCTCACACGTGCTAGGCGAGCGCTCTACCTCTGAGCCACAACCCCAGCCCTTCCATCAGGCTATTTTTTAAAGAGTATGTGTTTGCTTCTCGTGATGATACACTTGACCATTTTTTTCAGCATGAGAAATGCCTTCCTATGTCATGTTTTTGCTTTCCTGGGTCAGAACAGTTTGCACAGTAGGCTCCCAAGCTCCTTCACGGACTGCCTACAGGAATACCTATTACATGATTGTGTCCCATGAAAATATAGGAGCCCCTAAAGGAGGGCAAGTAAGCAGCCATCAATTGAAGTGAAATTTCTATTCATTTCTGCACAAGCAGGATCTTCCCTGCCGGTCGTGAGGCCTTAGAAGTTGAAAGTATCCTCAGAGGGACCCTGGGAGCTTGGTCACCTTCACCCCCTTAAGGATGCATGGAGCTCTGAAAGGGCACCAGGGGCACAAGGCCAGCCCTGGCCAGCTCTCTGCTCCTCCAGGAGGGTCTTTGGAGGTCACAGGAAGCATGAGATCCCCGGATGACGGATCTTGCCAACAGACTCCCTTTGGCACCCTTGGAAATGAACCACCCCGGTGCCGGCTCACCGCCGAGGTCAGCAAACGTGCGCCCCGAGGCTGGGTGTGTTGACCGGGGTGGAGGTGGGAGGGGAGCGGGACCCTTCTGGGGTCCTGTCAAAGGCAGGCCACTCTCCCCTGCCCCAGCTCTGACCCTGACTTCTCCCAGGCCCTCATCTCGGCCTTTTCCTGTGCCCAGAGCCCCTCCCTGGTGCAGCCGGGCTCCCCCAGGTCCAGGGTCCTGGCGCTCTCTGCCTGGATGGTTGGGGACAGGGGCGGGAACACCCACAGCTTCAAAGAGCCGCTGAGACCAGGCTCCTCTCCGTGCTCCCCTAGCTGGAGGTGTGGCTTCGCCTCCCCGGGCCTCATGTCCCCAATCCTAGGCCTGCGCTCCTTGTGGGGCGGCAGGAGGACACTAAGCCTGCGGGGCACGAGGTGCGTCGTGCTCAGCCCTGTTGGCCGCGCTGGCCAGGAGCACCCCCGCGGGATCTGGGCACTTTGGAGCCAGGGACCGTTGTGCAGGGCGAAGGTCCTGGTGTCGGAGGGTGGGGTCGGAGTCCCCCTCTGGCCACATCCTTGCTCTGAACCTGCCTGTGTGACACGACGGTTCTGTGCCTCCGTTTCTCCATCTGTAAGTGTGTCTGTCGGCTACTCCGGGGCTGTGGAGGGTCCTGGGTGAGATGGCACAAGTAGAGAAACGCCCGCGTGCCCCTGGGAGCAGGTGCTGGTGTGCAGAAGGGAGTGTGTGAGAGAAGGGGATAGCTGTGTGCTCACGGAGGACCGCTAGAGGGACAAATGCTTCCCACGGAAGCGGCTGCACACACAGGACCTTGGGATGAGCCCGTTCAGCTCCCCAGCGCCACTCCGCACGAACTGAATGAACTGTGCTCCAGCCACCAGCGGATCCCAGGGGCCGAGCTGGAGACTGGATGAAGAACGCCCCCACACCCGGGCCCCCCCGCAGCACCGCCAGGACCAGATAAGCTGAGGTGCCCTGAGAGGGGTGGGGTGGGGTGGGTCGGGCAGCTTCACGCGGAGCTTTTCAAAGCCCGGATCCTGAGGGCCTTCCTGTTTTCTCAACCTAGGAAGCCAGGAGCCGATCCTCGGTGGAAACTTTTCACAGCCCCAGCTTTCTAAAAATAGCCCTGGGCAGAGCTGGAGGCACCAGGGCAGCCGCACAAAGGGCCCGTGCCCTTCTCAGATCACAGGGCAGCAAGAGGGGCAGCCTCTCCTGCAGGCAAAGCCGCTTTCCCCTCCCCTGGGACGAGATCCGTGCTGCTGCCTGAAAGCCACCTTTGGGGGGTGGGCAACCATCTGGAAGCTCAGCAGGAGCTCTGCTCCGAGACCGCCACCGTCACCGTCACCTGTCATGGCTGGGGGTGGCTCGGGGGCTCAGAAGTTCAGACCCCACCACAACCTCTCTGGGTAGAGACTTTTTCTTTCTGAGACCTCAGCTTGCTCCTCCCCTGGCTGCAGACAAGGAGAAAGTTCTAGAACAGAAATGTTAGCAGGTGTCCGTGGGGCCAGGTGAGACTGCAGACCTGGGCTCCGAATTCCCAGAGGAACTTATACTGAAACCTCCTTCTGCAGCGTGTTGGGGGCAGGGGGCTGCTCACTGTCTCTGGAATCAATCTCACGTCTGTCCACCGTGGCCCTGGGTTTTTAGGGGGTGGATAGTCTCCCACTCGGTCCTGTCACCTCCTCCTCCCTGTGTGATTCTCTCCCTTTTCTCGCTCTCTCCCTCTAAGCAAGCTCTCTAGATTCAGAAATCCTGCCCTGGTCTGCCCTCCACCACATCCCCGAGTCCCTTGTCCCCTCTGACCTCACCTCCTCGACCCTCCCTCGATGACCGTGCTCCACTGGCACCAGCTTCCATTCTGCCCATCTCGGGCCCCTGCCACCCTCTGTCCTCCTGGTCCCAACCAGATCCCTCTTCACCCATGTCATCAAAGCTCAGACACAGGCTCCTGGCACCTGGACCTGTGGGGTCCCTTGGTCCCTTCACTCTGCCAACTCTCTTGCTGCGCATGCTCCAGGGCCTGGAGGAAGCCCCGGCCTGGGGACCCGGGGGACCCAGGAATGCTTAGTGATAAGAACACAGACCTTAGAAAGGGCTGAGACCCTTCAGGCCTCGCTGTCGGAGCTGAGCATGGCCCCAGGCTTGACCCTGAGATCCAAGCAATTTATGTACCCAACACATGCTTCTGGCACCTGCCCTGTGCCAGCTACGGCACCTCCGGCCTCTTCCCCGGCTGGGGCCAGGCCGTTCCCACAGGCCCCCTCCCCGATCACTCCACCTTCCTTCCTGTGCTTGTGGGCACGGCTCTGCTCACAGCAGGTGCTTAGGGGGCTCCTCGCCCTGCCCCATCAGCTAGGTCTCCTGCTGGGGAGCTGGTTTTCCTCTGTCACCCAACTGGCAATGGGTGTCTGCTCCCCTGCTTGCCAGGAGCCTGTCCCTGCAGAAGAAGGTGACCCTGCTCCTTTCTCCAGAGCTGGGGGCTGGGCCTGCACCATGCTGCGACCCCTCACGCCAACCCCGTAACAGAATCCCCATCCCCTTTAATCCGTAGGGAAACAGAGCCAGCCACTTGTCACTGCAGGCAAAGGGGACTGGGATGCGAACCCAGGGTCCACTTTCTCCACAGCCCTACAACTAGCCAGGGACGGTGCTGTGAGGTCAGTCTTTGTCATCCTCAATGTCTCTTGTGTGACTCGGGGAAAAGCAAGGGACAGTGGCCACAGCAGGTGCTCTGCCTGACGAACCCGCGCTTCCTCAGAGCAGACCCGAGGCTGGCAGTGGTCACTGCCAGAGTCCCTGACCCTCCTCATCCTCAGAGGTGCTGGCCTGACAGGACCCAGAGCAAGCGGGTCTATAACCTCCGGGTGACCCCTAAGGCTGCCACCAGAAAAGATGGACAGATTTAAAGGGCATGAAAATTCTACGCTTTTTAAAACGCAGAAGCGAGGCAATATTTCCAGCATAAAGGACGGTCACTGCACCGTGGATAATAAGAATATGAATAATCTAATGAAAGTGGCTGCCCACATACGAG
Organism: Marmota flaviventris; assembly: GCF_047511675.1. Classification (NCBI taxonomy): domain Eukaryota; kingdom Metazoa; phylum Chordata; class Mammalia; order Rodentia; family Sciuridae; genus Marmota; species Marmota flaviventris. The sequence continues at coordinate 195,611,022 of NC_092499.1, read as the reverse complement.
CAGGCTGCACCAAGGGCCACGAGGCCCCTTTTATAAAGGGACCGGTGGTGTCTTTAGCTGTGTGGGCGCCGTAGCCGCCGCCTCAATCGTCCGGCTCTGGTGCTGGGGTGCAGTAGCGGCGACCGGCAGTGGATGAGCGACGGCTCCCGTCACACTCCTTTACCCAGACAGGCGGGGCCAGCCCTGGCCCAGGAGCCCGAGTCAGCCGGCCCCTAATTAGATCCCAGTGGCAAAACAGAAAGGAAAGAAGGGGATTCTCCCCACCTACTTTGGGGGGACAGCCCTGTGGGGAAACCAAAGCCTCAACTAGTATCACTCATCAGACGGCTCTGGGCTGACTTGGTGGCGAATTCTAAAGCGGGACTGCCTCCCGCCAGCGGCCTCCCGCCAGACGGCTGCTCAGGGTTGCACCGACCTAGCCAGGTGCAAGGAAGGGCCTTTCGGGGTGACTCTCCTGTGGCCTTCTCCCCATAATGCTGACTTTAAAACTCCATCCCCTGGGAAAGTGGCAGCAGGAAGGCACCAGGGGCCCGGGGGGCCGCTTTCCCAAACCTCCACGTCCCGCAATCTGGCTAGACAGCGTGCGTGCCCGCCCATCAGAGCCTGAGCGAGTGCTGGCCACAAAGGCCACAGCCACGAAGACACTGCCGCCGCTGGGAGGGACAGGAGAGGCCTTCTAGGCCACGCCCCAGGGGGCTCGGCACCCGCCCATCACCTCTGCCCACCGTGACGGGTGGACCCACTCCTGAGGCCCTCCTGCCTGCCTGGGGCAGGACGAGACGAGGGCAGGAAGCACAGGAATGCTCTCAGCTCTGCCTCTGTTCCTACCACGCTTGGGGGAATCTGCTCTGAAGGCCAAGAAAGCGTGCCAGGCCTCAACTGTCCACTGACCGAGGGCCTCCCCAGGAGCGAGGGAAGGAGGCTGGGGAGGAAAGCTGGCCTTGGGCCTGCCCGGCCACTCCTGCTTAGCACTGAAAGGCCACCCCTCCCCAGGCTCTGCTTAGCAATCTCCAGCCCTTTCCTCTTCTCCCGGCCCCTTCCAAGGAGTCTGGTCACTTAAACACTGTGGAGAAGAGTCTTCTGGACAAGCCTGGCCTAACTGCAGGGACTCAGTCCCCTTGATGGGCTGTCGCCCAAGTGGCAGGTGGGGTCTGAAGAGTCAGGGCTGGGCCTGCACTGGCGTCTTTACACCCTGACGCCCCAGACAGGAGCAGAAGCAGGGGCCACCCTGGGCGCTGCGCTTCACGCTTGCTCGTGTTTGGCAATCCCCGTGGGGGATGGTGGAGCAACTGCCCTCCAGCTAAGCCCTCGCGGTGACGCTGGGGAGCATGGGCACAGCTCAGCCAGGCCCTGTCCACTGGGAAAGGTGGTTCTGAGCTGTCCGCTCTTCCGGGTATGCTGTGGGGCGGCTTCTGGTTGCTGCTTTCCCTGGGACTTCAGAGTGGCCTTCAGTGAGAGTCTGCCACAGCCTCCTGGACCTGGCCTGGGTGGTATCAGAGACTCTGCGCTTGACAAAGGGACCACAGAAAGCCGCAGACCAGCAGCCAGGAGGCACACCACGCATCAGGCCGCCACCGGGTGTCCCTGAGCTGCATGCTGGCTTAGTGTTCTAACGAGAATGGCAGGAGGTGGGACCACAGCGTTAGCATCTAAGAAGCTGAGGCACAGCAGGTTCAGGAACTTCAACTGCCCACCTGAACTGTGTCCTCTACCAGCCTGTGACCCTTGCGCTGCCAGGCCTGCGCTCACCACCTGACTGTGCACAGGCTCTGTGGCCCCAGTCACGCAGGGCGGACCCGCTACTGAAGCTGGGAGGGGGGCCCTGTGGAGACCAGCGCTCCAGCCTCGGTTCCAGAGGCACATTTCATATCCAGACACCGAGCAGCACATGAACGCTGTCAAGTGACAGAGCACGAAAGTCCCCAGGGAGGACTGAGACTGAGAGGAGGGGGTTGACAGGAAACTGCCTACACATGGGAGCTTCCTGTGCCGCCCACGAGGTCTTGTGTCCTCCCTGCCGTCTGTCCGGCCCTGTGCAGAGCCTCCCCCCCTGGTGGAATTTGTCCCTGCAGGCCAGTCCTGGAGGGGTTGAGGGAGCCCCCGGAGAGCATGCGTTTCCCCAGGGCCACCTCCCCTCTCCTCCTGCCCAGGCTCACAGACCCAGAACGTCCTCTTTCCTTGGGAGCAGGAAAGGTGGCTGTGAGGGTGGCTGGAGGAGGGGAGAGGGCTTCCGGTTGGGAAGCTTTCTTTTACTTAATAAAAATAAAAAAGTTAACACAACACACAGCTGGAAAACCAAAGGAGAAGCAGAAGATGACAATTACCTTTAACTTTGGTTTCTTGGATCAAAGATCACAGTCATTCTGTTTCATAATATGTTTTGTATCCAGCTAAGGTGTGTGTCTATCAGCTCTGAAAAAGATTTGCAAAACCATTTTTGAGAAAAAAAAAATCATCTTTGATCTCTATTATAGTCCAACCAAGTCACGGCCACACCATCCACCTCGGGTCTCTCTAAGCCACTCAAACCCAGGAGCGAATGCAACCCTGTGGCTGGGATTTAAGCCCAAGCTCTGTATCGTTTTAACGTTTGTGCCACAATGAACCCAACAACCAGGGTAATAGTCACTGAGGTGAGGATCACTGTAAAAGTCCTGGGGCTCTCTGAGCTCAGAGAACCTCAGCGATGTTAAGGGGACATGTGTCCACTTCAAGCTAGTCCAAAGGCCTCTGCCGTGGAGTTTTAAACAGTGGCCATCTAGAGAGAAAATTCCAAAGCTGGCTTCTGCTAGGGTCAACGGGGAATCCAGCATCCCCTAGGCTGTCCTCGGAACGCATCTTCCTCCAGGCTCCCAGGTGGACCAAAGTTGGCCCATGTCCCTCTACGTGGCCGTTGGGCAGTAATTGCTTGTAAGTTCCTAAGACTGCACATTTTCTTCCTGTTTTGTCAATATGGGGCAGGGGGAGTTACTCTTTTTACAGCCTCCGCCCAATCAGAGCAAGAGCAGCACCTGAAAACGATGAGCCTGCGTCATTACCGCATGAGCCCTTCCCTCCCACCATGTTTTCTCTTCTTTATGTAACAGAAGTGCCTTCTCTGTATCTCTCTCTAGAACCCTCTCTGGAGCTTTCTGGACACCGCCTCCCCCATCCCCTCTGGTGGCCACAGGATAAGGCCAGAGTTCAGGCCGAGGGTGTGACGTGGAGGCACCCTCCGGGATCAGCCTCTGGCAGGGAATGGCACCATCAGCTTGAGGGAGGAGAGCTCCCTCAGGGCTCAGCTTCGGGGGCGAGGACGCTTGGGAAAGGGAGGTTTCTGAGCCGCTGTGCAGTCCCAGGTGACTCCCACGGGACCTGGGTGTTTGGGGTCGATTCCAGGCGCTGCAGCCCTGGGGCCAGAGGACCGCCTCATCTCTCCTCCCTCGAAGCTGCTGCAGCCCTGCACAGGACCCTGCGTCTCGGGCCACCTTCTGAAACAAAACGCCCACTCTCCATTGCCGCAGGGGCACGGGGCCGCAGTGGTAACCGCTGTACTTCCCCTCTCTACTGTAGACCGACTCTCACGAACCCCAGGGCAGCTGTTGTCAGATAAGTCCCTTGGGGACCCTAAAACACGACCCCTACCCCAACAGCAGTCCAGACCAGCGCCCCTCAACTTCAGACTTAGAGGGGCAGGTTGCCCGCTGGGCATCTCAAACTTAACAGGCCTCAGACCAGGCTGCAGACCCTCACCGCTGCCCCTCCTCCCAGAGGTTCCCGTGGTAAGAAACGCAAATTCCCATTTTCGTTGAGGACAACCTTGGTGTGTTCACAGCCCATGTCCCCTCTCTACACAAATGCTGCTCGATCTACCCTCAGACATCCAGAGGACACTGACACTCTCCACTACCAGCACCCTGAGCCCCACCCAACAGCAGGGTGTTCCTGTTGTGAGAAAAAGCCCGTCCCCACCCTGCGGCGTCGTTACTCTCAGAAAAATGTGGCTCCAAGGGGCTGGGACAGTTTCATGTCATCCAGGCCGCCCTTGGGAGCTAGAGGTGTCACGCACAGGTGGCAGCCCAGGGGCCAAGCTCTTACCTCCACCTGGACAGAGCAAGAGCTCTTCCTCCAAGCCCCAGGCCCTGTGGTGCTCGTGGGAGGCGGCCACACTTGGACTCGCTCCCTGGGCTCAAAAGGCTGGTATCCAAGATGGTGACAGCTCTGCCACCGTCTCAGAACAGCAGCCTCCAGCTGCTGGTTTATCTGCAGCGTTTGGAGGCACAACATCCTGTTCAGTCATGAAGACTCGCCTCCGTCTGCTTCTGGGTGGAAGACGGGCATCAGAGCCAGAAGGGCCTGTCTTAATTCAACAAACGCCTAAAATTCAACTCGGCTCCCGGCTCCCGCCGCACATCTGCTTTGCAGGTGGCCGTCCACTCTGCCCCATTTCAGGCTCTGGGCTGGCTTCAGGGTGATGGTGATTCCCATTCTCGTGCCAAGGTACCAAAGTGGAGAGAAGGGTGCCTTGCCCGGGACAGTTCCCTAGCACCCAGCAGGGCTGAGATGGGGCCCCAGCTCTAGGGGGGTAGTCCCAAGCCAGGGCTCCCCTAGCTTGAAAGATCCTCAGGGTCCCTGGGAACTCTATGAAAATGCAGACTCAACACTGGAAGTTTCTGGAACTGAGCCACTCTGGCAGTACACCTGCAAAGGTCTCGTGGTCTCCTGCCGAACTTCAGATTCCTGGGCCCAAAATGTGGACAGGAACATCTCCATGGTCTGAAATGACCCAGCTGCCTCGCTGGGACAGCTTCACTACCGTCCCCCACACGGGGAGAGGGAGGGAGAGGAAAGGCCAGTCTGCAGAGGAGCCCTCCCGTAACCAAGAGCACGATTCTGCTTCCCTACACCTTTAAACAGCAGCGAGGTCTGCTGGGCCACACTTGGGTTTGGGCCTGTGGAGGGACCAGGCAGAGCCAGCCAGGAGCCATATGCTCCTTGGTGCCATCTACGGATCCCTCTGAGGGCAGAGAGGGGCACTCTGGTCTTGGACTCACTGCCCTGTTCCAGGGTCCTTTATGAAGCTACAGCTTGAAGCCTCCCCCGTGACACTGCACCCGTGACACGGCTCACAAGTGGGTGAGCCACCCACGCTCGTCCATGGGTCGGATGGTCACGCAGTCTCTCGGCCCATCCTGCAGCTCGCCTCCCAGACTTCTGGGATGACAGGCCGCAGGTTCCAGTGAATAGAATGTGCTGGAAGGCCTGAGAGAGCGCGTGTGTATCGTGGCACCCGGGGACTCCCACAGGTACAGTGTCCCTCCTAACCAGTGTGGAACCTGCTCCCCTAGTCCCCATCCTCTGCTTCCTGGGGACTCCAGGTGGCCTCACAACCTAGGAAGAAGTACTTGGTGACCTGGACCCTCAGCTGCCCCAGCAGGAAGGACCGACAGGCTGGGACAGTGCACCCTCCGGCCCGGCCCGCTCTGCAGCTCAGCACCATTTCTTCTAATGACACGCGGCTAAGTGACACCTCTGCTACCGAGCAGCCACACAGCTTCTAAAGCGTGACCACAGGCAGGAAAGAGGCCTAAACAAACCCCGCTGCTTCCCCGTCCTGCCCGTTGGCCCCCGGCGCTCGGCACGCAGCACAGGCCACACAGGAGCGCTGGAGAACCAAGGCCCCGGAGCAAGCCGCGCTCCCACGTGGAGCTGAGATGGGGCGGAAGCACAGCCTGGCTTCGTGAGCACTTTCCTTCAAGTATCTGGATATTTATCGACCCTTCCAGCCCAGTCCCGTAGATTCACCTTCCAGATCATTCCATGTCCCCGCCCACCAGCCAGGACCTCTTGCTGCTCCACCCCAACACAGGACCCCACACGCACATGGGCTCCAGGACACCTGCTGGTCTCTCCTGGTGTCTCAAGTCTTTAATTTCCCACCAAATATTTTGACCGTCTCAGCCTCCCGCACCCCTTCCAGATCCACAGGCCACAGGAGCCACCGGCTGCCTAGGAAAAAGTCCCCAGCAGGGCCCCGACTCGGTCTGAAGTCTCCCCGAGTGAGAGCCACCGGACTGGCCTCAGCACTTGTCACTCAAGACTCAAAGGCTGCCTTGGGTGGCCATGGAGGAATGTGTGTGTGACACTGCTCCAGGACCCAGCCTTTCCTCCCGATGTGTCCCCTCAATCAGACCTTTCTCCTGACCGTCCTTGCTGTGGACTGAACTGTGCCCGACCCCCACTCCCAGCCGTCTGTTGAAGCCCCAGCCCCCAGCGTGATGGCATCTGAAGACAGGGCCTCAAGGATTAGCTGGGTCAGGAAGGGGGGGTCACCACGGGACCCGTGCCCCCAGAAGACACCAGGAGTCTGTCTCGTGTAAGGACCCAGCAGAGAAGGCGGCCATGTGCAGGCCAGACAGGGCACGCGCCACAGAACCCAACTAGGCCGTGTGTGGATCTGAGGTCCACCTCCAGAACTGCAGGAAGGGACATGTCTGAAGCCGCCCAGCTCCAGTGTCACACAGCCCAAGCTATCTCTGCAGCACTGTTGACCCTTGTGCATTCCTGTCTGACGTCCACTGTGCTCAGGGGCAGGCTTCTGCCAGCGACAGCACCCAGCTAAGGGATTTGCCCAGCGCCACTCCGCTGGCCTATCTGAATGAGGAGCATGCGCTGCTGTCACCCCCACCTCCCTGTCTGCGTCTGGCTCCGGTTGGGGCCCCTTCCTTTTCGCTGCTTCTGAGCGGCCTCTGGCCAGCCCACGTGCCTCTGGCTTCCTCCAGGGCCGCCCCCTCTGGCCTCTCAGCTCCCCTGGCCCCAGGTGCAGCCTCTCCGTCCCTGGACGTGCTCTGTGCATCTCCAGGTGGGAGGGTCTGTGGCCAGGCTGCTCAGTGCACCCAGGGCCCTGGGCTGGCGACACACAGCAGCGCTCTGAGTCAGCCACCCCTGCACCCTGGAGGCCCCGGAAGCAGCTCGGGCAGCAGACCTGCACCCCCCCTCCCCCAGACGGCTTACAGGCACGGTCTCGGGGCTTACAGGAAAAATGCTGCGTCCCAAACTGTCCCCGGCTTTCCGGATGAGTAAACAAGGTAGTTCTGAGACTCTGGTTTCGAGGCAAAGGCAGAGGTGCTAACTGGGAGGGAGCGGATCTGGCTGCGGCCAAGAAGGCACCAGGCCCACGCTGGGGGTGGGGGGGCAGCCTGGTCCCCAAACCCACTTCCTGGGGCCTAATCCCAACACCCTCCTGTCCCTGTACCCCTCCAAGCCCACTGGACTTCAGCGACACATTTCAGAGTCCAGATCCATATGTAGCCTGAGTCCACCCAGAGGCTGAGAGGGCAGCACCAGCGGGCGGAGGAGCCTCCCAATCAGGGCCCAGACAAGAGAGGCCACCTGGAAAGCAGGCAGCCGGGTCGCCTGCAGAGTGTCTAGAGACCATGGGCAGGTTCCACGCAGGCCCACGCCTCCCATGTCTCTGTGCCCACTCGGCCTCGGGCGGCTCCCAGAGAGGCCTCAGGCGTGCCATGATGGACAGCCTTGCGCTGGCCTGGTCACCATGGCAGAAGTCCCTGGTTGTCTGGGAAGGGCTAGCCCAGCTCCGGCCATAAGGACCCTGATCTTGAAACCAGTGACACTTTAATGTCACTGGGTTGTAACAGCCTCATGAAGACAGGGACCTCATCCCCCTTGTCCACTGCTGTATCCCCAGCATCTAAGACAAAGCCTGGCACTTGGTAGGTGCTCAGAAAAAACATTCAAGGAGGGATAATTGAAAATGAAAATGGAAAATGAAACACAACCTCCCAATCAGTCAGGTTTGGCCAGAATTCTTGGCTCTGGGCTGTCTTCAGTGGCTGGTCTAAATCCTACGGGGAAGGTCTGGGCCGTCGCTAGCTGGGCCTGACCCTGCTGGTGTCTGGCTGGCGCGCCCGGCAGCAGGGGCTTGAGCCTTCCTGTTCCCTGTGCCAGCCCGAGCCGCCATCAGCAAGGAGCCGAGGGACGACTGAGGGTCAAGGGAAAAAAGGACAAGTGAGCCCACAACGGCTTCTCGGGGTTGGTGACCCAGGGTGGCTCGTCCTGACAAAGGTGTCCCTCAGAGGATCATGCTCCAGGGTCGCGGCACAGCAGACGGTGCCCCTGAGCTTTGGGCCACGCCAGGCACCCGCCAGGCAGACCCCGCTCCAAGGAACTGGGTTCCATGGGGCCCGCAGCCCGCCCTGGTCCCCAGCGGACACATCAGACCACGCGGCCAATGGGGTCAGGACGAGGGCTGCGCAGGGGGACCTAGGCCTTCCGTCTTCACTCAGCCCAAGTTGGAGGAGGAGAACGGCTGCTCCCTCTCTGCCCCTCTCCACCCTGAGCCCGTTCCGTTGCCAACCAGGACAGAACAAGAACTGGCCGTGGAAGCAGCAGGCGGGAAGACTCGGACCTTCTGGGGAAACCTGGTGCTTGGAGGTGGACGGTCAGCCTTCCAGTTAGAGCCTCCATCGCTTCCCCCTGGGCTCTGTCCACCGAGGCAAGGGTCAGGCTTCCCAGCTGCCCACAGGTCCCAGCACACACAGCGGGTGACAGCCAGGAAGAGCAGCCAACCCCTGGGACAGGTGGCTCTTTCATTATTCCTATCATGAAGCTGCCTGCAGCCCTCGTCATGCTGGGGACTCAATGACCTAAAGTCATCTAGAATCCAGTGTGATTCTGCCTGCCCAGAAGACCACAGTACCCCGAGAAGGTCGGAAGGCAGCAGGGGTGCCCCCTAGCACGTCTGCGTGTCTTCAAGCTCTGGCGACCAGGACTGTAGGCCCCGCGCCCCTTAAATAGACACACTATTATTTGTCCACCTGAAGAACAGAAGGCGTGTTACTTGCTGGACACAGACAAACCGACCCATGGAACCGAGCTGAGCACCCAGGAAGAGGACACCTGGACATGGGGAAGCTGCTGGTGGGGACAGGACGGATGGACGTCTCATGGATGGTCGGGGGCAACCAGTCATCCCTAAAGAGAACCATGACATCAGAACCCCCCTCGTGCCCAACACAGCAGCCTGTTCCAAGCAGATCTCACGCTGAGGTGTGTAAGGAAAGACCGCCTGTGTGGGAGCAGCCTGAGAGTCCCTTTAGGAATGATACGGGGGGAGGCGGGGACCTCTAAGGAACACAGAGTCTTCCGGTCGCCCACCCCAGGGTCAGTTTAGTGGGTCCGGTGGGTCCCAAGAAATCAAGTTTCCAACAAGCTCCGGGTGACACCAGTGCGGCCACCCTCAGAAAGCCCCGACCTTCAGAAAATCAATTAAACTACATTAAAAACTTCTCTTCCTCAAAAGACACTCTTTGAGGCCCACCAATTAAACAAAAAAGTATCTAAATAGGCAACCAACATTGCAACAGTGTAGACAGGTGACCAACATTGCAACAGTGTAGAGCCAAGCTCTCTGACAGGAGGGAAAACCAGCCCAGCTGCTTCCAAGACTGTCCTGTGCTGTCTGCTAAGGCTGCAGATGACCCAGCCCCATGACCAAGCAGCCCCACGACCAAGCAGCCCCACTGGCCAGTTTCCCCCACAGAGACTTCTCCATGTGCATGTGCCAGGTGGCAGAGAAAGTGTCCCAGACATCCCTGGCTCTGACAGCAAAGTGGAACCACTTAGACCCATCAGCAGACCTGATGAACAAGGGTTGCCCTGAAATACTACACACCTGAGAAAAGGAAAGGATGTCAGCTACAGCAACAAAGTGGTGACTTTGAGATGGAAACAGAAGCCACCGCGGCTACCACAGGAGGCCTCGTTTGCATAGACCTCTCAAGGCTGCAAAACCAAGTGTATTGTTTAGGGGAAACCATCGTGCGGTCAAACTATAGAGGAAGAGGGGCCACAAAATTCAGGGGAGCGATTCTCTCTGGTGGGAGAGAAGAAGATGTATTCAGAGGCCGTGCTGACCCGGCCCTGGACAGGATGGGAGATGTGGCCCATGAGGCAGTGGCCAGGCAACAGGGCAGGGTCTGACCTGGCCCCGACACAGCCAGCGAATCCCAGAACACTCAAGGACGGAGGACGTGTTGGACAGTGTGGGACTGCAGTCAGGACGCAGGGCACAGAGTTCCAGGGACAGCATGAGATGGCAAGGGGAGAAAGTGGGCAGGGTGGACAGAGAGCCCAAAAAGATGCTTCATGCGGTCAGCATCTGGGCCTCCTGGGACCCAGAGCAGGGTTCCATAAAAGCTCCATGACACACACTTGTAATAACCCCAGCGGCTGGGGAGGCTGAGATAGGAGGATCATGAGTTCAAAGCCAGCCTCAGCAAGAGCAAGGCACTAAGCAACTCAATGAGACCTTGTTTCTAAATAAAATACAAGATAGGGCTGGGGAGGTGGCTCAGTGGTCAGGTGACCCCCAGTTGAATCCCTGGTGCCCCCTACTTCCCCCCAAAAAAGAAAGAATGTAGAGAGGAATAGAAAAGAAGTGGGGGGCAGAGGCAGGAGGAAGGAAGGGAAAGGGGAGGGGCCTGGAGATGAGGACGTCAAGAGGAGATGGCGGCCCTCTCCCTGTCTGCCACAAGACCTGGCAGGTGGTCCCTGTAATGGCTCGTCCCTCAGAGAAGGGGCCTGCCCAGCACAGGTGGGGCCGGGATGCACCTGTCCGAGAGCCTCTCCTGGTGACCTGCCCAGGTCTCTCTCCCAGCCCCGGTTCTCTCTCCTCAGCACTTGAAATACATTTCTTTGTCACATTTATTTTTCTTCCCCATTAGACTGTGAGATCCATGGGGCAGAGACCTTGCCCCAGTCACCCAACACCTGCCGATGTACCTGGCTGGAGGCAGTATTGGCAAATGGTGGCCGTGGTGGCAGCTGGCACTTACTGTGCCGGGCCCCCTCTCAGAAATCCACACGGAGCACCACTCGCGGCTCACAACCACGTGTCAGGCGGGAGGTGTTTCCAGCCGACCCATTCTGTATCTCCGATCACCAAGGCCCTGAGGGACTTGACCAGGTCACGCGGCCAGCAGCTGGCCAAGCTGTGGTCTTAACTCTGACCCCAGGGCCTTGCTGGACCCCTGCCTCACAGTTAAGTTTCATCTGATGGCCCAATGTGACCTGGGTTCACCGTCTCCTCCTTTCTTACCAATGCTGCAACCTTGAAGGAGAAGAACAGAGCGGGGGCTTGGGGCGTCACAGAGAGGCCGAGGCATCTGACCCTGAGATGGCCCAGGCAGAACACGGGGCCAGGTGGGTCCCCAGCCAGGACTCCCCGGGTCTGGCCCTGGCCTGTCTGGCTGACGGGTGCTTCCCGGGTCCCCTGGCTCTGCCAGTCCACTGAAGCGGCGGGGGGGGGGGGTGAGGAGAGGGCTCCCGTCTCTGGAAGAGGCTATGTGGGAACAGGAATCAGGTATCGGAGGAGGGTTGGTGAGTCCCAGATGCAGGGACTAAGACACTTCCAGAGCCCTGACACAGGGCTCGCGTCTGTCCATCATCCATTTTAAACCCCAGTGCTGCTGCTAGGCCCACTTCACAGAGGGGATAACTGAGGTCGCAGACATCACATAATGTGCCCAGGGCTCCAGCCCACCCCTTAGGCAGCCACACAGACGCGGAAAATGAGCCCAGCACAGCGGGGTGGGGACGGACCCGTTCACTGTAGCCTGGAGGAGACCGATTCCTGCAGGGTGCCCATGTGGAAGTGCCCAGGGGGCGGTCAGCCAGCAAATGGAGCGAAAGCCAACCTCCCGGATGCTCATCAGGGCGGGGGTGAAAACTAGCCAGCCCTTCCGATGGTCCGCCCCATTCACAAGGTCACTTTCTCTCTCTCTCACAAACACACACCCCTCCTCCAGCCGCTCATCCTCTGTGCCCCGGGCTCATGTCCCGGGCTTTGTGGCCTCAGACACATCCACCCTCCCTCCTCAGCCTGCCTCGCCTCTGGGAGACAGAGGGGCTAAAAGGTCCCAGCCTCCTCAGGTGCTTGTGAAGTGTGGGGACGTCGATGTGCTGTGTGACTTCCTGGACTTGCCACCTGCCAACACACAGCCAAGCTGCAGCCCCCGGCCAGCAGCTGCCTTCCCTTCCAGAATAAATCCAGGCCCGTGAGCCTCCGGCCAGAGAGGAGAGCAGGCTGCTGCTAAGCCCTACGGTGACAGGACGGCTCCCGACAATGGAGAGATCCCAACCCAGATGTCAAAATGCCGAGGTTGAAAAACTTGTTTCAGGCCAAAAGATCTTAAGAAAATGCCCTGAGGTCCCTGGACTTCCCTGAGGGACCGCGCTCCCTAAATTGGGGGAATAACTGAACATTTCAGTCTTCTCCCCTCATTCTGTCTTACATCTGGTCGCCGCCTAACGTAATCATGTGTATTAACGTAGCTGTTTATTTCCCCGACCAGCAGGTGGGTCACCAAGGCAGGACTCCGCTTCAGGCCCCTCTGTGGGCCCTGGGTCTACGGCTTCAACTTGGCACACGGGAGGCATGCGGAAGACAGACTGCGGGGGCAGATGAAGGAGTCACCGGATGTCAAAGAACCCAGAAGGCCCGGCCTCCCGAGCTCTCTCCCACGGGAGCATGCTTCCCCAGAGACCCCAGATCCGTCCTCCCTGTCCTCCACGGGAACACTTTACTATTCACATGACAGGGTCACGTGGGTACCAAAGCTAGGGGCTGGGGGTCAGCTGGGTGGCAGAGCACTTGCCTAGCCTGTGTGAAGCCCTGGGTTCCATCCCCGACCCTGCTGAAAACAAGAAATAAATTAAAACTACATTTCCCAGCCTCCTTTGTGGCCTGGTGTGGTCACGTGACAAGACTCTGGCTGAAATGAATCCCACCATCATGTGTAACTTTAATGCACTAAAATTTTTAAAATTCTATCCAAGAACCCCTGGGCAGACACCACTTTAGGAACGGTGGCACAATAAGAGACAACCTGGTTCCTGGCACCGCACCCCAGCACAGGAGCCAAGAGGGCATAGGACTGAACTGTTACAGGAGAAAGGAAGCCACTGCCCTCTAAAAGCCACCGGCACCCTCAGGTGTCAGTCCCAGCCCCCTCCAGATCCTGATAAACACCCAACCCTCCTGTTCTGCAAAGTCTGACTGCTCCAAGCCACACGTGAGGACTCCTGCAGCCCCAGCACTGGAGAGCTTTCAACGCCCCCTTCACACGTGCAGGGCCGTGACCTTCATCTGCAGTTGGCTCCCTCCTCCCGGAAGCCTCCAAATATCCTACCCAAGCAGATTGCTAAATCAGAGAGAGAAAGGCAAGGAAGTCCAATTGTCTAGATCCGCCAAATGACAGGGACAAAAGGGACCATTCAAAAGAGCCCATTCAAATCTTAAAACATCAATTATGCTTAAACCCATGAGTTCACAATGCACGCACACACAGAGAACCCCGAACCCACAAACAGCCCTAACTGATCACCACAGGGGGCTGTCAATGAACCAACCCATTATTTTAAAAACGGGTTCATGAAGGGGAAGAATCGAGCCTTCATCCTTCTCTCCCTCCGTGAATTCGGCCATTGTTGATGCAGGGACCTTTCCCTTTATAGCAGCTTCCCCGCTAACAGAAGAGGAAGGGAGGGCCGAGCCAGAAAGAACTGTACCGTTCTGCAGTTAATGTGCCCATGGATTCACGGAGCTGGGCATGGACCATCCACAGCTACTAACTCCGCCAAAGAGAGGCGACCAGGAGCCATGCCCTCGTGACCAGGACCTGTCACCCTGAGCAGCTGACCCTGAATCCACCAAGTCTCTGGAATCAGCTGCTGATGTACAGGACACGCAGCGGACAGAGGCACGTGCTAAATGTCACCATGGGGACACCGTCAGCAGATTTCTAGGATGAACTATCTCACTCTTTTCAACAAATAAATGGCTAAATAACACCAGCAACAGCATCCTCCAGAGGTTCTACTCTTTAATCTAGAGGAGGAGCCCCTGGCTTAAGACTGGCTTAACCGCTAGGGCATTCTCCTGCCTCGGCTGACTCCCGATGCAAACAAATGGTAGAATAATAAAAACAAAGAAGAAAAACTTTCTGATGTATGAGACAAGCTGTTTGACCATCAGCTATCTCATGATGTGAAGGAAGAATTCCTGACACCCAGGTGTGACGCTGGTCTACATTTCCAGAGGGCTTTTCTTGTAGAGAAAGCTACTGATTATTTACAGACAAAATGATACGACATCTAGGTTTGTTTCCAACTGCCACTGTGCCCTGAGCTGGGAGAGAGCTGAAGTGGAGAAGAAATCAGATTGGTCATGGGTTGATAACCGCTGCAGCTGCGGGGTGGGCCCGCGAGGGTACTCTATGCCATTCTATTTATATAGATTCAAAATACTTTACAGCAAGAAAATTTTAAAGCCCATTTAAAAATTATACTCTGCTGCTACAAGGAAGAGGAAGGAAAGAAGACTTTCAAGCCCTACATGTGCAGGTCCCGTGTTAGACATTTCTGTAACAGGGGTCCAGGTGGAATCCTTGACCGAGTCAGGCCAATCAAGAATAAGAGGACCTCAGGACAGTGTGTCAGACCATCCACCAGCAGGAGGTGAGGGGAAGTGGTGGGGACTGTGGACAAGGGCAGCTTATGCTCCGTCTAAAGGTGGCTCTGCTCGGGACCAGCCTGGCCACAGGTAGCTGCCATGCAGAATATGGGCCCAAGGTGGGCAGATCCTTAGATTTCCAAGGGGAGCTGGAAATCTGTATTTTTATGTGTAAACCCCTGGTTTTTAAACGTTGGCATTTAATCCAAATATTTTTTTAAATCCTGTGTGGGTGGGCCAAACATAATATCTGCCGGCTAAATGCAGCCATGGAACACCAGCCGGCCGCCCCTTCCCCAGCGCGCAAGCCGACCACAACTCAATCCATCTGTAGGGAGTGGAGAGGGTGCTTTCATCAATTTTGGGTCAATTCTTTTTTAGGCATTCAATAAGATCGGGAATTCAAATGACACCATCAACTTCCAGAAATCTATAAGAACCGGCTGCAGGATATTTCAAAGGCACCTCCACGTCGGAGGGTTATGCAACGGAACCTCCACTTTGTCCAGAGCTTTGGAAATTCACAGCCAGGGAGCGTCCTCAGCTTTCCTGGGATAGTGGAACTAACAGGCTTCAGATGGAACCCATCTGTTGGTTTGCAGAATGCCTGGGACTGTGGTCCAAACGGCTTGCCACAGACAACACTGTTGTAAAACCAAGTTGGGGCACTAGAGCTCATGGTAACATGACCAGGGAACGCTCTGCTTTGGTTGCCTGGCCAGAGATCTGGTTTCATAACAGTTTAGAGGGACAAGACAGATGTCATCCCCAACTGTGAAAGTGGCAGGATTCACTGCTGAGGACCAGAGCAGACTCCTTCCAACTCGTCATGTGGAGTCTCTGACTTCACCTGGAGGAAGATTCTTGACCTGCTGGATGGGCAAAACGGCCCCGCCATCCCCCATAAAGAGTCTCAACTTGATCAATAAAAAATTAAAGAAGTGTCAAAAATGTGATGGGGGAAAGCCAAATAAATGGTTTCCTCATTCCCCAACAACGGAGCCCCGCCTGTTTTTTCTTCAAGGGTGGAAAGTAAAAGGAAATTGGTCCCACGATAAAGCTGAATAGATCCACAGCAAGAAGAGTCTAGAACCTTATCTGAAGGCACCGAGAGAACAGAATGCGACCAAATCTCAATTCTATGGAATGGAGAAAAACCACAGCTACTGCAGGAGAGCGAGCTTTTTAAATTTGAGTCCCCGATCCCCAGAAAAACAAAGCTTTGCCATTTACCCCAAACAGATTCACGAGTGGGGGAGAAAGTAGGGAGTACAGAAAATATCCAGTATATAAAATAAGAATTGATGGACTGTAAGCCATGTCATTCTTAGCTTCAAACGGCTTAGCTGCTTTCAAGTTCTATTTTTCTATAGAAGAAAAAGATGACAGTTAGAACTGATTTGGGAACTTTTATATCTACTTTTTTTCTTCTTCTTTTTTGGTACCAGGGATTAAACCCAGGGGCACTGAGCCACATCAACCAGCCCTTTCTTATTTTTGATTTTGAGACAGGGTTTTGCTAAATTGCTTAGGACCTCACTGAGTTGCTGAGGCTGACTGACTTGCAATCCTCCTGCCTCAGCCTCCTGAGCTGCTGGGCTTACAGGCATGCACCATCATGCCTGGCTAGACTTTCTTTTTAATATGAAAAAATTGTGGATTATTTTGGGCAGTGGCCAGAGATAAGTGACAAGTCCTCACAACCTGTAGTCTTGCATGCAATGATGTTCAAAATAACGGCCCTGAGTTGCAGCCTCCCTAGGGAGTGAGGGAGGGTCTGGCGCCTGCCCACTGAGCGGGGAGGTGAGTCTTCTGCTCTCTAACAGGAGTGAAAGCGCAGGGAAGGCCTTTAGAAGTTTTGTCAAGGCTGAGCTACGACCTGTGACTCTTGCTGAACTGAGCACCTTGCTCATCACAGGGATACTCACTTGTTATTGCAAGAGAGCAGCCTCGTTTGGAGGTGGATGCTAAATGGGGCACAAATGACTCATAGTGAAAAGTGCTGGTTTGGGTGGATGACTGAGGCCCTTCGCCGACGCTGGGTTGCCTGTCGTGGTCCTCTGTGTTGAGAGCCGTCTGCTCTTAGTGGGTCAGATGCTGCTCCGGAATGTGGGCTCAGAGGACAGCGAGTCTGGGAATGGACTTTCTTGCGGTTGGGTGGCATTTGACCTCCCAACGCAGGCACACATTCCTTTGGAAACATCTGCTTTGCAGAATTTCAGAAAGAGGCTGAGCACTTTGGGGCCTGGAGGCAGCTGGAAGTAACTTTCTTATGTAAGTGCACAGAGCAGAGCACGCTGCATTTGGGAAAGGGTGGTGAAGTGGCCCCGTTACAAACGTGAGGTCCTCAGAAGGAGCAGAGGGGGCTTCAAGGGGCGAAATAAAGATCGCTGGGGACAGGTACCACAGGTGTTTATTCTCTCAGGAGAGAGACTCAGACCTGCCAGGCACACATTTAGTGATCTTCAAATAGCAACTCTTGGCAATTCTGTGAGCTCATCGAAGGTGAGCTGAGTTTTCTGGACTCTGGAACTTTGTAATGAGGCTATGGCTGATAAGTTAGCAAGCAGCAGCCTGATGGGGTGAGAAGATTCAGGCAGAGTCAACCTCCAGCCCTTCCTCAAAGCCCAGTTCTACCCCTGCTACCTGCACAGGCAGAATGGATAAGGACCGGCCCTGTGGCCCCCACGGCTGTGTGACAGGTACACAAGACAATCTGTCCCCGCTGTTGGGGACTGCAAGCAAAATGGAAGTTTCCACTTCCTGTGTGTATATTTTGCTACCTTTTGAGGAAGAAAGTGGGAAATAAAAATATATATTTGCATCTGATCGTGATTACATCAAGACTCCGTAGAACATGCATTCCCAAGGTGATTGGTGCAGCCCCCAGTGGCGTAAAAGTTAGGTTTTTATGGGGGGGTGTAAAATATCTTACCTATTACAGGGCTTGGTGGCCCTGCAAAGAGCTAGCCACAAACAGACACAAAGCCAGTTTATGAATACTGGCATTTCACTGGGATAGTGGTCAGGGATAATCACCTAAAAGGTTCCTTAAAGAGGAGAGGATGAAACAAACGGGGAAAAAAAAAAAAAAAAAAAAGAGGAGAGGATGATAATTAAAAGAGGTTGAGAAAAAACGGTTGGGTTCTGTTTGTTTGTTTGTATGTTTTGTGGTGCTAGAGATTGAACCCAAGGTCCTTTGCCACTCAGCTATCCCCCCAGCTATTTTTTACATTTTGAGACAAGTCCTTGCAAAGTTGCTGAGGCTGGCCTTGAACTTGAAATCCTCCTGTCTCAGCCTCCCTGGATGCTGGAATGACAGGCCTGTGCGATGGCACCAGGCTGAGAAATGATGTTCTAGAAGGCTAGAGGAAAACTGGAATCAGAGGACAGGGGAGAAATGAGAATAAGACTTCTACTGCAATCTTTTTATATCGTTTTATATTCTTCCAACAAAACATACAGAACATATTCTCAATGTATATTTGAAAGAAGCCTGGGAAGTTTTCTTCCTTTTTTTTTTGGTGGTGCTGGAGATCGAACCCAGGGCCTTGTGCATGTGAGGCAAGCCCTCTACCAGCTGAGCTGTGTCCCCAGGCCCCCTTAATGTATATTTGAATGAACAAAATAAAAAATGATGCTCAGCAGGGTCCTGCAACTTGGTTGGTGCCCTGGACAGGGGAGTAAGTGAATTAAACTTGGTGCTGGTGGTTTCTGGGAATTTTGGGCATGCCACATAGCCCCGTGTGATAACACCCAGGTGCCCTCAGTGGCCCTCTGGGCCACTCAGGCAGCCAGCCACCTGGAGTGGTGCTCATCTGAACAGAGACCCCAGGTTGGCCCCTCAGTCAGCACAGGAGACCCCGCCTGAGCAGAGCCCACGAGGCGCCAGGCCCTCCTTGGGCTCTGCAGGCCCCAACACAGGAGCCGCTTTGTCCCAGGCTTGCCATGGGCATCGCGTGGCCCAGAGAGCGCCCTGACCTGCTGAACAAAGCAGGGCCAGTTATAAAGCGCTTTTCATCCCCGGTTCCTTCCCGCTTCCTGCCCTCTGGAGGGTGCGCCTCTCTCATTCTCGCCTGTTTCTCACGCACTGGCACTGCCAGGCTTGGGTAAAGGGCCTTCGCACAGGACGCCCGGGGCCCCTCTGCCACCGATCTGCGCTCCACCAGGGTGCCATGGCAGGCACTCACCTATGGGAGCCCTCACACTCCCCAAGTCTCTCCCTGCTTGGGTGGGATTGCTGCCACACCCACCGCCCCACCTCGAGACAGGGCCTGAGCGTGGGGCATCCCCTCACCAGAGACGACAGCAGCCCGTATTTTCTCCCTTAAGATATATTTAAATTTTTTGAGCCAAGTTTTACAAGAAGTCAAGGCGATTAAGCTCACAGCCAACAAAATCAGCAGCTAACGTCCATCCAGGATTCCCTTTGTGCCAGTGCGAAGCACT
The DNA here is from genome assembly GCF_047511675.1 of Marmota flaviventris. NCBI lineage: Eukaryota > Metazoa > Chordata > Mammalia > Rodentia > Sciuridae > Marmota > Marmota flaviventris. The sequence continues at coordinate 195,592,061 of NC_092499.1, read as the reverse complement.
ACCTGATCTCCTCCCTGGCACACCCCCGGGGGCAGGACTGGGATGCCCTCCACATTGCAGATGGGAAAATGGAGGCACAAGGTTACCGGTGACTTGCCCAAGGTCACGGCATCAGTGGCAGAGCCAAAGGTCTGACGGAGACGTGCTGAGTGAGCACTGAGCACGGGGAAGGCGGCGATGGGGAGATGAGGGTGCCAGCGAACGGGAAAGAGTCGCCCAGGGCCAGGCCACCAGGCCGTGCACCCTGCCGTGGGGCTGAGCCACCTGGCAGCCCACGGCCACCTCCACCATGGAGGCCTCCACGAGCAGGTGGCCTGCCTGGCTCTCCAGGAGTGCCGAGGTCCTGCCACAGGTGGAGAGAGCTGCTCCCCGGGGCCCAGTCTTCCTGCACCAAGCCAGCTTGGGACTGTTTTCTCCCCGAGGCGAACAAAACATCTACCGGCTTCTCTGCCGCCGAGAACCATCACCTCTTCCTCTGGGGCTTCTCCCCGTTTATCAGGGTCGGGGAGGGAGAGACCGTGGGAGACCCTTCCACGGCATCATCCTCCAGAGGAGAAGGAAAGAACCTCCCCTGCACCCAGGGACAGGGACACTCACAGCCCAGGAGGCAGACACAGAAGAGACCCACTGTGTGGCTTTTGTTTGCGAAACAAAATGAACCTCTGTGGTTAGAAGGCAGGAGAGTGGGCGCCTCGTGGAGGGGACAGAAGGACACGTGAGTTTCTGGGGCACTAACCACATTCTGCCATGATGCAGGCACAATGTCGCGTGGCCCACTTGTGACCTATGCAGAGTAGACTGCCGGTTTCTGGATGTTCGTTATTTAGATATTTAAATACAGAGCAAAATATTCAAGTTCATTCAATCCATGTATCTGGGCACATGATTTCCAAGGACTTCTACGAAGTCCTGAAGAACAGAGTCGACCACGAGCGGTGACCTATGCGCCTCCTCCACAAGCGAAAGCTCTCACACTTGCACACGCGGCACATGCTGCCCTCGCCGGCCACCGGCCCCAGATAGTAGCAGACCACATCCTTTCTCCAGAGGTTTCTAGAACGGGGTCAAGGATCTCCTGAGCGGAGACCGCAGGCCTCCCCCTCAGTCCTCTAGTCTACACTTTGTCTCGAGGCTGCTGGGCTGCACTCATGACCCCAAAGCCTGTGGTAGAGTTGGTGGTGAGGTGGCCTGGTGACCTCAGAAGGCCCAGTTCAGCAGAGGAGTCAACGGCACCCGGGGAGTCACGTCTGGGGCACTTTCCCCAGCGTCTCCCGCTCACCTGGGAGGGGGCGTTAAAATGCACAGCTGTCCCCTCCACTGTAGGGAAATGGCAAGAGGGCCATCCAACGGCCCGCTGGGCAGCTCCAGGTGTGTGGAGGACACACGGCCCTCGTCTGCACAGGACGTCACCTTCCTGCTCTGGGACTCGCCTTCCAGGGCCGGTTTGTCTCGAACGCAGAGCAGTAGCCCCCTCGGCCTGGGGACACGCGAGCACAGGGCCCCCAGTGTGCCAGGGGCTCCCCGCACCCTCGTACCTGTGGTCGAGCCCAACTGCACATCAGGCGCAGCGGGAGGCTCACAAGGACGGCCAGCAACGAGCACAGCGCTGTGACGACACACCCTAGTACGAGTCACTTCAAACTTACTCATTATTTTAAGAAATCGTATGAACCATGTATTTTCCATTGGACGTTTTGGGCCGAGCTTGACCTCGAGTAAATGAGACTGAAGAACAGAACCCCACAGACGGGGAGAGGACTGAGCCCCTGTGGGCCCGGGAGCACCAGGTGCCTGCTCTCCTGCCCCCCTACTATCCCCATCTTTCAGTGGTCACCAGAGTGGCCTCCAACTCTGTGGCCTCTGCCACTGCGGCTCCCTCCCTCCCTGATGCCCTTGCTCCATCTCCCTGCTCCTTCGGCTCAGCTGCTCTGCAGGGACCCCCAGCCAGCCGCCCCCCAGCTCCTGACCTGCTGGGTCTCCCTCAGAGCCTCCACTGCTGTCTGAAGGTCCCTCATTTATCACCTTATATACTAATGTCCACCCTATCAAAAAACACGCCCACGAGAACAAGGACGCCACTTGATTTGTCCACCAGTGTGCCCCTGAGGTCCAGGGGGTGCCTGGCATAAAGCGGTAGCTGGCTAGTACTTATAGGTGAGGAGAGGAGTTGGCGGTGGACATCGAGGCAGGGACAGACAGGTCAAGGGCCAAGGACAGAGGGAAGGAGGAAGGGTTAAGGCTGGGGAGGGCTGGGGAGGACAGCAGGAGGGGGAAGGGCAGGACTCACAGGTCCAGCTACTTTGAGGAGCTGTGGGTGCTCCCCAGGTATGTCAGGGGCTTTGGGACAGGAGATGTCACACAAGGAGACAAAAACAGGGAGAAGACAGGTGGGAGTGAGCACGTTCTCTGCTTCCACCGATCCGTGAGGAAGGGGCTGTGCGGGGTGGGTGGTGGGTCCTGCACCCGCTTCGCTATTTCAAGAGTGTTTTGCAAGCATCGCGGGCTTTTGGGGGGGGGGCAGCAGAAGCAGAGTCCTGGGCTGCAAGGAAGAACAGAGCGTCCTAGACACAGCTCTGCGTGCAGGGAGGCCGGCTGGGAAGAGGCCGTGAGCAGGCGGGAGGATGCCCCATGAGGCCCTCTGGGGCACGGGCCAGGCGTGGGGAGAGAGCGCCAAATGCTGGGGGCTCCTGGACCCCAGGCGAGAGGCCGGGCCAACCTCCAGCTCAGCGTGTGCATCTGTGTAGGGCCGGAGGCCTCCTGTTCTCTGCTGCCCGCCTGCCCCCTTCCTCCTCCAGCTGCAGACCCCTCCCGGGCCCCCGGCACACGGAAGCCAGGCTCTCACCCAGGTTTGAGGAAAGCCAACTTTGGCAGAATCCTAAGGGAAATCCGAGAAGCCCCCACCCTGGAGCACGCTGTGCCGCCACGCGGCCTGGGCTCATGTGCCAGATGCCTCTCGTGAGAGAACCCTGCACCCACACAGGAAAGGGACGGGGAAGGAGCCGAGGCCTGGGACCTGCCCCAGCCAGACGGAGACGTGACCCGTCTACTTGTCAGAAGTAAACACAGAACAGCAGACCGTGAAGTCTGACTCCCACGTCCTCGCAGAGGGACATCTGGGAATGTGCGCTGGATGCCCAGCCAGGAGGCCGCCTGGTCGGGGGGGTGGGGAGCTGAAGCCCCAGCAATTGGGAGGCTGCACCTGCATCTTTCCAGTGGCCACGACATGGCTCGTCACTGGGCACATGAGGCCAGGCCGGACAGAGCCGGGGGTTCAGGTCAGGGGTGCACTCACCGCCCAGCACCCCCCTGCTGCCCTGTGGCCAGCCTGGAGAATGCTTTCTACTCCCCACGCCCCCAGGCCCAGGACCTCGAAGGCAGAGAACTGAGAGGACAAGAAGCCCCATAGCGAATGCACTTTTCAAAACCTTGCTTTTTGGGCTGGGGATGTGGCTCAAGCGGTAGCGCGCTCGCCTGGCATGCGCGGGGCGCTGGGTTCGATCCTCAGCACCACATATAAATAAAAGCAAGATGTTGTGTCCACCGAAAACTAAAAAATAAACATTAAAAAAATTCTGTCTCTCTAAAAAAAAAAAACACAAACCTTCAATTCAGGTTCCCCCCCCACCTTTCAAAAGCCATGGATTCCTCCCCCGCAACGCCTGCCCCACGCTGCAAGCTGCCCTGTCCAGAGGGTGCCCTGGGAGGCCCTAGGTCTCCACGCTCGGTGGCTTCCTCTATGATGTGTGCAAACCATCTGTGGATCCCAACCTACTGAGGCCTCCTGATGGCCTCTGGACACGGCAGGTCCCTAACAGAAGTGCTCACCGTTCCTCTTCAATGTGGGAGAGGCGCAGTGGGAAAGCGGCCAGCACATTTCTCACCCTGGAGACCAGAGCCCACCGTCGCTGGGCCAGCTCCTGCCCTGCGCAGCCACTCACCTAGTCATAAAGCACCTCGCCTCCAACACAGTCCCCTAGGCGCAGATGGGGAGGCCCAGTCACAGACCTGTCCCCGGGGCATCCTGCCCACTCCCAGGGGCATCCGTCCACTTCCTTCTCCACACTGGCAACCCCCGTTAGAGGAAGCACCGAGACTTGATCTCAGCTCTTGGGATGCAGCCGGCCCAGGGATGGGTTGTGCACACGGTTCCCACTCAGAGGGAGCACGGTGTCCCTAAGGCCCGCTGCACCTGACCACCCAGGCTCGGAAAACCCATTATTAACACAGCAGCCTGGCGGCGGGGCAGCTTGTGAAGCTCGTGGGGCAGTGCGACCCTGTGGTAGGCGGCCCAGGGGCCTTTGCTTTGATGAGACCGGAGGACGTTTTTTGGTGGATAGTTTTAATAGAAATTACTAGAAGTCACAGAACCCCCCAGCTAACCTGGCTCATCAGGACCGTGTAAAGGAGTCAACAGTTCCTGAGTCAACACCGGAGAGTCTGAAATTTCACACCTGGTCCTTCTCCCCATGGGCACTGTTCTGAAGCTCTCTGCCTCGCTTCCTACGCCCTAGCTAGGTCCCGGAGAGTTAATTTCCCTAAACAAGTGAGGTTCTGAAGCTCGGGTTAAATAACCATTAATCTGAAAATTCAAAAAGCTATGAAACCCAAAACTTTTTGATGACATGATGCTCAGAAATTTTAAGTTATTCTAGATTTCAGATTTTTGGATTCAGGTAAGGTCTTAGGCAAATATTCCAAAACCTGAAACACCCCTGGTCCCACACATTTTGGGTAAGGGCTCTTCCAACAGTGACATGCACTTTGGAGCTGGAAGGGCGGGGGGGCAGCCAGCCAGCCAGGGTCTCCTCTCCGGTTGGGAACTGCCCACCACCTATCTTCTTCCACCCCCCCGGAAGTCCCCCCCCCCCAGGGAAGGCTGCTCTGCCTGCCCCATCTTTGTCCCCGGCCCCACCTTGCTGATCTGAGGTGAGTCCCACCAACAAGACTGGCCTCTCCTTCCTGAGAGCCAGACCAATGTCACATCACAGCTGGCCCAACCAGATGCGCCTCTGGCCTGGCCTCCTGCCAACAACCTCAGGCACCTTCAGACCCACACAAAGCCTCCTTGCATCTCCGCCTCAGCCCAGGCACCCACCGGCCGCCACTCCACCACGGAAGCCACTGCCGCCCGCTATCAATGCGCCTCTGTTCCCCCGACACATGGCGCAGGGCTGCCCGCAGCCTGCCCATCAGGCTGCCTTCTGAGAGCCCCTTTCAATGGCCACTCCTGCCTTCTCCACCCCTCCCCCCCACACGCACAAAGACCAGCTAGAAAGTGGGATTTCTCTCTATAGGAACAAAAGGAGGTTAGCTTTCTTTCCTTTCTGTTTTTCCTGTCCTTAATCTAAATCTGGCAATTGGAAAGAGGGTGAGAGCAGTTAAAGGGACCCAGTTCATGACCTTAAGGGACACTCCTGTGACCAGAACTGCTCTTGTTGGCTTTCTCTACTGGGGTGGCTGGAGGGGGCATCTAAAGCCGTCACCACCCCAGCGCCTGCTGGGACATGATCCTTACGTGGCCTCACAGGTCATCTTCTACAAGCCCCTTCATTAAGCGCGGACACAGAGGCCCCAAGCGTTCACACCTGGGCCCCCCAGTGGGCTTCTGGGGCAGCTGCCGGGGCCCTTCCCGACCGGCAATGGGGAAGCAGCGCTTCTTACCATCGTCCAAGTAGGCCTGGTCCAAGTTCTGCTCCTGTTTAATGGTCACTCCCGCAGGTAATACTTCCTTTTGGTCACTGACTGGGGGTCCGTTTTTGGCGGCTCTTTGGCTTGTGGCATTCTGCTGCTGGATGACGGTGGGGTAGGAGCCCGGGCTCAGCCTCTGCCCTTGACTGACGGGAGGCGGGCCGGGCCGGGCAGCGCCTGGCGGGAAGTTCTCGCAGTACATGATGTGCTGGAACTCCTGGTGGCTCCCGCAGCGCAGCGGCTGGTTGGTGGGCGAGTAGTGGATCACCGGGGGCGCCTGCTGGCTGGCCGGGGAGGGGTGGAGCAGGGCCGAGCTCTGCCCCGGGGAGCCGGCATGCACCAGCACGGAGCGGTGGGCGTCCGCGAGGGACAGGGGTGCGGCCATGAGGGTCGGCTGCTGGTAGCTCAGCAGGCTGGGGCTCAGGCTCTTGCTCCGCTGGTAGAGGACGGCCGCTGGGTTCTGCTGTTGGTAGCGGGCATCAGGGGACGAGAGCCCTGAGCGGAACTGCTGGCAGGGAGCCATGGTGGCCACGAGGCAGGAGGGGGACTCGGCCACCATGGGGTGCTGTGGGTAATAAGACTGGCTCCCCAGGCCCCCGGGGGCGGGGCTGCAGATCAGAGAAGGGTCATACTCATCAGTGGGCTCCGTCTTGATGGCTGGGACTGCAAGGAGAGAAAGCACGCGCTTCAGCACCGCAGTGAGCTGCGGATGTGTCCCGAGGACAAGGGGACAGAGGCTGGCGACAGGCAGTCCCAGTGGTGGATCCCAGGGCTGGGCTCTGCCACTTACCACCCCGGGGCGAAAGGCTCCCTGAGCAATCAGTTCTCTCAAGGTGGAAACTTCATGGTGCAATGATCTCAGGTGGCAGGTCTTTCCAAACTGGAAAGGTGGCTGGTAGGTCTGACTCAGGCCTGGGACAGTCACAGCCCAGCTTCTTGAGAAGTAGCACCATTTCTCAAGACGTCATTTGAAGCCTGAACCTTCCCTCCCTTCCTGACCCTGGCAGCAGCTCCTGTCCCGGTCTTCCTTCTTACCACATGTCACCATCTGCTGTACTGTCCCTGTCTTATGTGCCTGATCATCTGACCACCCTCCTCCAGAACGCCAGCTTGTCCTGGGGAAGGCTTCTGTCTATTTTGTCCAGTGCTGGGTCTCCAGACCCCCAAAAGCAGCTGTTCTTAATGGGCACTCAGATATTGCCCGGAGGAGGGCATGACCAGAGAGCAGCCCTCACCCTCTTCCCTTCTGTAGTGCTTTGGGGAGCAAGACCAGGCCTCAGTTTCCCCGCCTGTTCCTGGTGGAAGCAATCCCAGCTGCTCAGTGGGGCTGGTGGGAGACTGAGACCTGGGCACCCGGCACGGAGCCCAGCGACTGGCCCGCAGAAGGTGCGAGGAGTCTGCCCTTGCCGCTGCTACCTTGCCATTAGTGCCACGATGACCACCGCTACCCACAGAGTCACCGCTGCCTGGCACAAGTCACCAGCAACGTCCTTCCCCAACACCTTTACTAAAGCTCCCCGGGGCCCCAAGTGCAGGAACCACTTTTCCTGTCACTGGAGTAAAGGAACTAGTGGCAGGACAGGTCTGAGGTGGCCTCCCGAGCACCAGGGTTAGAGGAGGGGGTGAGTGGGACAGCAGGGCCAACTCAACCGCCAAAGTCACTTCTCAAGAGGCCATCTGAAGGCCAGCATCTGGGTCCCTGGCCCAGCCAGGGGCCAGAGGGCTCATTCAACCCTGCTCAGCCAAAAGAGTAAGCACAGAGGCCAGGCCCAGGGACACCTTGTGGCCTCAAATGAGACCACCCCACAAAAGGTAACTGACACTCTCTACATCGAAAGGAATGGTTGAGCTGAAGCCCAGGGCCCACCCAATGTGCCAGTAACATCAGCCTTCTCTATTAGCAGCTCCACCCAGGGTCAGTTCAGGTTGGCAGGATTTCATCTGTCCCACTCCTGTGTCATGTCTACAGTCCCCATGCTCAAATACTTTGGGGACAAATGAATGAATGAATGACAAATGGCAGTCATCACCTTTCTTGGGAACATGTGCATCTGGAGTTGAGAGCTCGGGGCCTGGTTATCCACCCAGGAGCACCACTGGCCGCCGGGAGCCTACCCACTGCACATCCACCGAGGGTCTGCAGCTTTAGGGCATGCCCACTTCTGACCTTTAGAACGGTCACATCCAAGACAGTGACAGCAGTCATCTGCTTATCAACCCCCCCATACCCATCTCCTCACGGCCTTCTCCCTCCCTCACCCAAAGGAAAATAATAATAGCTGATATCATTGACATCAGCTTATCATGCACTGCACCAAGTGTTTGATGTGCATTTGATTTTCATAATTCTTATGAGGACGTTGCCATCTGACAAATGAGAAAGCTGAGCCTCACAGAGGTTGAGTCCCTGGCCCCAGGTAGCGCAGCTGGAGGCAGACCATAGGAGTCCCGAGTCCCATGCTTCAAGACTGTGCTGCCTCCCTTCACCAGAACAGGAGTCGGGGGAGCTCCTCACCTGGGTGGTAGGTGAAGTGCTGAGGTTGGCTTCGTTTTCTTTTCCCATTGATGACGTAGAAGTTCACCTTCACGGAGGTGCGGATGTGCTTGTTCCGATACTCAGGGATCTCGACAAAAAGCATGTTCTGGAAGGAAGGGGTCATCATGGACTCAACTGCAGCAGGGTCCGCACTCCCACCAAGACCCCAGGGGCATTCAGCCAGCCCACCTAACGGCAGGGCACCCTGCACTGACAGGTGAAATCCGACTGAAGGGGAACTGAGCCTTTCAGCCGTGGCCAGGGAAGAGGCTGCACTGGCGTCTATTAAGACCCCACAGCTCAAACCAGGGGACCTGGCCCCCATAAAGACTGAACTCACGCAGGTTCGACATGTACTTACTGAGTGCCTGTCAGATCCACCGCAGTGGGAGACGCGGCGGAGGAAGGAGGGAGGGAGGGGACAAGGAAACAGAACAGAGACAGGAAGCAGGGCGGGGGCTCGGACCCCCTGCCACCTGAAGTCCGCACCCCAGGCTTACGGGCTGGCTCTTGTCTTTATCCACGGAGGCTTCCATCTCCCAGACCTGCTGCCCATCTGGAAAGCAGAGAGCAACAGACTCTGAAGAAACTGCCAGAAACCAAGGCTCAGGCCCAAACCCACCCCCCCCCAGGGTCACCTTGGGACGAGTTTTTCAGTAAGGTGTGCTATGTGCGCACGTGCCTATGTGTACACCTCCCTACAAGGATGACTCTTTTCCAAGTGCAAGGCGTGTTGACCACAGAAAACAGGAAAAAATCAGACATTGCTCAGAATTCTACATCCTTAACTTTTCCTCTGTATCCGAAAGTTACTTCTCTTTCTTTAAATAAAAAAAAAAAAAAGTATTGTTATGTATCATACTTGATGACATGCTTTGTTCAACCAAAGGCTATTTCCAAAAGGTCCTGCAAATGCCAAGAGTGTCCCAGGGGCCTCATTATGGATCCCTGACCGTCCCAGATGTGCCTTCTCCATTGTCTGAGAACCAGGTGACTTAGACATTCTGGCCTAGGAGGGAACCCAGTGACCTCAACGGGGTCCTCGCTCCTGAGTCACCAGGGTGCGTGGAGACGCAGGAGCCCACCCCACACCTTTCCGGCAACAGAGAGCCCAGATCTCACAGTGTGAGTCACGACACCAACTGAGGAGGTTTTGCTCAACAGTAAATTCTCCTTCCCGGGAGCCGAGCACTGGTTCCCCAGTTTGGGGCCAAAAAGTTGGGCCAAACACAACTCTGCGTTTGCAGATCACAGGCTTCTCTCGCTGACCACCTACATTGGCCACTGGGCAGTTTTCAGCTGAAACAAATCATTTCCACGGGCGTTTCCAGGGTGTTTGTGGAACATTGACTCTGAAGGATATGAAAGGGTTTTACGAGAAGGGGAAACTTCTACAAGCTAATAAGTATTTGGAAAACGCTGAGTCAAAGTCAAATGGGTTTCTTGACTGCAGGACTCCCCCAGGCTCACCTGCAGAGGAACCCCAAGATGGGCTGCGTGGGTGGCCCACCCTGACATCTGACCACAGAACCCCCGTCCCTTCCTTGAGCATGGCCGATAGCCTCTTCCGTGACAGTTCAGACCTGGACCCACGTGGTCTCAGCTCTAAAGCTCACCCCGAGAAATCTGGGCTGCAAGCATTGTTGGAATCTACCGGAATGGACACACCCCACCACAATTAACAAAGAGGTTGCTAGGAAGGTAGGCGCAACCTGGAAGATCTTGCAAAGAACAAGCAGTGGACAAGCTGGAGACCTTTGTGACAACCAGGTCTGCGGCCTTGGGATGTCAGATGAAGTCCCTGAGAAATCCAAAGAGGAGGAGCCAGGAGCCAAGCTGAGCCTGCAGAGGTCCTGGGTCCCATCCCCGGCATCAGCAAAGGAACGTGCCCATCTAACTACGGCACGGGGTCCCTGCAGGACGGACAAGGTCTTGCCACGCAGTCTCTGCACCACGCTGCAGGGAAATACTTTGTGATTGAATATCCCAGAGAGTCAGCAGCTCCATAGGCTGCTGAGGGGGCCAAGAGGAAGTCCCAACACCAGACACTGCTCAAAGGGACAGGTGGACATCAAGGCGGCTGAACAGAGGTCCTCAGGGCTTGGTCCTTCCATGAGCAAAGATCTCAATCCTCGCTTCCGTGTCAAAGACGGGTCAAAGGCCACCCAACAGAGCCGCGTGACCCCTCTCGAGAGAGGTGACCACCAGGAGTGCAGCGACTCAGATGGGTCCCCTTCCAAAAGAGTGTCCTCACACACTGACCGCAAAGCGAGCCCTGAGCCAGAGGTCAGGTCAGACGTTCACAGAGGAAGCAGTAAGGTCGATATCTGCTCGTGACCCTCGCCCCAGCGCTTGCCAGCCAGGCTGAGCTCTGCCGCCACCAGAACTTGGCTGGTTCTACATGGAGTGCGGTTCCCTGGTGGGGGAGGCTGGTCTTCAAGAGCTCCTGCCCGGGAGGGAAGCAGGGCCCCTGACCCCTCCACAGGAGCTCAGCCCGAGGAGAGCCCGGCCCAGCACTGCCCCAGGACACCCCATGGCAAGGGAGGGGCCACCACACCCTGAGGCCTCCCCTGGCCCAGCAGGTCTGAGAGGGGAAAAGCAGGCCCCAGGGTGCAGGAGGAGTCCCTGCCACCCCAGTGTTCTCTGCCACATGCTGACTGTAACCCTGAGCCTCCCCCTGCAGCCAGGACAACTCCCCTCCACGTCACCTCAGTCCTCTTTATTCCTGAGCTCTCTCAACTTTGGAACAGACGGAGTCGGCTTCAGAAACCTGATTCCTCCAACTAGCTGTGTGACCTGGGACAAGATGCTAGACCTCTCTCTGCCTTTAATCCAAACTGCGAGGATCTCACATCCCTAGGCCTCATAGGGTCCTCACGAGGATTCGGCAAGATGCCTGGCATGTTGGTGAGGGTGACAATTATGACCGGTGGCACCAGGTTATTCCTACACTGACTTCTTCATAGTTCTTTCGCATACTTTCCACCACGTGCTACTACTGAAATGAACGAGCATCCTTGAACCAGAGCCCGATAAACGTCCTCTGGCTCCACCTTCCAGCACCTCTGTCCCCAGGAAGGAACCTGCAAAGAGGCAGCATCTGTCCTGTCAGGCGCTCGACTTTCTTTGCTTTCAAAAATGGGTCTTTTACACCATTAACTTGACGTTAAGAGAGCACGAGGGGTCACAGGCATGAGAGATGTGGGGGTACCTGGAGGCCTGTGAAGCGGGGGGCTAACTTCTTTGTTTTGCACCTTTAGGGTCAGAAGCTCAGAGGCGCGACCCCCCTGGCCGAGCCTTGCATGAGCACACAGGCCAGAGCTCAGTGCTCCACAGGTCCCCAGCAGGAAGTGACAGCTGACACCAGCCTCCTTCTCCATTTAGATTTACACAGCGAGGAAGACACAGCTCAAGGGACTGTCATTGAGGGAACTGGGTGGTTTACAGAAGGTCCCAAGGCCAACTTCCCGCTGCGTCCCACCCCCCACGCCTGCTGGTGCACACGTCCAGGGCAGGCCCACCCCAGGCTCACACACCAGAAGCAAAATAAATACTCAGCCCGAAGCCACTGTGTCCAGGTCAAGTCCTCCTGTCACCATGTGTGGCCCTCAGGGTGCACACCTCTTGGGTCTGAGTTTCTTCATAGGCAAAAATGGTGAAGCTGGCACCGCTGAGCTCCAGGAGTCTGGAGTCGGAACCGAACAGTGCGCAGGTGCACACAGCAAGGGACACCCCCCCCCAAGGCCCTGCCGTGGTCTGTGACACCGTTACTTTAGAACCCGGCGTGTCCCGTGGGTCCCCTCTAGGAGAAGAGAGTTGGTGGCCCTCCTGACCCACGTGCTCTGGTGAGGATCCAAGTTTTTCGTTTGTTTCCATGCCTCACATTCTTCCTTACAAATATATCAAGTGGCCACAGAAAGTCTTCGCTGACAGGGGCCTGCTGAGTTCACGACAGCCACCTGCAAGTAGGAAGGGCCACCAAGCCCACGAGGTGTCAGGATGCCGGGCAGCCCGTAGAGTAAGGAGAGCCACTCTCTCTGACCTGGAAACACGCCCCTCATGCCAGAGCCGACTGGGTGACATGCCACAGGCCGCTGCTCAGGCCTGGGCCACCACGGATGCAGGAGCACGGGGGACTGTGGGCAGCCACCACGGATGCAGGAGCACGGGGGACTGTGGGCAGCTTCGTCTGCATTTTCTCATTTGGTGCCGAGCTCACTGTGCAGACTGCGCCACCTGCTCACCTGCTCGTCTCCAGGACCCTGTGGGGCCCAGGCTGCGTGGAGGCCAGATGTGGACACCAGCACAGGAAGCTGCTCCTGTTCAGCAGGCTGTGGGGCCACGGAGGACCCTGCTGGCCTACCTGCCCTTGAGGGGTCTCCAGACTGAGAGGACTCCAGGGAGAAGAGGACTTGAGCTGCTCACCTCTGCTGGGATGGGGACGCCGCCCCACACCCAGCCTGGCTTCAGCCACTGGGCCTGCCCTACCCTCCAGAGCCAGCCTGCTCCGTCTCCACGCCCCAGACCACGCCACCACTGCCCCCTGCTCTTCTCCTGACCCTCATGCCCAGTCTGCTCCCTCCCTCAGTGGGGTCCCCTGGCAGCCACCTCTCATCTTCTGCTTCTCTCCCACTCTCCGACGTTATTTTAGCTACCTACAGGTTGGCATCTCTTCTCACTTCAAGTCCCAATGCCCCAAGAGCAGGGCCACACCTACTTGATCCTGTGCCTTGTACCAGAGTGTCTGGTCTGTAATAGTTGCTCAATAAATACTAAGTCAATCAATGAACACACTGGTCTGGTCTCAGCAGCCCCCTGCATGGCCCACAGTCAGAGCTCAGGAAACATCTGACCATAGGCCTTTCCAGTAAAAGGCCTGACAGAGAGGAACCGCTGGGCCCTTCTCGAAGAGTCCCTTATGCTAATCAACTGAAGAGGAAGGCGTTGAGAGTACAGGTGCAGACGAGAAACAACACACTCTCCGGCCACGCGGCCCTGGCAAGACTCAGTGCCATGCACAGTAGTTCTGCACCATCCGCTCTCGGCCTTGCTCCAGGCTGGGCTCTGGCAGACCCCCCTTCATGAGCTGCACTGGGAGACCCCGTGGGCTTCTTCTGCACCCATCTGAGATGAAACAAAGAGCTCTGGTGTCTTGAGCAGATGTGGGGCAACCTCCCCCATCCTAAGTCGACAGGGACGGTCAGCCAGCGTGGAGACGGCCCTTCCAAGTCTCAGTCACGGCAGGCAGCGGAGCCAGCAGCCCAGGAGGAGGGGCTGGGTCTCGGGAGAGGCTGCAGGGATCCGTCAACCTCTCAGCCCTGGCACCAGCTCCAGGGGAGGAGCCCCGCGGACAAGCAAGAGCCCTTTGCTGGTAGATGGCATGACGCTCGGCTGCTCCTCTGCCTGCAGCAGCTCGGGTGGCGCTGGTTTGGAAGGGCACGGGAAGCAGGAGGGCTGGCCTCAGCGGTCAGCCTGGACGCCCATGGGCTGGTGACAGCACGCGGGAGGGCGGGCGAGGTTTCAGAGGGAGGAAGGCAGACGTGTCGGCCCTGGGGCGGTGAGCACGCCACTGGGCTCGGGACGCGGGGAGGAAATCAGAGTGTCAGCTCGCGTTAGCAAACCGTGCCTGATGCCTCGCAGTCCCGGCTCTGCTTTCCAAAACCTAGCTAAATAAAGATGGCTGCAGTCATTTCAGTCTGCTCTTGATGACGGCTAACTAGCAGAAAAGCGGATCCTCCCTATAAGCACAGGCGTCAGACATCAGACATGTCCCCTCGGCTTAGGGGCATTTCACGTCTGAGATGGTGATGCCACTCAGATGGACTCGGAGGTCTTGATGCCCAGCACCTCTCTCTTGTCCACCTCCATCACAAGGGGCCTGTCCCCGTCCCCCACAACTGGAGCAGTGACTCGAGCCACCTCCCAAAGCCACCTGCACACTCCGTCCCCAGTCCATGCTGTGTACGGATCACCAGGGCAGTCTCAAGACGGTAAACCAGACAGGATCTGGTAAAAAAAAGGCAAACCAGACAGGCCACTTTCAGCCCCTGCTCCTCCCACCCCAGCACGCTCCTCTGCACCAGCCACCATCCACAGGTGACCCCCGCATCAGCCAGCCAGTAGCTCTGGGAACCTGGAAACTGGGGTGTGGAGCCCCACCCTGCACTGAGGAACTCTGTCACCTCAAGGAAGCCTGTCAACCGCACTGTGTGACTCAGCTTCCCCATCTGCAAATGGGGGAGGTGAGACAGCGGCCACGTGTCAAGTCCTCCAGCTCCGTCAGACCTCGAGGCCAGGAGTCCCCGAAGCCAGGAGTCCCCCATCTCTGAGCCATTCTAATCTACATCGGAACCAACATATCCCCCCTCAGGCCCACGCAGAGCAAACTGAGCTCCCAAAGGCACAGAGAAGGCACCTGACACAGCCTGAGCACCTACTAACTGCCTGGCATCTTCATTTCCTTGAATTCTTTTATTGCTAAAACACCACTCTCCCCATTGTAGAGGTGGGAAACTGAGTCCTGAGGAGCTAGCATGTGGTTAATCCAAGCTTCAGGCCAAGTCTGCTCGGTGTTCAAAGTCCAGCCTGCTACCTGCCAATCCCACAACGGCTTCTGCACTAAGAATGACATCGGGTGGCGGAAACGCTCAGACCTGAGTTAATTCGAGAACTCATTTCTCTGCGGCCTCTTTCAAAGGGGTGGAGGAGGATGAACTGCAGGGTCCTTCTACTTGACAGTCTGATCTTATATGCAAGCAAAGGTTGGGCTTCTGAAAATGAGACCATCTTCTCTTGAGGGGCTTAGGAGCTGCAGGCTGGCCTCTGTCCCTGGGGGAACACTCCGTGCCCCAGCCAAGCTGTAAGCTGTGGGCCAAGCCCAGGGGGCTGTTGACACTCTGGTCGTGAGTCACGGGGGCAAAGGTCTGCAGCGCCTTAGTCATGCCCTGGCCCAGCCTGGAGCCTGACATTTCCCAGAGAGAACTCAACAGAGAGATTCCCATCCCGGGGCTATTATTCCAAAGACCACCCTAGTGACAGGAACCCAGGGAGAGAAACAGGTGGCAGGGGAGAGGTCCGCTGGAGCACGCCAACTCTCCTAGGAGACTGATGCGTGGAAAAACACTTACTTAGCAAAAAAAATTTTTAGAAATATATTTTAAGCACATGCATTTCTATTTATTAAACAAAGCTCCAAATACAACCTTTGGGAACCTCCAAGTCATAAAATGACTCATGTCAGGACACGATGACTCAGTGGGAAAGAGGGAATTCCGCCGCCCACGCCTCCTCTCCAAAAAATCAATTTGCCCTCTCGACAGGTGACGGGAGCTTCTGCCATCAGGCCGCTCCAAGAGAACAGGCCAGCAAAACAAAACTCCCTTCAAACAATCCGAGTCTCGAAGCTGAGTAATCCGCTGTCGGCCGGAGTCCAGCCTACGCCCCCGCGGGACACGCAGAGCCCAGAGCCGGGGAGCTCCTTGGCAGGGCCGGGCCTGCACAGAGGACTCACCAGGAGAAGCATTCCAGGCCCCTGTGTCATGCGGAGGAACCTTCCAAACACTGAGCCCGCCCGGGCGGGCAGGGTGCGAGCGCCATGGCAACCCGTTTCCGCTGCAACGTCACTTGTATTTTTGTGTCCTTAGATTTTTTCCTGTTTTGCAGTGTTTTGCTGGGACCCCCGACTCCCCCTGAGGCCCGGGGGTCAGGGTTCCCACTGAAGTCAGGAGCGGCCTGGCCTGGCCGGCGTGACCCGTGCCTGGAAGGTCATGCAATTTTCACCCCTCGGAGAAGGCAGCAGTGGCTTTCGGCCATCACCCAGAGTGGTCACGGGGAAGACGCTGATGGCTCCGTGGGCTGCTCAGACATGGCCAAGGACACCACGCCAGGGTTGAGGTCAAAGCTGCCTGGGGGTCCCCGGCTCTGCCAGCAGCTGTGGCCTGGCCTGCGTCCCCTGCTTGACCTCTCTTAGCCTCAGTTACCCCACCTGTAAAGTGGGGGAGACGCCCCCTGCCTGTCCCAGCTGGAGTGGCATCAAGAGAGATGTCACTGTCACTGAGCATCGTGAAGGAGCACCTGCTACGTGCAGGGACTGTTCTAGACACCGAGGGCAGAGCGCCAATTGCCAAGTCCCCGCTGTCCGGGGAGCAGAGGCTGGCACTAGAGGCTGGCACTAGAGGCTGGACAGCAAAGGAGCTGATGGGCCAGGGGACTGCAGTGGCAACCTTGGTGCCACGAGAGCCAGAGACGGGCAGGTGAACCCTGAGGACGGGTGGACGAGGCCTCGACCTGAGGCATAGGAGACCGCAGCTTTGTAAAGAAACAGTGGAGGAACGTCCTGGGAGCAACGCCAAAGCGCCCCCAGGAACCAGCACGGGCTGCGACGACAGAGCAGCAAGACGGGCATCACCCGGCGAGGCAGGGGCAAGGCCTGCAGCGGGCAAGGCCCAAAGAGCCAGAGAAGGGCCAGATCTCACAGGTCCACCTAAGTCAAGAAAATAATTAAAAATAGGAATAAAAACAACACGATAACTATTATTATCACTGCTGCTATAAATAAGATGCCATTTTCCAAAACACCGAGCGGGCTGGCCGCGGAGCCGTGCCCCCTCCCCCTGTTTTTCCACCTCCAGTGTCATCTTGCTGGAGTGGAAACTGCCGATCCCACTTTAGTTGACAGCTATAAAAAGAACATTGGAGCCCGTGGTGCCGATGACCTAGCGCTGGGCTAAGATTAGCCCCGAGGCTGTCACCTTTCCTTAATGCGAGAAACAGCTGGGGTTCCCCTTGGAAAACTCGGCTGTTCCACCCGCCCGCAGCGCCCTGCCGGCCAGCGTGGCCATGGAGATGGGCGCCGGGACGGGTTTTGGAAAGAAGAGATTGAGCAACAGGGATTCCCCCTGCGAGAGGCGGCCAGGCGGGGAGGGGGGGCGCCTGGGGTCAGGAGCAGGCCCAGCGGCCTGCAAGTCCAGCGGGCTGCTCTGCCGGAGCTGCTGGGGGCTGACGCCCACCCTGGGAAGCCACCCCTCCTCGGGGGCCCCCAGGTGACCCAGACGCCCTTGCTTGTGTCTTGTCCTCGACCCGGGAGCTGCATTCACCTGGGATCTCTAGAAGGCACAGAGGTTCCTCGACGCCAGCCAACCACAGAGTTCAAAGGCCTCTATCGTCACAAGATGGCTCCAGGGAACCGCTGCTATGGGGAAGCTGAGCTCTTCAGGCAAAGCAGCCTGGCCCTCGGCTTTCCCAGAGCAGGACAGCTCATGGTTCAGGCTGCCTAGAGCCAAAGGTCATCACTGCCACTGGCCAGCTGTGTGAACTTCACCAAGTTACTAGACTTGTCTGTGCGGAGGCTCAGACAGTGGAGGTCAGCAGCTTCCTGCGGAGGGCTGCCACGAAGAGTCAGAGTACTTAACACATGCAGAGTGCTTGGACCCAGGCTGGGCCCACCGTTCATTATTATTACTTCTTATTGTTTTTTAATGACTCTTGGTTCCATGAGGCGGACTCTTACTCATGTTTGTTCTTCTACAGCCAAAGTACAGTGATAATAATAATAAAAGCCAACACTTACTGAGCATTTTCACTGGGCCAAGCCCTGTGCAGACAGCCCACCCCGTATGGCCTCACCACTTCCCCTCACCTCCCAAGAGCAGTGAATCACTGGCATTTGACAAAAGAAGAAGGGCTGCCTCAGAGAGGTATGGCCACTTACCCACGGTGGCACAGCTACCAAATGCCGATCGGGGATTCAAACCTGGGCCATTAACCTCTGAGCCTGTACTAGTGACAGGTCCCAGCACCCTCCCCACGGTTGCCCAGCCCAGGCTAGTGCGGGAGCAGAATGTAGTGACCATATATGACATGGTCCTGAAGGACCACGGAGGACCATAAAAATGACAAGGGACATGGGGTGAGAACCCTGCACAGTAGCCACAGCTGCCCACTTCCAGAGGACTGTCCCACTTCACAGAGGGGAAAGTGAGGTCCCAGGAGGCCAAGTAGAGGACAAGGCTGCATAT